>NW_018743510.1:0-600000 GCF_001683475.1 Chenopodium quinoa | reverse complement strand
TGGACAAAAATCCCCTAATCAGTTATTGCTGGATCACGCCCCTTTCTGCAGGTCTTAAAGGAATTTGTACTTGAAATTACGCCTAATAAGATAATTAATAATTTGTATTTAGGCTAATATGATTTTAATTCAAGTGATCACCAATAATAGATTTGATTGTGCATTAATAATCAACCAATGTAGAATAAATAGGTTTAGGGCTAACTTGATGTATGTATGTTGATCGGAAAGCGCACATGAATATCATAAGAATTAAGTAGAGGCCGATTTAGGGCGGGTTCAATCTCTTATAGGTTGGATTCGTACCATCATCCCCGAATATCCAATCATGGTTCCCGACCACTATAGAGTTAGTGATCTTCGTGATTGTGAATGGGGTGTAACCTTCACACCCGTGGATGGTTTACAAGTTCCTAACACTAGGTGGCGACTCTTCTATCTCTAGCTTCCTTCCCTTGGAGCGCCACCATGCCTAAAAGCATGAACACAGTAGGGCTCAAAAGGTTGATTTTGAAAATTTCCCTACAGTTTTTGGCGACTCCACTGGGGAGGAATTCTAGATTGATTCCTAAAATTTATTTTGGCAATTGATCTAGAATGAGTGGATGAGACTTGAAAGATTCTAAATATTCATTGTGCGTAATTTTTATTAACATTGTGGCATAAGAATTAAAAGGTTCGCATTGGAAAGACCATCCGTAATGCGTCAAAAACATAGGAATATGCACGTAGGAAAGGCAGGAAATATCTTTCACGTCTAGAATCGAACAGACACTACGAAAAATTGGAAAAAACAACAAAAATTGAAATTGCTGCAACGCGTCGAAACCGTCACAGGACGTTAGAAACTATCGCCAGACGATAGTTCCATCGCACAGCGATGAAGCTATCGCTGTGCGATAGTCCTTGCTGTCAGCGACACGATCTGGCGACATTGCGCCAGAATTCTGTCTTCCTGTTTTGCCCGATTATAATACTGTCTCAATGATTCTAGATCCTGATTTAGTTTTTTGACTTTTCTGAATCCATATGTGTTCTACATATGGTTTTATCCCTTGGGAATTCACGCTCCATCCACCCTAATAAACGCTCCATGAAACAATGGGTGCATCCGAGTTTGTGAATTCACCAAACCATGGAAGTGAGTTAAAATTGTGGGTCCCCATCCATCGTGCCAACCCTTCTAAGGTAAGGCTTCCGCGCGATGCATCCGGACACATAACCATGGACCCTCTTGGACACCATAATCCTTGACCTTAGAGAACTAAAGCCATGGTTAAGTGACAAACTCATTGCATCATATTGTGACTACTTGACTACTTGTGCATCCCTTACTTGTGCATACCTTATTGGTGATTAAACTAACCCTTTGTGTTGACTTTGATTTCTTGTAAATAAAGTCTAATGAACTAACCAAGGACTAAAAAGTACATTGTTAATTAAATTGGTTAACTAATATGAACCTATAAATTTAAATTTACTCGACCTAGCAGACTATAGGATTAAACCTTCGAAAGAGTCACCGAAAACAGATCAGATTGACGTTCCAGTATTGGCGCAAAAATTTGGTCTGTGGCACAAAACATAGGTCTCTATCGCGCGGTGATGGTTCTAGTGTCCTGCGATGGTTCGGTTGATTCCTTCCGAGTCTTCACATTGAGTCTAACTTCATGATTAACCAGTTTAATGAATAAATGAGGTCTTAACTTGGTCTTTATTTGAGTCCGACCACATGTCTAGTCTCATGGTCATCACACGAGTCTTGAACATATCACTTTCGCTCATGAGTCCTTGCACACACTTTGTACATGTCCCTTCTTCACCATGACCATGCTTAGAGTCCTGCGTGCATTTTTTCCGTAATTTTTTTTAGGGGGGTAAGTCGGATATTATCCTCCTAACATGAACTATGTTGTTTGAAAAAACTTGTCTCCTTTGCTTGATTCCTACAAAATTTGCACCCATTTTTTGCTTTTTAAGCCAATAAAAATACAAGTCAATAAGAGTCAAGTTATTAAACGAGTCAATAATTTTTTACAGCGCTTGGTGAAGGAGAGAAGGGCGTTTGATTTGAGACAACACTTTTGTTCAAGTACTCCTTTTCCAGAGCCCGGTTAGAACAAGAAGAAAAGCAAAACCAATGGCAGCTAAATAAGAAGATGTCGAAAAACTCCAAAAAACATGGAAGGTCTTGCTGAAATGATCAAGGGACTTAGCACTCGAATGGAGAAGGCTGAGGACACTAATAAGCAAGTACCAACTGAGACAATCAAGCACATCGAAGACAACTTAAGTCAAATCTCCAATGACTACGAGTACCTTGGTCTATGCTCTAAAGGGATCTTAGTGGACAAGGACCTTCTACCGCAAAAGTTCTCTTCCAATGACATCCCTAAGTTCAAAGCTACTGACAATCCTTATTTTCACTTGAAGGCATTCGAGACAATCATGGAGATCAAGGGCATCGACAAGAAAGTATTTCCCCTCAATCTTTTCTCTTTCACTTGCACCAATACGCCAACAATGGTTCTTCTCATTAGGCGCTGCGAAAATTGCTGATTGGGATAGTATTACACATGCTTTTATTGATAGATACAAATGTAATATCCAAGTAGAAACTGATCATAGAGAACTTGAAATTCTTAAGCAAAAAGAAAATGAAGGCTTCATTGCATTTTACAATAGATGGAAAGAAACTTCCGCTAGAATGATTGAAGTCCCAAATGAGAGAGAATATGTGAGAATGTTCATTCGAAACCTTCAAGAGAAATATCAAAAGCATCTAAAATATCAATACAATTTAAGTACCTTCAAGGCCGTTTATAAAGTAGGCATTGAAATCCAAGATGACCTTATAAATCGAAAGCTGCTAACAATAGTAATAACAGTGGCTACAAAGGAAAGAAGAACGACCATCCTTCTTCTTCCAAAAACACCCACTCTAGCAAAAATATTAGCACCGTTAATCTTAATGATGTCTTAGCCATGGATAATCAAGGGCCAAAGAAGGCAACTAAAGAAGGAGTTCACCCCTATTGGGATATGCTATGATACCGCCTTTGATCATCTCCATGCCAAGGGACTCATCACTCCTATTGGACCTATCCAAGATCCTGCACCTGAGAAGAGGTCATCTAACTGAAATCCCAATGCCCATTGCAAGTACCATCAAGGTACGGGCCACATTACTGAGAGTTGTTGGAAGCTAAAGGAAGGTATTCAATATTTGATTGATAACAACAAGCTTCCCGTGCCTCCTGTTGGCAAAAAGCCAAGCATAACACTTTTTCACTTTCTGACACCTTGGCTATTTCTGATGATCAAACCTTGCTCGATCCATCACTCCTTATTAAGCCTATTGAAGATATGTCCATGGAAGAGGTTGTTGCCGTTGAAGAAGAAGAGGACATCTTCTTCGATGCTATGAACGATTTCCAAAGCAAGGACACCAATAAAGACATTTGCTAACCTCAGTGAACATGTTGATGCAATCCAGCTCGTAGTTCAAGATCTTATTAGACGAATGACAATCATAGAATGCCGTCGTGATGAAAGAAAGTCCGCCTTTCAAGACTCTATGATAAACCGTGGATGCCAGTGTGACCCTCCATCTTCCTCTCGTAAACCAAATACCGTTGAAAGAAAGTCATTCATCTTCAACGCTAATAAGCCACAAGAGAGAAAGAAAAGAAAGGCTTACACACCTATAGGCACTACCTATGAAAGAGCCTTTGACATGCTTCATAACAAGGGTATGGTCAAGCCTCTTGAACCAAAACCATTTGAATCCCTTATGAAGGTAGATGGCTTCTATTGAAAATACCATCAATCTAGAGGCCACTCAATTGAATAATGTTTTCGCTTCAGAGAATATGTCCAAAAGATCATAGAAGAAAAGAAGCTCTTCATTAATAGGACAAATATCCCACTAGAAGATGACACTATCCCAACCTCCAACGATACCATTGTCAATGGAATATGGGACAGTGATGATGAAGATGTATACCTCAAGGACATGATCGAATCACCCCTTGCTGCACTTTACCCATACAATGACAATGATGATATATGGGATGAAGATTTCCCAATTACAGTGCTTACAAGGTCCGGGAGGTTACAACAACCAGTTACAACTGTGCCTCTACCTACAACTCAACAAGCTCCAACATCCATCATAGAAGACAATGATATAGTCAAGCAACTTAAGAAGAATAAAGTAGAGATGAATGTATGGAAGCTTCTAGCTTCATCTCATGAGCATAGAGTTGCAGTAATGAATGCTTTAGCAAAAGTAGGAGTAGATTCCGAAGCAACTCCGGAACAAGTGACCTCCCTAATCCAAATAATTTGATCACTTTTTCTGACAAAGACTTACCGTCGGAGGGTGATAAATACAATAAAGCCTTAAACCTCATAGTGGTATGTGTAAGGAATATTTCAAACTTAACCTTTGAGCCCCACTGTGATCATGCATTTAAGCATGGTGGCTGACAGGCTAAAGTCGTATCACCTAATCAAAAGTAATTTCTAAAACCACTAACTAAAATAGATAGGGAAGTAGGGTCGAATCCACAGGGAAACAATGCTCTTTTATTCCTAATAAATTATTATAATCTAAATTATCACGAAACAAGTAACAATTGTGAGAATTATACTACAGGCTATAATTAAATTAAGGGAATAATCAATAATAAAAATCATAGGGTCATAGGTTCACCAATAATTAATACTCCGGGATAAAACATAACAATCAATTATTAATGCATAAATTAATCAGATTATAAAGGGCTTTCACTACGTATTATAATCACATAATTAACTTAGCGGTATTAAATCGCATCTCTCAAATCTTGATTTAACCATTTATAAATTAACATGTCTATTGAAACTAAGCCTAAACATCAATTCTCATCTCTCGAATCTCGAATCAATATTGCATAACTCATACAATTAAACCTGCGCAAATCTAATTGCATAGCATTATAACAATCAATAGGAAATTAACCTACAACATTGACAATCAACAATAATAAATTACCCCTTCATATTAATTATGGATCCCCACAACCCTAGAATTAAACTACTCACACATAATAAAAACTAAACTAATCAAAGCAAATAAACTAAACATAATTCAAAAACAGTTAAATAAAGCAATTTAATATAACAATTAAAGTAAGCATATAGAAAACAATAATATAAAAACTAACATGAAAGCAATCAAATTAAACTATAATAAAAAAAAAGAAGCAAAAATTAATCTTACAAATAATGAAACTATCGTCACGAAAACTAATGAACTGGAAGAAAACCAAATAAGCTAAACTATGAAAACAAACCCCAAAAGTTGCGTAAATACTGGAAAACTAAAAACTAAAGTCAACTCCTAACATTAAACTATCAAATCCCACTTAAACTTAAACTAAAGAAAAGCCTCTGTAACCCCCCACTAATATTCCATCCTTTTATAAGGATAATAACCCAAAAGCACTGAAAGTCAGAAACCGACATTAGCCTAGTAGCCAAAGTAAGGCCCAAGGAAAAGACGCGTCCAGGTGTTAATTTATGTATCTGATCGGGCCCGATTGCTTGGAGTAAGCTCGCGGACTGGCTCTTGAGTGTGGACGTGATTGGGCTTCTAACTTTGGCCCAACTCTTCTTCCTTGGTTGGTCCGTGATACTCGCTTCTAAAACTTGGATATTTTCACCAATCGGGCCCTTAATCACCGAACTAAATTTAATTAGCTCGATCTTGGGCTCAAACACACGGTCATTAAATACGAACCAACTCTAATATTTTCGTAGTGGCTCAATAAGCTCGGGAATTGTCATAATTCTGCAAATTTTTACAAAACAATACAAACTCTACAAAAACACTAGAAAACGAATATTAGTAATAAAATAGCTCCGCAAAGCTCAAATAAACACAAATATAACCATGGGACGGGGAATAAAAATATATATAAAATAGACTCATCAATGGCGTCCAAAGGAAAGGAAGCTAGAGATAAAAGAGTCGCCAACAAGATTTAGGAACTTGTAAACCGTTCACGAGTGTGAAGGTTACACCCCATTTACGATCACGGAGATCGCTGACTCCATAGTAGTCCGGAACCATGACTGGATATTCGGGGATGATGGTACGAATCCAACCTAAAAGAGATGAACCCGCCCTAAATCGACCTCTACTTAATTCTTATGATATTCATGTGCGTTTTTCGATCAACATACATTCATCCAATTAATCCTAAGCATATTTAAGCTACGTTGGTTGATTATTAATGCACAAATAAATCTAATATCGGTGATCACTTAAAGTAAAATCATATTAAGCCTAAATCAAATTATTAATTATCTTATTAGAAGTACGAATTCCCTTTAAACCTGCAAGATGGGCGTGATCAAGCAGTAACAATAAATCATGAATAATCAAGCAATATATGAATGGCACAACAATCATCATCATAATCATAATCTTATCCAAACATGATTAGCAAGATCCTAGGCATGATACTAAACGGATTAATAACAAACCCTAGCATGTCACTAATAAAAAATCATAATCAAAACATTATCCTAAACATGATTCTAGAAATCAACATGATATTAGAAATATTAATTAACACCCGAAACATGATACTAGGAATCAAATTCAAAATCCTAACATAATACTAGGAATCAAATCAACATCCTAACATGATACTAGGAATTAATATAATATCGTAAACATGATTTCTATACCAAAATTGAGGAATAAGGATAGTAGATCTACTCACCTTGATGCCTCGTATCTCTTTTTATCAAAACAATACACGCGTTAGTAACTTCAAGAAAGATTAAATCAAATAATTACTGAAATATATATTAGGGACCAAACCCTCAAAACTATCAACCTTTCACGTCGAGGTCGAAGGCAACTTCGAGATTGGTTAGGAGTATTCAAAGCTCGTGAAGGAGGTATGGTGTTTGTTTTGGGAAAAGTATCAAAAGATGTGTGTTAGGATGTGTTTAGGCTAAGGCTAGAAATCAAGAAAGAAGAGAGAAAAACTTTAGCTTAGAGAGAGGATTAGGTGATGATTGTTGGTGATCAAGCTTGTTGATGATTGAAAACGGGGTGAAACAACCTCTATTTGTAAGGAAAAAGGGGTCGAAGGATCAGAAGAGAGTCAGAAATCAAATTAAAGTAAAACAGGTTCCATCGCGCCGCGACAGGCTTATCGCGGCGCGACAGCCTTGTCGCGGCGCGATGGTGTTGTCACTTAGCGATGGTTTTTGAGAGATTGAATCAATACGGAATCCTATTCCCAATCGGATTGGGTTAAACAAATATCCGTACATACTCTATTTTGACCGGGATTAGGATCATCAAAAAACAGATGTTTTATTATATGTAAAATTCATAAGTCTTTATCTTTTCAAAAACAGGATAAAGTAGAACCTTCTAGAGGATTCTAGAAGCTAACTATAAATCCTAAGGGATTTAGGATCGAAAACAACCTTTTAGAGGATTCTAGAAGCTTGTAATAAATCCTAATTCGCTTAGGAATAAGGTTAAGGTTAATGGACCCTCCACATGATCAATGGCTCGTAAGTAAGGCTCAGTTGGGGCTCAGTTTAGTATTTTGGCCATAACTTCATTGTTATAAGTCGGATTTGGGCTTATAATTGGAAAGCTCTTTCCAAGCCCCATCCAACTAAGAAATAATTGGACAAGGATTATTGACCAAACTAGACTGGTTTGGACGTTTTATAAAGAGGACACGAAATGAATGATTTTAAGGACACGAAATGAATGATTTTTGGTTCAAAGACACGAAATGAATGATTTTGATTTAAAGCCTTGTAGGAAAGGTTAGAAATGGTCAAGTCTTGAGGGAACTTCACGAGACTCTTCAACTCTTTACCAAACTCGTTAATCAAAGACGCGAAAGGTACTCATCACTGGGTTTGGTTTTTAGGGAGACACAATCAGGTGTCTACAGAAGCCCCCACTTTGACTGAGTTTGGAGAAATGTAAGTTTCGAATACAAAAGTCAAAGTAAGTCGATAATGATTCAGAACGTTCCACAATCCTAAATCACTCTGTTTAACGCTGATACCTGCAGAAAGCGTTAATTTTATAAATAAAGGAGTTAGAAACGTGTATCTTGCACCGTTGGGTACACGTCTCGATGTGACATCAATTTGCTAAATAGAACCTTGCTTTACTTGGCAAACTTCAAAGCGTAGGGAGCTCCATCGAATATTGCAATGCTTAGCCTTTCTTCGGTTTAAAGTGAAAACCTCCAAATCTTAGGGAACGTCATTGAAGATCGTAGGGAACAATCTTAAAACTTCAAAGATCACAGTGCTTAGCGGTCTTCAAGCCTTAGGGGGACAACCTCCACATCTTAGGGAACGTCGTCGAAGATCACAATGCTTAGCGATCTTCAAATTTTCTCGCCTTCACTCCTGTAAATGGTATCTTCTCCAGCTTTAGAAAATCTACCGTAAACCCCATCTCTTAAGGCTTTACTGAGCTTCAAATTAACTTCCGCAGAAGTCAATGTACTCCACCAATGTTTAGGCGGATTTAACCAATATAATGCTTAGGTGTAATGATATGTGCCAGACCAATGCTTAGGTGGACTTAACCAATGCTTAGGTGTATTGATTATGCTCAACCACTGCTTAGATGAACATGCTTAGCCAATGCTTAGGTGCTCTTAAATGTGATTAGCCAATGCTTAGGCGCTTATCAAATATGCTTAGCTAATGTTTAGGCGTTATCAAGTGTATTTAGCCAATGCTTAGGCCTTCTTAAATATGCTTTACCAATGTTTAGGCATTCTCAATCGTGCTTTGTCAATGCTTAGGCGTATTAAATCAATGCGGTGATCGTCATCAAGCCGATCATTAATCAAGATTGTAATCACGCTGATAACCAATCAAATCAAAGACTCAATTGCGCATCAAGAGGCTCAAATGGATAAATGTAGACCATTAAGTCAAATTGTGGGACCCACAAAAGCTGACACAAGCAAATTCGGGTTTATAACGCGGCGACAGGTCTGTCACGCCGCAATAAATTCACATTTCCGCGAATATAAACCTTTCTTCTTCTTTGTTTTCTTGGCTGCTTTGCGTTTGCTCGTTCGTCGTTGCGGAAGTTCGAACTGCTCATTCTCCTTCGTTTCTCAACCAAATTTGCTCAAATTTGTCTCAAATTGTTGTATTTTCACTCTACTACATTGATCTATGTAAGTTTTTCTCAAACTCTCTTGCTTTGGGTGAATTTCGAGCATTTATCTTGCGAATTTCTGGAAAATTCGAAAATATTTATGTTGCTTGCTCAATTTTGGTTGAATTTCTCGCCATGAAATTGCTTGTATGTGTTTGTATATTGTTTTGTGAATGTTTTGAGACTAGAATTGCTTGACTTGGTGAAGAAACGAGCATTTTGCCATTATTGAACACTCTAGGTTTGTGAGTACAATGTGACTTGTTCTTCATGATTTTGCTTGCTCTTTGTGCTTAATTTGTTGCAATATTTGTCATAAACTTGAAAGAAATTGTTTTGGTGCTTAAAATTTCTATTGTTGTTCAAATTAAAATCATACTCTGTTTTTTGAATTTTTGTACTCTGTTTTGACGAACATAGTATCATGCGGCTAGACGAACTTAGATACTATAGAACCTCTAATTTACTGTTTTTATGTCAACAATAAATAATATGGCTCGACGTCGAGGCTCTGGTTCATGTTCTCGCTCATCTCACCTAGAGGACGAGTCTGCAGAGGATGGAGACGACACTTCTACTAGCTGAACGTGGTCTTTCCCTCAGTGGGATGAGCACACCCTAGCTTTTCAGCCGGTTCACCACATCTCCCAGCGTGTTTTGCTGAGGAGCACGTGCGTTGTCATAGTTCGGGCAACGACACCATTCTTTCTGTATACCGCCAACATATCGTTGGCAATGAGGTGGTGAGAGCGCTTTGGGAGTCCAGTGGGTTGACCACCCTCTTACGGGTTGCTGCAGCCTTCTAGTCTTTCCGGGAAAGTCGTTTCATTGTTCAGGGTGCGCTGGAGTTCTTTTGGGATACCACGAATACTTTCCACTTTCCATGGGGTGAGATGACTATCACCCCACTCGACTTCTCTGTCATCAGCGAACTCGAGTTTTGGCCGGCTCCATTTTCCGCAGACGAGTTGTACAGTCTGGCCTCTCCCGAGATTGCAGAGCTGCTGGCACTTGTTACACATAGGGCTGCCGTTGAGGCTAGGGATAAGGTCTCGAGCCAGAGGACAATCCATACTCAACTACTGGCAGAGGCTTTTGATGATGATGCGACAACCCCGGAGTAGCGGGTTCGCATTTTTTTTCTTCTTCTCCTGTCAGGGACCTTTTCTCCTAATAGGGGAAGTCGTGCTTTGCTATATTATCACTTGGCGTTGCGCGACCTCCAGCGAGTCAGCACGTATGATTGGGCCTGCATTGGCTATGCTGATCTACTCCTAGGACTGCGCTCGGCGTGTCGCCAACGACATTGCAGGACAGAGATCGCTATTTTTGGCCTTTGGAAGGTCGTAGAGGTATATCTTCCTCTAATCTTGTGATTTTCAGTCTCAGTCTCGATGTCCATCTATTCTTAGATTTCTTGATTTCTCACAGGTTTGGCTCTACGAGTACTTCCCTTCGGTGGCTTCGGCAAGGCCTTGGGCTAGAGGGCTCCTGATCGTTGCCAACTAGCATAACCGCCGTGCCGGTCTCACTTCTGCTGCTGTCGCCAGGGCTATTATTCTCGACGTAAGGATACTTCTATCTTTTGTTTCTTTTGGTTTTCATTGATGAGCTGCTGATTTATACATTTCATTGCAGCGTCCTCAAGTTCGATATCATCCATGGGCTGATTTTGGGCGATCTTAGGATGGCCTTTCAGTACACAACTGAGAGGCGTTTCTTTTGGGGCACCTACGAGGTAATATGGTACCTAGGCGAGAGAGTGGCCATCCAGCACTCCTCAGCCGTTCCTCTAGTCCTTACGTATCCTCTTTCTCAGAGACTTCGGGTGTATGCTATCGATGGTGCCATAGGCGAGGACTAGCGGAGACACATCTAGTCAGACCGCTCTTATGCGGAGGAGCTGCTCCCTCGACTAGCCCGATCACCTTATCGTGAGGAGGTTTGTAAATATATACTAGCCACTTCATCTTTTCTGTATCCCCCAACAGCGCTTAATTGTTGGATTGTTTTATAGGAGTCGGAGGAGCCTGAGGAGTTCGAGCCCCCACGCATGTCCATTCGCTATCAGGGGGTTCATGCCCCTATCAAGGAGACGATCCCTCCAGCCCCAGAGGAGTGGTGATTGGTGGAGCGGTCCATTCCGCGTTCTCAGACAAGGGTGAGTTCTCATCTGTTCTTTCTTTTGGTGCATGTATCATCTCATTTTCTAATCTTGTTTGATTTTTTGCAGTTCTCTCGCGAGGTGGTGACACGGATGGTAGCTGCCCTCGGCGCTTACTAGTTGGCGAGGTGGAGTCACCGGGCGTCGTGTCGACGTACGGAGGATGTTGCACTGGTATGTCGTTGTACATTTTCTTTTTTTATTTGTATGAATTAAGAGCTAAATACATAAAAAAATTAAAAAAAACTCATAAAAACTAATTGAAAACCAAAATGAGTTATTGAAACGGAAAACCAAAGAAAACTAAGAAAAACAAAGGAAAATAGAGGAAGAAAATATAGAAAAAGGACCTAAATTTTCTTATTTTAAGCGCCATAAATGACGCTCATCAACATTCTAGTAGATAACACAGCAAATCACGCACTTCTCTCGTTTATGGATGGGTACGCAGGTTACAACCAGATTCTCATGGTAGAAGAAGACGTGGAAAAGACCACCTTCATAACACCATGGGGTACTTATTGCTACACGGTGATGCCATTCAGGTTGAAAAACGCGGGTGCCACATACCAAAGAGCAGCAACTGCCTTACTCAATGACGTGATGCATAAGGAAGTTAAGGTGTACATGGACGATATAATTGTAAAATCTAAAGTCGCCATGGTCACCAAACAGCCTTGAGAAAATTCTTCGAAAGGCTTCGCAAGTACAACATGAGGCTAAATCCAGCCAAGTGTGCATTTGGGGCTATCTCAAGAAAACTTCTAGGCTATGTCATTAGATTTAGAGGAATTGAAATAGACCCTACTAAGATCAAGGCTATCATGTCTATGCCGCCGCCCAAGACCGAGAAGCAAATTCGAGGATTCATTGGCCGATTGCAATACATAAGTAGGTTTATATCAAAACTCACCACAATATGTGAGCTAATATTCAAGAAACTCAATAAGAATGTACCAGTAGTATGGGACGATGAGTGTCAAGAAGCCTTTGACAAGATCAAAGTCTACCTTGCAAATCCTCCTGACTAGCACCAGCGCTACCAGACATTCCTCTTTGTCTATACTTAACAGTCACCAAGGAAACAATGGGGGCTATGCTTGCACAAGAAGTAGAAGGAAAAGAAAACGCCATCTACTATCTAAGCAAAAAGATGTTTGAATATGAAGTTCGATATACAACACTAGAAAAATTGTGCCTCACACTTGTGTGAGCCACAAAGAAGCTAAGGCATTACATGCTTGTTCACACAGTCCATGTGGTGTCTCGAATGGATCCTCTCAAATACCTCTTCGAGAAATGCAAACTTAATGGAAGAATATTAAGATGGATAGTCACCTTGGCTCAATTCGACCTAAGGTTTATGCCTGAAAAGTCTATCAAGGGATTCGCCATTTCTGACTTTTTGGCTGACTTTCCACTTGAAGACTCAACGCCAGTACAAGAAAATGAGTTCTCAGACGAAGAATTACAAGTCACTGAGGACGACACGTGGGTATTATACTTTAATGGTGCATCCAATCAAAAGGGATGTGGTGTAGGAGTCTTATTAGTGTCACCTAATGAAGAGCACATCCCAATCTCAATAAAACTTGACTTCGACGTCACCAACAATGCTGCAGAGTATGAAGCATGTGAGGTAGGCCTCGAAACATCATTGGCACTGGGAGTCAAAAAGCTTCTAACATTCGGAGACTCATCCCTTATCATCAACCAGATTTCCAAGAGATGAAAGGTGAGGAGTGAAAGTCTAGCTCCATACCAAACCTACTTGGAAACTCTCACTGATCAACTAGAAAAGGAAGAATATATATCTACCAAGAGAGGAAAATCAATTTGCCTATACCTTAGCAAGACTAGCCTCAATGGTTAGGATTCTTAAGGAAGTCTAACAAATGCCTCTAACCATAGAGAAAAGGCATTAGCTTGCCTACGTTCAAGCTCTTGCGGATGAAGAAGAAGTCCAGGAGGACGAAGAAGAACCATGGTACACAGACATTCTCAACTATGTCACCAAAGGGGAATATCCACCTAATGCTGACAAAAGAGCTAAACATGCTTTGAGACTCTTAGCCTCACAGTTTTTACTTATAGATGGTGAACTTCATAAAAGAGTACCCAAATGTAGAGCTCTCCTATGCGTAGGGAAGAAGGAGGCTCAAAAGGTAATGAGAATTATCCACGAAGGAACATGTGGAACACACATGAATGGTAAAATGCTAGTCTAGAAGGTCATGCACCAAGGCTATTATTGGCCTACCATGGAAAGAGATTGCCATAAATATGTGAAAAGGTGTGCAGCGCAAAATTCTAGATATATGTAAATTTGCAACATGTTCCATCGTCTCTTCATTACACTTACACATCTCAACTTGGGGAATAAATATCATTGAAAAAATCACTCCACCCAGATTAGGAGGCCATGAATACATCCTCGTTGCCATCGATTATTTCACTAAGTGGGTTGAACCGGCATCCTGTGCAAAAATCACTGCAAAGCATGTGGTACTCTTCATCGAAAGAAATATCATATGTTGATATGGAGTCCCACACGATAAGTTACAATGGTACTCACTTTCAAGAAGAGTGCGAAGACCTACTTAAAAAGTACAGTATACAACATCGTCACTCCTCTCCATGTAGACCTCAAGCAAATGGTGCAATAGAAGCAGCCAATAAAAATCTAAAGACAATCATTGAAAAGATGACGGAAAATTATGGCCTGATAAACTCCATTTTGCTCTTTAGGGTTATCGCACGTCAATCCGCTCATCCATAGGAACCACGCCGTTCTCCCTAGTCTATGGAATGGACTCCGTATAGAGGTGATCAAAGTTAGCCCGGCCTGTTGGTCCGGCCCAATTTTGGGCGGGTTTTGGGCATAATTGTTTGGCTCGAAATCGGGTTGGGCCCGGCCTGGCCCAATTTTTTTTTTGGGCGGGTTTGGGAATGCATTTTTATGCATATTTAGTTGAATTTTTAGCCCGACCAGAAAATGGCCCGAAAAGCCCGCACGGCCCGACCATTTTGGGCATAAAAATTCCAGCCTGAGCAGAGAAGTGGGCATAATTTTTTAGCTTCAGCCCGGCCAATGATCACCTCTAACGCCGTACAACCTGTAGAATTAGAAATACCTTCCTTGCGCATATCTTTGGAAAGTAAACTCCATGAAGTCGAATGGACAAGAGCACGATAAGAAGAGCTAATTCTACTCGATGAAAAACGACTAGAAGCCTTACATCATGTTCATTGCTACCAAAATCGCATGACTAGACACTTCAAAAAAAAGGTCAAGACAAGAAACATCAAGGAAGGAGACTTGGTGTTAAAAGCTCTTAGAAAGAATGTTCTAGATCCAAGGGACAAATTTAGGCCTAATTGGCCTGGATCGTACATTGTAAAAAAAAAAATCCTATCTAGAGGCGTAGCTAAATTAACGGATATGGACAGCAATGAGTTTTCAAATATGAGAAACCTTGACCAACTCAAGAAATTTTACCCGTGATCTAATGACTTCCGTACTCAAGAGAGCTACATTTGGCCTGATTCCTTAATACTAAGGATACGTAGGCAACCCATCCGTAGGGTGCGACCACTTTAAATATCTTAAATTTTGCCTTTGAACGTAATAAATCGATACAAAGCTGCAAAGTCGAGTCGAAGCTTCAGGATCGCAACGCATCAGGTGCCAATGCACTGCGATAGGATCATCGCGTCACATCAGTTCTATCGCGCCGCGATGGACCCATCGCGCGGCGATGAATTTTTTATTTTCGTTGTGAATAAATGCTATATTTTGCGTTTAAATCGGCTAAAAAATTTCCCGACTTCCATACTTGGGTTATTTTTAAATTATTCAAGTTGTTTTCATTGCTTGGAAATTTATTTCTAATAAAAAAAATTAAATTGGGCATAAGCTTAATCTAATTAAAAGCTAAAATTGCATTGACAATTAATTAAAAATTATAATTACATTGTCGATGACATAAAGCTTAAAAATAAAATAAACTTTAAATTGAAAATTGTCTAACAAGAATTAAAGGCAAAACAATATTCTAAATCTAATCTTCCTTTTCCTTTCGAGCCCTTTTCTAGTTCTTGTTTGCGTCTTAATCGTCTGATAATTCCTTTACCAGAAGTGAGCCCTTAGATGAACAAACTGAAACCTTAGAGGAAGAAGTTTTCCCTTTAACAAAGACCCCCCCCCCCCTTTTTCTCAACCCAAACCTTCTTTTCCTTCTCTAGGAGGGCCTTCCTTTTTCCTTTGCCTTCCATGACACCCTTTTTCTTAGGCATGATAGGAGTCTTGAATTCAACTCTTGAACCCAGACGATCTTTAGGAGGAGCATTCTTGTCCCCTAGGCGGTCTTTTATGTTACTTTTCCCTACACCTTTAGAATTTGAATTTCGAGCCTTGTTCTTGTCCATTTGATTTCGAGCAAGTACCTATTGTTTATATTCTCAAGACAATGGAGGATGAACTCTATCAGATACAACAGCCCAGAATGCTCTACCGTACTAATAATCGTCGAACCTCTCAACATTCTTTGATACAAAGTACTCATGAGGGCGACAGTCATCACTAGAAGGGATAGTTTGAGCAAGTCCATACTGCCTCATCACTTTAGACGGGAAATAAAAAGTCAATTTTGATAGGCTTGGGATGCGACAAAAAGCTTGAGTAATGACTCCATTCATCTTTTCAATCTTCCACCATGGTACAACCCACTTGATGGAGAAATCGCGAGTTTCAAATATTTTGCTCCACTCCCGACGTCCCATCTTTATGGAGAAGCTCTTCTTCCTTCTCACAAGGCAATTGGGAGTGTATTTTTCAACATCATCAAGAGGATTGATTAATCCTAATCTCTCCATTAGCCAAATCTGCAAGCATAAAAATTAATTGTTATTACATTACAAAATTAAATATTTTTTATTTTTGTAATTAAAAGTATTGATTTTCTACCTGTAATAATATAGGAGATCCTTGAATTGGTGCTTTGGGATCCTTTTCCAATTCATCTAAACTCATCATTGTTTCTCCAACAATGGTAGGCATAGGATTTCTTCCAGCATCAATTTGTTTCATAACTAATGCTAGTATAGCTTGACCCGTATGGCTACTACCAATAGTGAGCAAGAATTGACTAAACATGCAAAATAGAAAAGCTCTTCTTCTATATATTTGAAAAGAACTAGACTTAGGTCTATTAAAGAAAAAAGATGCAAATTTTCTTAGATCTACTTCTTTTCCATGAACTATAGATTTTAAATCAGCTTCCCTAAGATTATGAAAACGCTCAAAATCCTTGTAATAATATTCACATATTGTGGGATTTACGGCAAGATGCAAAGAGGGAAAGCCAAAAATAGCTCCAAATTCTTCCGGCAGGGGACTAAATTCATCATTTCCTAGCCTAAAACAGTGAGTGTTGGGGTCCCAATATTCTATTGCAGTATGAATAAAATCACTATCAAAACCTACACCCTTAATACCCAATAGGCCACTCATGTTGAGATATTGAAGCTCTTTTCTCTCACTAGTGGTCAAAGACCGACTCCACTCACGAGTTATTTCACAACAACTCTTAGACATGATTGCTAGAATATGAAAGCTAGAAAAATATGAAAGCTAAAGACTCGAATTATGCTATATGTGATGAATTCGGGGGCTTTTTATAAGCAAAATCGAAGCAGGAGTTGCATTTTATCCGGAATTGGGTTCCCGAAACCATCGCACCATGATGGTTCCTAGCGTCTGCGATATAGTTACCGCAATTCAGCACTATTTGATTTGAGTTCTAATAAAACTTGTACTTTGGTAAATTCGATTGTGATCCAAATTAGTTTTTTCACTTTTCTTACTTTATCCAAAAAATATTCACCTTTTCCTATGATGATTCAACCTTTTTTATTTAGTCCTCTTTGATTTAGAATTTCTTTTTAGGAATCTCGAATTAATTAATTACATACACACTTATTTTTTCCTCATTTCCTTTTTTCATTTTTTCTTTTTGGGGAGAAAGTCGGATACCCTTTAATGATAATAAAAATGATGGAATTTTAGGCGTCCACAACAGCTGCAATCTGCACCATGGTCTCCCGAGAGAACTGCAAAAAATCAATAAGATTAGAAAACAGAATGATATGATTATTGTAGGGAATTTTTCAAACTCAACTTTGAGCCCCACTGTGATCATGATTTTAGGCATGGTGGTGTACAAAAGGAAGGAATCTAGGGATAAAAGAGTCGTCAATAAGTTTTAAGAACTTGTAAACCGTTCACAACAGGTTACACCCCATTCACGATCACAGAGATCGCTAACTCCATAGTGGTCCGAAACCAGGACTGGATATTCGGGGATGATGGTACGAATCCAACCTAAAAGAGATTGAAACCGCCCTAAATCAGCCTCTGCTTAATAAATGATATTCATATGCGCTTTTCGATCAACATACATACAATAAATTAAGCCTCAGCATATTTAATCTATGTTGGTTGATTTTTAATGCACAAATAAATCTATTATTGGCGATCACTTGAATTAAATCATATTAGCCTAAATCAAATTATTAATTATCGTATTAGGCATGATTTCAAGTACAAATTCCCTTTAAACCTGCAAGAAAGGGGCGCGATTAAGCAATAACATTAAATCATGAATAATCAAGCAACATATTACTAGTTGACACAACAATCATTATCGTAATCAAAACATCAAAACATCTTAGTAAGATCCTAGGCATGATACTAAACGGATTAATAACAAACCCTAGCATGTCATTATTAAAAAATCAAAGTTTTAGCCTAAACATGATACTAGAAATCAACATGATATTAGAAATATTAATTAATACCCTTAACATGATACTAGAAATCATAATCAAGCATGATGATATTAGAAATATTAATTAATACCCTAAACATGATACTATAAATCATAATCAAGCATCCTAACATGATTAATAGGAATTAAAATAATATTATAAACATGATGTCTACTCCAAAATCAAAGAATAATCATAAGGGTGATTAAATTTCTCACGTTGATGTTCCTCCCTTCTTGCTATTAAAACAATAAACACGTTAGTAACTTCAAGAAAGATTAAAATCAACAAAGTAAATAAATTAAATAATAATTGAAATATAGATTTGGGACCAAACCCTCAAAACTATCAACCTTTCACGCAGAGGTCGAAGGCAACTTTGAGATGGCTAGGAGTATTCAAAGCTCGTGGAGGAGGTATGGTGTTTGTTTGAGAAAAGTATCAAGGGATGTGTTTAGGCTAAGGCTAGAAATCAAGAAAGAGGAGCGAGAGAAAAGCTTTAGCGTAGACAGAAGATTAGATGATGATTGTAGGTGATCAAACTCGTTGATGATTGAAAACGGAGTGAAACGACCTCTATTTATAAGGAAAAAAGAGGGTCAAAGGATCATAAAAGAGTCGGAATTCGACTCGAAGTAATACGCTTCTCATCGCAGTGCGACAACCTTGTCTTGGTGTGTTAGTGCTGTCGCTCAACGATGGTTTTAGAAAGATAGGATTCGTATGAAATCCGATTTCCAATCGGATTGGGTTAATCAAATTTCCGTATGTATTCCAATTTGAATAGGCTTAGGATCATTGAAAAACATATGTTTTATCCGATGTAAAATTCTTAAAACTTTATCATTTCAAAAACAGAATAAATTAGGACCTTCTAGAGGATTCTAGAATCTCACAGTAAATCCTAATGGATTTAGGATCGAAAAAAACCTTCTAGAGGATTCTAAAAGCTTATAATAAATCCTAATTGGTTTAGGAATGAGCTTAAGGTTAATGGACCCTCCACATGATCATTGGATCCCAGATAAGGCTTTGTTCAGGCTCGGTTTAATATTTTGGCCATAACTTCTTCATTATAAGTCGGATTTGGGCTTATAATATATTGTTGGAAAATATTTTAGGAAAGATTAGGAATATGGCTAAGGCTTAAGGGAACTTCACGAGACTCTTTAACTCTTCACCAAACTCGATAATCAAAGACGTGAAAGGTACTCATCACTAGGCTTGGTTTTTTGGGAGACACAATCATGTGTCTACAATCATGAAACTAAAGAAAAGATGTAAACTCACCCATCTCGTCGAGCGAGGGATGGATCGCTCCACCAACTGCCACACCACGGGAGCTGGAGGGATCATCTCCTCAATGGGGCCATTAAACCCCTGATAACGAATGGCATGTGTGGGGCTCAAACACCTCAAGCTCCCTCGCCTCCTGCAAGATGATCCAATAATTAGCATCGCTGGGGGCTACAGAAAAGACAAAACGAATTATTCCTCCTCGTAGTAAAGCGGACGAGCCAGTCAAGGGAGAAACACCTCTCGTAAGATCGATCGGGATAGACGTTCCCCCGAAAGTTTGCAGCCAAGACGCCATCCATGGTATACACCCTAAGCGCCACCTGATTCATCATCGAGGGAGGCGGATCCTCAGGAACCAAAAGAACGTCAGAAGAGAGCTGGCGGGCCCCCCGCTCACCCAGGTACTACACTGCCTAGAAGGTGCCCCAGAAGACGCGACGCGCCTCTCAGCTATCATCTGAGAAGCCCGTCGAAAATCATCTAAGTCGAGCCATGGACAACATCGAACATTAGGGCGCTGAAATAAAAGACATGTCAGGACTCATGATTAAACCAAGAAAAAAAGGACGTAAGAAATATCCTTACCTCAAGAATAGCATCCCTGACAGCAGCTGCAGAAAAGAACGGACCAACAATATAGTCCTGCCAGCTGGCGGCCACCGGAAGCCCTCTGCCCCTAAGTCTCCTCAGAGCAAGTGAAGGAAAGTACTCGTAGAGCCAGACCTCTACGAAGAATCCAAGAATTCTAAGAACTAATGAACACCGAGACTTGAGTTGAAAACACAATATTGAAGGAAGATATACCTCTACGACTTTCTAGAGACCGTAGAAGGAGATCTTCACATCGCTGTGCTGCTGACAGCATCCTTGCCCTAGACTTAGAAGAAGGTCACCATAGCCGATGCTGGCCCAGTCATTAGTGTCGACCCGTGAAAGATAACGCAAGGCGGGCAGATAACGCAGCAAAGTACGACTTCCCCGTTAGGAGAGATAGTCCCCGATAAGAGGAAAAGAACAAAAATGCGAACCCGCTGCTCCGGCGTAGTCTTAGGGTCGTCAAAAGTGCGAGCTAGCAGCCGAGTACGAATGGATCTCATACTCGAGTTCTTCTCCCCCGCATCAACAGTGGCCCTATGAACAATAAGACCTAGAAGAACTGCGGTCTCCGGAGACATCAGCAACAGTGGCTCATCCATAGGAACCAGAGTCGGGCAAAACTCGAGTTCACTGATGACAGAAAAGTCAAGTGGGACGTGATAGTCATCTCACCCCACGGAAAGTGAAAAGAGTTCATGGTATCCCCAAAGAACTCCAAGCCAGGGCACCTTGAACAATGAAACGGCTCTCCCGAAAAGTCTAGAAGGCCTGAGCAACACGTAGTAAGGAAGTCAACCACATGACTCCCAAATAATCCTCATTTCATCATTCCCGACGATGTGATGGTGGTATAAAAACGATATAGTCTCGTTGCTCGAGTCGTGGCAATGCATGCTCTCCTCAATCGAACCCAGCAAAAATCGCTGGGAAATGTGGTGAACAAGCTCGAAAGCCAAGGTGTGCTCTTCCCAAACAGGAAGAGACCATGCCCGGCTGGTAAAAAGCGCGACCCTCATCGTCTTCCCCCTCTCGAACGGAATCGTCCTCTCGGTGAGAAGAGCGGAAATGTGAACTAAAGCCACAATGACGAGGCATGCTATTTTTGATATAACAACAATAAATTAATTGTTTAAAAGTATGTAACTTCACTTAGCTGCATGATACTATGTTCGTCAAAAACAGAGTACGAAAGTACAAAACAGAGCATGATTTTGATTCGCACAACAACAAAGATTTTGCATGCTAAAATGGTTTCTTGCAAGTCTATGACAAGTATTGCAACAAATTAAGCGCAAAGAAGCCAAAAAAATCACGAAGAACAAGCCGCATTGTACTCACGAACTTAGGGTGTTCGACAATGGCAAATCGTTCGTTTCTTCACCAAATCAAGCAGTTATAGCTTCAAATTTATCATAAACTAACATACAAACATATACAAGCAAATTCATGCCAAGAATTTCAACAAAAATTGAGCAAACAACGAAAACTCAATTCTGGTTTCCGGAAAATTCGCGAAGAACATGATTGAATTTCATCCAAATTGAGAAATGATTAAGGAAAACTTACATAGATTGGTGTAAGTCATTGAACATGCAAAGATTTGAAGAAAATATGAATTGAGTTACATATATTGGTGTAAGAAAGGTTTTAAAAATCATAAACGAGATTTCACAGCGACGCGACAGATTCATCGCGGCACGATACTCCTGTCGTCGCGCGATGGAACCTGCTTTCGCCACATCAGATTTTTGATGGTCCCACAAGGTGAATTGTTGGTCCATGATTATCCACTCGAGCCTCTTGATGATCGATTGATCTTTTGAACCTCGTGATGAGCAATTAATAGATAAAAAATTTGATTTGATTAGTAATCAGCCCGGTTACAATCACGTTTGATTGATGATCGGCCTGATGATGATCACGTTATTGATTACACATTGATTGAGCACGTTTGAGTATTGATTGGTCGAGTAGTGATTGATTATGGTCACAAATTCCTAAGATGGAGGATTCTTACGGAAATCAACTTGAGCTCGGTAAGATCTTGAAGAGTAAAGTTTTACGATAGGTTTTCCGAAGCACGAGAAAATGTCACTTCCAAAGCGTGAAGGCGAAAGATTTTGAAGATGATTCAAAGCAAAGTGGTCTTTGACAGCGTTCTCTGAGAATGATAAGGTTGTCACCCAATTTTTGAAGACGGCTCGAAGCGTAGTGGTTTTCGACAACGCTCCCTGAGAATGTGGAGGTTGTCCCCCTTGATTTGAGAAGATGGCTTGAAGCGTAGCGGTCCTCGACAGCGCTCTCTGAGAATGTGGAGGTTGTCAAACGAAACAACTTTGATTAGACAAGATGGCACCCAGAGACGTGTGCTCGGCAAATCCAGATACACATTTCTTAACTCGTTTATTTGTAGAATTGACGCTTTCAGCAGGTATCAGCGTTAAAAAGGATGATTTAGGATCGCAGAACGTTCTGAATCATTCTCCGTCCTGATCGATCTACTTTGAATTTTATTTTCGAATTTCACATTTCTCCAAACTCGGTCAAAGTGGGGGCTTCTATAGACACCTGATAGTGTCTCCCCAAAAACCAAACCCAGCGATGAGTACCTTTCACGTCTTTGATTAACGAGTTCGGTGAAGAGTGGAAAAGCCTCATGAAGTTCCCTTTAGCCTTGACCATACCCCTAAAATATCCTAAAATGTTATAACTCAAAATCATTCATTTAGTGTCTTTAATCCAAAATCATTCATTTCGTGTCCTTAAAATTGTTCATTTCGTATCTAATCCATAAAAACGTCCAAACCTGATTGTTTTGGTCCACTATCCTATTCCAATTATTGTTTAGTTGGATGGGGCTTGAAAATAGCTTTCCAACGACATATTATAAGCCCAAATCCGAACGAACAAGTTATGGCTAAAATACTAAACCGAGCCCAAACCGGACCTAGGTCCACCTTACCTACGACCCAATAGTCATGTGGAGGGTCCAAATACCTAAATCCCAATCCTAAACTAATTAGGATTTATTACGAGCTTCTAGAATCATCTAGAAGGTTATTTTCAATCCTAAATTCATTAGGATTTGTAGGAGCTTCTAGAATCCTCTAGAAAGTTCTAATTTATCCTTTCCCCGAAAGATAAAGATTAAAGAATTTGATATTAAATACAACATCTCTCTTTTTTATAATCCTAATCCCGATCGAATTAAAAGACGTACGAGTGTATTTTGTTAACCTAGCTATATTAGGAATCCAATTCCGTACGGCTTATTCATCTTTGGATCCATCGCAGAACGACAGGACCATTGCGCCGCAATACTCTTATCGCAATGCGATGGAATCTGTTTTATTCCGTTCCAAATTCTGATCTTTTCTGATCGTCCAGACTCTTTTTTTTCCCTATAAATAGAGGTTGTTTCACCCCGTTTTCAATCACCAACAATCATCTCATCACCTTCAATATTCTTAATCGTCCCTTTTCTCTCTCTTCTCCCATGTTCTAAGCCTTAGCCTAAGCACACCCTAACCACATCCTTGATATTCATCCAAATCATTCACCATTCCTCATTCACGAGATTTGGATACTCCTACCATCCTCGACGTTGCCTTTGATCTCGACGTGAAAGGTTGATAGTTCTGAGGGTTTGGTCCCAAATCTATACTTCAATTCATATTTGATTTATTTAATTTGTTGATTTAATCTTTCTTGAAGTTACTAACGTGTGTATTGTTTTAATAGCAAGAAAGTTGAGGCATCAAAGTGAGTAATTCAATCGCCCTAATTATCGTTTTTTGATTTTGGAATAGAAATCATGTTTACAATATTATTTTAATTCCTAGTATCATGTTATGATGTTCTTACGATTCCTAGTATCATGTTAGGATTTTTTTTTATGATTTCTAATATTATGTTTAGGATAATGCTTTGATTATGATTTTTATTAGTGACATGCTAGGATTTGTTATTAATCAGTTTAATATCATACCTAGCATCTTACTATTAATGATGTTTTGATGATGTTGATTGTTGTATTAATCGTATGTTGCTTGATTATTCATGATTTATTGTTATTTCTTTATCACACCCCTTTTGGTAGGTTTAAAAGGAATTTGTACTTGAAATCACGCCTAGTAAGATAATTAATAATTTGAATTTAGGCTAATATGATTTTAATTCAAGTGATCACCAATAATAGATATGATTGTGCATTAATAATCAACCAACATAGATTAAACAGGTTTAAGGCTAACTTGATTTATGTATATTGATCAGAAAGCGCACATGAATATCATTAGAATTAAGTAGAGGCCGATTTAGGGCGGGTTCAATCTCTTTTAAGTTGGATTCGTACCATCATCCCTGAATATCCAGTCATGGTTCCGGACCAATATGGAGTTAGCGATCACCATGATTATGATTGGGGTGTAACCTTCACATCCGTGGACGGTTTACAAGTTCCTAAAACTTGTTGGCGACTCTTCTATCTCTAGCTTCCTTCCCTTGGAGCTCCGTCATGCCTAAAAGCAAGAACACAGTGGGGCTCACAAGGTTGAGTTTGAAAAATTCCCTACAATGAACATAAAACTATTGTTAGTTACACATGTAATTTTTTTTTTTGGGTGTTAAATCTATGTTTCCTTATGAGTAAATTTATATCGCAGTGAGTCTTAGAAATGTAGTATGTGTATGTACAAAGTGAAAAAAAACTTTAGATGATCTGATTCATGATATTAGTATTAGTTGTGTGTGGATCTTATGGTTTTAGGTATTACTATAAGTCTATGTGTTAATGTGAATCAAATAATAAAGTATGCTATACTTTGAAAGTATTAGAGATAATATCAAGAGATTATCTTGATATTATCTCATTGCTATACATCTGCCGAAATAAGCTAAAATGCTAAAGCATATCAATCTCCGATCATGCCTCTGATTATGCTTATCTTATATAATCTTCTATTATTGTATATGTATCTTCCTAATTGTACAGAATTTCTTTAGTCAAAGGTATGATTTAATTATTTACTTACTTAGCAATGCTTACCTTTGGGAGATACTTTTAGTATATAAATGTATCTTTGTGCTTTTGTAAAGTTAATGAAAATAATACGACATTATTCATTCTTACATGGTATCAGAACTGGAAAAGATCTAAACATTTTTTTTATCCTGTCCCAAATCCTACCATGGCTTCCAACCCAATACTCACCAACTTGCAAGGGCATCGAGTGAGATGTCAATGGTATCATACATATGACCACAGTACCAGACTTTACAATATTGCCCAACTTTCCAGCAATAATTCTCCATGAACAAGTCCACCTCCCATCCTTCCAACAAATCACTGCCATCACCTCGGGTTCATGCTATCATAACAAGAACTACCACACTTCCCACATCTTGGCTCCTTGATACCGGTGCCACTCATCATGTTACTCACAACATGTCTAACTTAGCTCTTCAACATCCCTATCATGGAACCGAAGAAATTGTAATTGGTAACGGCACTGTTGTCCCCATCACTCATTCTGGTTCGCTTACTCTCCCTACTTCTTTTAAATATATTCATTTAATGAATGTTTTGTGTGCACCCACTATGACTCGTAACATTATTTCTATATCTCAACTATGTAGCAACAATAATCTTATTATTAAGTTTTCATCCGATTCCTTCCTAATCAAAGATAGTCTCACGGGGGCACATCTTATTAAGGTCCAACTAAGCAAGGGGTTTATGAATTGTCGTCACCTTATCTACCATTAAAGCACCCGCAATAAATTGGCATCACCGTCTTGGTCATCCTTCTCTTGCTATCTTTAAAATTATTGTTTCGAAATTTAATCTTGATGTTACTAGCTCCCTATCTTTTAATTGTAATGTTTGTGAATGCAATGAAAGTCATAAACTCCCATTTAATCACTCTACTTTGAATTCTCATGCTCCTCTTGATATAGTTTATACTAACCTTTGGAAATCCCCACTTCACTCTCTTGACGGTTCAAAATACTATGTCATCTAGGGATGGAAATGGAGCGGGTCGGATGCGGAGGATGGTACCTGCACACCCATCCCCACCTAAAAATCTTATACCCATATCCGCCCCACCACCCATGGCGAGTACAATACCCACATCCATACCCGCTCCGTCGGGTAAAAGATAATATACATCCCCACCCCACCAACCATTTGGATATCCATACCCACCTCAAACCCGCCCCACACCCACCCCAAACCCGCTATCATAATGCCATAGTATGAAAAATAGTATGAAAAATTATCATTTCTAACAAATCTTTGTTTTCATCTACTTGGTGGAATTCACATTGTATTAAGACTCTTCTAAGCTAGTTTCATCCGTTACAAAAATTAGTATAAGGCATATATTTGGCGGGTGATGGGGCGGGGCGAGGTGGGGATGGGGCGGGTTCACTCTAAAATCCATACCCGCCCCATCACCCGTGGCGGGTACACTTTTTATACTCATCACCCGCCAACCCTCCCTCCCTTTGGCGGGGATGGGGCGGGTCTCCTATTTGACTTGACCCACTGCCATCATTGTCATCTTTGTCGACCACTTTACCAAATATATTTGGTTTTATCCCTTTAAAAAAATCTGATACCAAAGCAGTATTTATTCGCTTCAAAGCTCTTGTTAAAAAGGTTTTTGAGAAATCAATAGAAGTCTTGTATTCTGGCAATGGGGGTTAGTATAAAGCTTTAGCCTCTTTTTTAACGATTGATGGCGTATCACATCTTACGTCTCCTCCTCATACTCCCGAACACGATGATTTTGCCAAACGACGTCATAAACACATTGCCAAAACTGGTCGCTCTCTTCTATAGTTCTATCTCATTCCCAATTACCTCTTACCTTTAGGTCCAATGCGTTCTCTACTGCCTCATATCTAATAAACAGGCTTCCCACACCCACCTTATCACATAAATCACCTTATTATTGTTTATTCGGGTCTCTTCCTACTTAAAATTAAGGAGTTATGGGTGTTTATGTTATCCATGGCTTAGGCCTTACACCTCTCTTTAATACCAAAGCCCACAATCTCCCCTTTACCACCTGAACAACCCACTTCCTCTTTAATACCTTCTTCTCCTTTGCAACAAGCCCATATGTCAAACTCCCCAAGGCCCACTGACCCCTCACCACCGCCGCTTAACACATCCCAATCTACTTCTCATCCTACAAACCCATAAATTGAGCAATCACATTCCTGGGATTGTAACAAGATCCAAAAATAATATCTTCGAACCTAACCCAAAATATGCTAACACTACTACTGTAGCTTCCAAACCAGTGACTTCCACCTCTGTTAAACAAGCTCTTTAAGATCCTCTTTGGCGAAAAGCCATGGAAGAGGAACTTGCCTCCTTACACAAGCTTGGTACATGGGATTTAACTTCATCCGCTACAATTCGCAATGTTGTGAAATGCAAATGGGTTTTTCGAATAAAATACAATAAAGAAGGTTCCATTGAACGTTATAAAGCTCGTTTAGTAGCAAAGGGTTTTCAACAACGTTCGGGTATTGATTATTCAGAGACATTCAGTCCCGTGGTCAACCCGACTACCATTTGCACACTTTTGAGCTTAGCCGTCACTCAAAATTGGCATCTTCGCCAACTTGACATTAACAATGCTTTTCTGCAGGGAACATTACATGAGGAGGTTTACATGTCTCAACCTCCGGGCTTGATTGATGCACAATTCCCTACTCATGTATGCAAACTCAAGAATGCCATTAATGGTCTAAAGCAAGCTTTAAGGCCTTGGTACACTGAGCTCACAAATTTTCTTAATTGGGAAAGGATTTAAAAGATGTGTTTTCAACACGTCACTCTTTATTCTACATCACTGAGTATGTTGATGATATTATTGCTATAGGACTGAATATTGCTCATCTTGATGGGTTCATTAAGAATTATGAAAACCGGTTCTCATTAAAGGACTTGGGTGCACTCTCCTATTTTCTCGGGGTAGAAGTCATGCCTACTACTCATGGCTTGTTCCTTAATCAACGCAAGTATATCATTGATCTTCTAGACTGTATGGGTATGCTTGATACTAAGCCAGTGCCTACACCTTTGATCGTTACACAACAATTGACTGCCAATTCAGGTGCTCCTTTGGAGGAACCTAAAGACTATCGTGCAGCAGTAGGAAGCCTTCAATATCTTACTCTTACTCGGCCCAATGTTGCTTATGCGGTAAACAAGCTCTCACAATTCATGCATAGTCCACATTTTGATCATTTGTCTGCCCTTAAGAGGCTTTTGCGGTACCTCAATGGCACTCTTGATAAGGGAATCAATAATAATTATCGAGAGTGACCACCCATATTACACGCCTTCTCCGATGCGGATTGAGCAGGTGAACGCAGTTACTACATTTCCACCATGGGACATGTTGTCTTTGGACGAACTCCTATCACTTGGAGCTCTAAAAAGCAGAAATCATTGGGAATATCATTTACATAAGCAGAGTACAGATATGTAGCTTTAACTACTGCTGAGCTCATGTGGATTCAAAATCTTTTAACAGAATTGGATGTTCATTTGTCCCACACTCCAGTAATTTATTGTAATAATATCAGTGCTACATATCTTAGTGCCAATCCAGTTTTTCACTCTAAGATGAAACCTTTAGCTATTGATTACTACTTCATACGAGAACAAGTTCAAAAAGGAGCCCTACGAGTTGCACAAGTTCCTACAGGTGATCAACTAGCTGATTTTCTCACCAAGCCATTATCAAGACCACGATTTGATATTTTGTTAACCAAGATCGGCCTTTCCGACCCGTCGTCCAACTTGCGATGGCATATTAGAGATAATATCAAGAGTACCTTGATATTATCTCATTGCTATACATCTGCCGAAATAAGCTAAAATGCTAAAGCATATCAATCTCTGATCATGCTTCTGATTATGCTTATCTTATATAATCTTTTATTATTGTATTTGTATCTTCCTGTACGGATTATGCTGGAATATGTATATTTATATAAGAGATTTGACTTATTCAAAACAATTAGTTCAATCATCTCACTACCTTAAACAACATAAGTCAAAAATTGAAGAGAATACATCCTGTAATTATATAATCTCACTACCTTAATCAACTTACTACCTCTAATCTTTGCATCCGCTTTGCAATACTCCCACATTAATATCCTTGTCGAACTTGAAACCATGCTTCGATAACTGTCTTATGTGATAATATTTCCGCCACTTATATTGTTGCAAACCCCATTCTTAATCATCGCAGCAAGCATATTAAAATGGACTATCTTTTTGTAATAGAGAACTAAGGTCGATATAATTGTACATATATTTTCCTATATATACCATCACCGACTCTTGCCCAGTTAGACATTTGGTTGGATTAAAGGAAATAAGGAAAAGAAGGGAATGGAAATGGACTGGTGGGATGGCGTATTTTTCATTTGGATAACAAATGAGGAAGGAAAGGAACTGAAGGGGATAGAAATGAAGGGATTAAGTTGTAAGAAATTGGTCTCTCCAACAATAGAGAGATTTGAAAGGAAAACTCATTTATTTCTTCCCTCCCCTCCCTTTCCCATCCCTCCTTTTCACCTCTTTCCCCCTTCTTTTCCTTCCCCTTTATTTGTCCAAACACAGTGAGTTGATACACCCTAAAATATCTAAAACGAATAAGAAGTAAATTTTGTAACATAGTTTTATTTTTTAGCATGTGTAATTTAATTTTAATTAATCAATAAATTTGTTGTGACAAGTACATTGTTTCCCAAATCAACAATAATAAATTAGAAGTTTAGCTTGAAATTAAAGCTTAAAGCCCAAAATACATTCACAATACAATCCCATTTGCATGCCCCGGGTGTATAGTAAAATAATGTACATCCGGTTATCTACACGTGTAAGCGTTTTTTTTTAATCAGGAAAACGCACTAACTTCAAACCAAAACTTCAGAGCTCGAGATCTGCCATCAACAAAGGAGAGAGAAAGTGAAAAGTGCGAACTTCTTACATTCAAAATTCAATCAACAATGGAAAATTCATCAAATTGCAACTTCTCAGATCGTGAAAACCTCATTCAACCTAGATATGACAATTATAGAAGATGAAACAACAAATTTTGAAATGAAATACCGATTTTTCGAGATAAAGTACCGAATATTGGAGATGAAACACTAAATTTTGACGATGGCCGAAATAAATAAATATAAATTTTAGGTTATCAAATACTTATATAAAGTTACCCCACAATAAACACAAAGTTATCCCTTTGTACATATAAAGTTACTCCATAATAAACACAAAAATTACCCTATAATAAACACAAAGTTACCCCTTTGTACATATAAAGTTACCCCATAATAAACACAAAGTTACCCCTTTGTACATATAACGTTACCCGTAATAAACACAAAAAATCACAAAAGTTACTCTTAAATTTATAGAAGTTACTCATAATTTGGCAAAAGTTACCCATAATCTAACAAACGTTAACGTTTAAAAACATAGAAAAATCAACAAAATAAACACAAAAAGATAAAATATAAAAATTACATCACAAAATTCAGAATATTATATAACTTTTATTTCTTTGTTTGAATAGTAGAAAGAGCAATTATCTTCTTCTTCGTAAGTTTAACCTTCACCATTTTAATCAAAAACTAAATTAAAAAAAATTAATAAACAAATATAATAAAAAATAAATAAACATTAAATTAAAAAATATAAATATGAACAAACCTAAAATTTGGTTGTAGAAAAACACAATAAATTGAGACAATAAACATGGAAATCAAAGGGATATAACAAATGGAAAAAGAAAAAACTTAAATCACCAAATAAAATGGAAAAGAGAGAAAGTCCAAGCAGTGGAGAGGAGAGATAAAAATAAATAAATAAAAAAAAATAAAAGATAAAAGAGGAGAGAGAAATTAAAGTTTCTGAAAGTGGAATATGAGGAGTGGGTGGGTGGGTGTGATTTCGGGTGTGACACATGTGAATAGTAATTCAAATAAGTAAAACTTTCCTTTTTCTTCCGTTCCGTCATTCAATAAAATATTGTACACCGGTTTTTTTAAAATATTTGTCTTCGCAATATGTTTGTGTTATCGCTCAACCCTTCCAAATTTTATTTGTATTATGGTGTCCCCACAAAAGAGGTTTGAAATTTTTAAAAAATTACCATTGGCAACATAATAAACGTAACATAAGTACTACCTTCATTCTTTTTTTGTTCTACTCACTAACTATTCATTGGGTTAAACTAAGAAAACTTTGACCATCCATTGCTACTAATGTAGTGTACAAAACTAAAATAAACATTTTTTTATTTTTTTGAAACAATCAATTTTTTTTTTTTTTTTAGAATTGTTTCAATGTATAATATCCAAATATCAAATTTTCATAATTTACTACTCCGTAGTATGCAATTAAAGATATAATTAGTCAAACATGCGCGTTGAAAACCGCACAAAATGCAAGTGAATAGAACAAAAAAGACCGGACAGAGTACATAACAATATATACTATGAAAGCTATAAAAATCTCAATAAAAAGATGAAATAATAACTTAAAACCATGTCTTAATTATTAAAATATATATATATATATTATCATCTAAAAAGGGTCAATATCTTGATATGTCAATTTGATTGTGATGACTTAATATTGCAGCATAATACTACCTCTATTTCTTATTATTTGCAATAAAGGGATATTATTTGTGAAACATGTAAAAAATTTTTGTTGCAAATAATAAGAAACGGAAGTAGTATGTTGCATGATTAGCTTTTTAATAGATATGGCTTAGGTTAATCTTAAAAGGAGGGAAGGATGAGATTCGAACCCATGACATTTGCGTCACGCCGGCTCTTGATACCATGTTAAATATTATTTACCATGGCGCACTCAATTTGAATCTTTTCTAGTTTCTCATGGATTGTTGGGCATGATTGATGGTTTTATTTCCATGCCTAGCGTATATTTGATTGATAATCACAATAGGGAGTCTATCAACCCAAATTATTATCATTGGTTGCGAATTGATCAAACGGTGCGTTCTTGGCTATTTGCTACATTATCTAAAGACATGCTAATTGAAGTACATGATGTAAAATTCTCTACTTTAATTTGGGAGAGATTGCAAACCAGGTTTATGCATGCTGGTTTGGCTCGTTCTATGGAATTAAAAAGATTGTTAACTCACGTTAAGAAGCAAGAATCTCAGTCTATGGATGTGTATTTACGGAGTGTTAAGGTTATTGCTGATTCCTTAGCCTCCATTAACTCACCAGTTTCGAATCGTGAATTGAACATACTATGTTGGGTCTTGACCCAGATTATGATTCTCTTACCACGGCTATTACTCACTTTTCGGGTAATCTTACATTTGATGATGTTCGAGCAAAATTATTAGTGCAAGAGCGGACAATTAATTCACGAAAGGCTAGAGAACAAGGTTATGTCTCTCATCAGGCCTTTGTGGCTAGTACTGTGCAGTCCTCATCTTCAAGCAACTCCTATGCTTCATCAGCAAGTTCAAACTCACGATCCACCAACACCCGACCTAACAATAATCGGGTTGGTAAAGGGGGTGGACGTGGGGGTCGTGGAGGCAGAGGAGGGCGTGGTCGAGGCTATAGCCAAGGTCGACAACAAGGGATCTCATGTTTTTGTTAAGGACAACCAATTGGGGGAGGTTCTACTCAAAGCTTCTAGCCAAGGCAGTGTCTATCCTATCTCCATTCCCAACACACCTAGGAGTCCAGTTGCACTCATGTCTATTTCGGCACCCAGTCCTATTTGGCATCGTCGTCTTGGCCTGGTCATTGTGGTGATAGAGTTTTAGGTACTCTTAAGAGTAATAAGGCAATTGTTTGTGCCAGTAGCTACATTCGTGATTGTGTTTCTTGTCGATTAGGAAAGTCTCACAGATTACCCTTTAAAGATGTAATTCATTCTTTTGATAAACCCTTGCAATTAATACATTTTGATTTATGGCAATCCCCTATTTTATCTAATCTTGGATTTAAATATTATGCATGCTTTGTTGATGATTTTTCTCGCTACGCATGGATATATCCATTAAAAAGAAAGTCAGAGGTATATAATCGATTTATGGACTTTCTAAAATTGGTTGAAAATTTATTTGATAGCAAGATAAAATATTACCGGAGTGATGGGGGTCGGAAATTTGATAATAAGCCTTCGCTTGCTCATTTTACTAATTGTGGAATTTCTTTTCGAAAATCATGTCCCAACACTCAACAACAAAATGGTGTAGCAGAACAAAAGCATCGTCATATAATTGAACTGGCTAGAACAATGCTCATTGATGCAATGCTACCGGCTCAATTATGGGTTGACACTGCTTACACAGCAACCTACATAATAAATCGTTTGCCAACTCCTGTATTGCAAGGTGTTTCCACTTATTGTTGCCAAACCTTCAAACAAACTATCCCCAAAGTCAGTTCAATGTGTTTTTATTGGTTATGCTCCTAGTTATAAAGGATATCGATGTTATGAACCAAAGTCAGGTCGTGTCTATGTTAGCCGCAATGTCCAATTTCATGAGTCAGTTTACCCATATAGGTCTCTCGTCATGTCACGTCCTTCGACGACGCCTACCACTAATGACACAGACTCGTCTCTCCTTAGTTTGCCATGGACTTTGACAACTAATATCGAGCCTAAAGTGCAAGAGGTTGTGTCTAGTGTCCCTAGGGAGTCCTCAACTCATGTAGCATTACCGTCCCAATAGCCCCAGGCATCCCGTGGCGCTCACTGCCCAGTCACGGCCACCCCGCCGTGGTCTTCTCTTCCATCGCCTACAGGCAACCCCAAGCAGCCCGTGGCATGATGGACTCAGCCACGGCCACCCCGTGGCCTAGTCTGCCATCTTCACCCAACAGTCTCCTGTAGTCTCACCACCCGTCATCGAGGCCCAGACCACTCCCCTTCTTATGACCAATGACCAGTCAGCCCCGTCATCTTCGCCTTCGCATATAACCACGACCAATGTTGTGTCTTCATCCACTCAGACCCAAGCACCTCCACCAAATGGTATATTTGCAATTCCATCTTCAAGCAATAATGTTCATGAGATGAGAACACGTGCTAAAGATGGCATATTTAAACCAAATTCCATTTTAAATTTAAAGTACAGTTGAAAAAGAACAAGCTCCAACCTGTTTTTCAAAAGCAAACAAAATTCCTAAGTGGCGTCAAGCCATGGCGGAGGAGATTAATGCAATGATGGTTAATAAAACATGGGATTTGGTACCGTTTGATACTTCAAAGAACTTGGTTGACACAAAGTGGGTTTATACGATAAACACTGATGAGCATGGTAATGTGGTTAGGCCTAAGGCTCGTCTGGTGGCTCGTGGGTTCGGTCAGCAAGAAGGTATTGACTATACTAGCTAAGACTTTTAGCCCTGTTGTTAAATCAACCACTTTTTGGTTGGTTTTATCCTTAGCTATTTCTTATGGATGGGTAATTTATGAAACAACCTTCGGGTTTTGTTCACCCTGATTATCCTAATCATGTTTGTCGTCTTAGGAAAACCATATATGGTTTGAAACAAGCTCCTAGAGGTTGGTATCATCGGTTTAGTAGTTTTTTGCTACAACAGGGCTTCTTTTGTTGCCAGTCAGATAACTCTATGTTTATCTTTCGTCGTGGTACCTTAATTGTCTATATTCTTCTTTATGTTGATGACATTATTGTCACAGGAAATTCAGCTTCTTAGATCACCAAGTTCATTTCTCTCTTATTAGCTGAGTTTGCCATGAAAGATTTAGGTGATCTTCATTATTTCCTAGGAGTGCAGGCTGTGAGTACTTCTCGTGGTTTATTCTTGTGTCAATACAAATATGTTCATGATCTTCTTAGGAGATTCCATCTTTATACGTCTAAACCTGTACACACACCCCTCCCTAGTCGGAATACACTTTCTCATACAGACGGTGACTTATTGTTTTATCTGACTGAGTATCGCAGTATGGAAGGGGCCTTACAATACTTGACTATGACAAGACCTAATATACATATGATGTGCATTTAGTTTCCCAGTTTATGTAGGGTTTCGTAGAGACCCACTCTACGCGGAAGGAAACTCACCAAGACCCGCCCCGATAACTAAAGCAATTAAAGCATGCAAAATACATAATTAAGAGAAAAAGGGAGAAGGAATTATACCTTAGATGCGTGCTTCGCTCACCAAAAGAGCTCTTACTTGAACCCCGCAATCGCAAGGTCTCCGACGGCTCGTACCCACAAACCCCGACCCGAGTGATCCAAGTCCCGAAGGTTAGTCGGGACCCGATCAAATAAAAAGGGAGTTTTACGAACTTAAGGCTTTCTCAACTATTGGAGATACCTTTTGAGTTCTACTCAAGTTGTGTGTTTTCTCAAAATCCCAACCAAGGGGTATTTATAAGAGAATGGGGACTTGAATCCCATTTCATGATCAATGTGGGATCATGTGCAAATGCACTAATTTATTTAATTCTAAAATAAATTATTAAGAAAATGCAATCACATAGCAACAAGTTGCAAGAGGGGAGAAGGTGAGGACCATATCCCATGGGGGGACCATTGCCTTGCTCCCTAAGGGAAGCCTTGAGGTCTTAGTCCCCACCTCTCCTAAACCGCCACTCACAAAGGGCAACTGGGATGGCAGCCAGCTAGCACGCCAGCACACCCCAGCCAGCTTGCGGTGCCAGCACGCACTAGCCCCAGCACGCCCAACATATGCGTGCTGCGTGCTGCTGGGTTGCTGGGCACTGGGCGCTGCTAGTGTAGTGCTGCTGCCTAGCCAACATACACACACGCGCACAGCCTTGTTGGCTGGTGCGTAGTGCTGGCCCCGGTCTCTCGCATATGTGCACAGCACATATGCTTGATGGCTGGTGTGTGGCGATAGGCCTAGGCATACACACACGCACACACACGCAAGTGCCTAGCACTGCGATGGTGATGTGCTGTGCGAAGGTACACACGCACGCACACACGCCAGTGCCTAGCACTGCGATGGTTCTGTGCTGTGCGAAGGCACACACGCACGCACACACGCCAGTGCCTAGCACTGCGATGGTGCTGTGTTGTGCGAAGGCACACACGCACGCACACACGCTAGTGCCTAGCACTGCGATGCTACTGCTATGTGCGTCTAGCACGCAAGGTGTACCTAGTCATGCATGTGCTAGCTCGAGCTAGCCTAGCGTCCACATGGTTAGGCCATAGTGATGCTACGGCTACGCTCGAACTTGTTGCTTGTGATTTTGCGACGCTCGGTTTCGACGCTCTAGGCTCGATATCTGACGTATGTGTTCATAAAACTCCGACGACTCATCGAATCCTTCGGATTGATTCGTCGTCTCGGATCGTTTGTTCTATTGGGTTCGACCCGAAGGGTTCAGTTAAGATTAAGCTGTAATATTAATTGTACCTTAATATTACTGATCGGAAGCGGCCTCCACCTAGGCATTCCGATCACTTGACCTTAGTGAAGAATTAGCTATGTAATAATTCTGAACCCTCTATCAGAATAATACACTTGTTGGAAGGACACCATTCCTTTCAATCTCCCACTTGTCCTTCCGGACAAGTGTGCATACAGTGTATAGCCCATTTCCTATGTCGCTTAATGTCTCTTCGTGAACTATAAGGTAAGATTCATCGTCATCCTTATTACGTTCAGAAGTGTTTCTCGATCTCCGAGTTCGACTGTCAATAAGCAATGATTTCTAAAATCCATCTGAGCACGGCCATGCATTTTCACAGTCTCGCTCTTCGAGCGGCCTTGTAAACAACAAAGACATGTTCCCTATTGTTAATAGGGGGACATTCCCAATCTTGTACTGTAAGTTTCTCTTACTAAGAAGACCTAATCTCCCGAGTGTTCCCGTTATGATCCTCAATTACGGCAGACGTTAGGCAACATCAAAGAGACTTGTACTCAAACAAGAAAACTTCACAATACTCATGGTTGAGGAAACAGGTTCCGATAGCTATAATGAGAAATGTACTTATGACAATTTTGAATCTCTTAAAGTACTCTCATAGGTCTATCCGGTGCAGTTCTAAACTAGCACTTGTGCAAATGATTTATGACCATTACGTCCTTGCAGCACAAGAAACGGTGCTGTAAATCATACTACACACTAATCTCTGGTGGTCATCAATCGTCCATCAGTTAGATGACCTTGATTAGGGATAATTTTCGATTTAAATATTTAATGTTCACTTAACAGGTGTTTCTTTATCCAAGACATGGTCTTGATATCCTGTTTTGAATATTTCCATAAATCGAATGGACTCATTATTTAATTCTAAACCACAATTAAATAGCAATGGAGTGAATAGAAATTATAGAATTCATTACTCCATAAATGAATGGTTTCAACACAATGTCTTACATTAAAATGTCTAGTTTAATTAAAACACATGTACAGGGAATTTCAAAGCCAATCTCCAACGTGCTTGATTCCCATTGCCTCAATGTGCTTGTTGTGCTTCACTTGAGGCAGAGGTTTAGTCAAAGGATCGACCACATTATCATCCGTTCCGATCTTGCAAATTCTAATTTCACCTTCGGATTTCCATTCCCTTATCATGTGAAATCGCCTCTAGACATGTTTGACCTTCTGGTGCTCTCTTGGCTCTCTAGCCTGAGCGATAGCTCCATTGTTGTCACAGTAGAGATCTATCGGACCCTTGATGGAGGGTACAACACCAAGTTCACTGACGAACTTGCGATTCCAAACAGCCTCCTTAGCGGCTTCTGAAGCTGCCAAGTATTCGGCTTCAGCTGTAGAATCTGCAGCGGTGCTTTGCTTGGCACTCTTCAAGCTAAACGCTCCTCCATTTAGGCAAAATATGTACCCTGACTGTGACTTGAAGTCGTCTCTGTCAGTCTAGAAGCTAGCGTCGGTGTAACCTTCAACAACCAAATCTTTGTGGCCATCATAGACCAGGAATTTATCCTTGTTCCTTTTCAAGTACTTCAGGATATTCTTGGCCGCAGTCCAATGCGCCTTTCTGGGTTTGATTGGTGTCAGCTCGTAGCGCTTAAAGCATATGATACATCTGGCCTGGTACATATCATGGCATACCTGATCGACCCAATTAGCGAAGCATATGGAATCTGATTCATTCTCTCTCGCTCAACAGGTGTCTGTGGACACTGTTTCTTGCTGAGAGTCACGCCCTGGGACATGGGTAGGTGCCCTCTTTTGGCATTCTCCATGTTGAATCGTGCCAGTACTTTATCAATGTAAGTACTCTGACTCAATCCAATCATCCTCTTAGATCTATCCCTGTAGATCTTGATGCCCAATATGTATTGTGCCTCACCTCAGTCCTTCATTGAAAAGCACTTTCCCAACCAGCCCTTTACGGACTCTAGTAATTTTGTGTAGTTTCCAATGAGTAGTTTGTCATCGACATATAGGACCAGGAATGCGATGTCACTCCCACTGACCTTCTTGTTGACACAAGACTCATCTGGATTGTTGATAAAACCAAACTTGCTGATGGCTTCATCAAATCGCAGATTCCAACTTCTGCTTGCCTGCTTCAGTCCATAAATGGACTTCTTAAACTTGCATACCTTCCAGCATTGCTTGGATCAACAAAACCTTCTGGCTGTGTCATATACACAATTTCTTTCAAAATCCCATTCAGGAAGGCGGTTTTGACATCCATCTGCCATATTTCATAATCGTAATATGCAGCAATCGCTAGGATAATCCGGACAAACTTTAGCATTGCAACTGGTGAAAAAGTTTCATCATAGTCAATCCCGTGGATTGTCTATAACCTTTTGCCACCAATCTAGCTTTGTATATTGATACATTTCCATCTTTGTCTGTCTTCAGTTTGAAGATCTATTTACAACCGATGGGTGTGTAACCCTCGGGCAAATCACCAAGTCCCAGACTTGATTTTCAGACATGGAGTCCATCTCGGATTTCATGGCCTCTTGCCATTTAGCAGAGTCGGGGCTCGTCATAGCTTGTTTTTATGTCGATGGCTCATCACCATCCATAACTAGGATGTCCTGATCATCGGTTAAGACAATACCAAGGTATCTGTCTGGTTGAGATGTTGGCCGTTGCGACCTACAAAGGGTAATGGGTTGAGCATTTACATTGTCTGTTTGATTCTGACCAATCTTCTCAGCTGCTTCCAAAGCACTTAGATTGCCAGTTTTATCAGGTTGACATTGTTGCTCGTCCTCTCGAACTTCGTCGAGTTCGATTTTCCTCCCACTTGTCATTTTGGAAAGGTGTTCCTTCTCCAAAAAGACACCATCACGAGCAACAAACACTTTGTTCTCTGATTTATTGTAGAAGTAATACCCTTTGGTTTCTTTTGGGTATCCACAAAGAAACACTTGTCTGATTTTGGGTGAATTTTGTCCGAAATTAACCGTTTGACATATGCTTCGCATCCCCAAATCTTGAGAAAAGATAACCTAGGAGGTTTCTTAGTCCATAATTCATATGGAGTCTTTTCAACAGCTTTTGACGGAGCTCGATTCAATGTTAGTGCCGCGGTTTGTAGCGCATGTCCCAAGAAAGAGATAGGAAGTTCACTAAGACTCATCATTGATCAAACCATGTCTAACAAGGTTCGATTCCTCCGTTCCATTGAGGAGTTCCGGGAAGGGTTAGCTCTGAAAGAATACCATTTTCTTTCAAGTGATCGTCGAATTCATGGCTCAAATATTCGCCACCTTGATCCGATCGAAGTGCTTTAATTTTCTTGCCAAGTTGATTCTCAACTTCTCTCTGAAATAATTCTTTGAATTTCTCAAAAGATTCAGATTTATTCGACATTAGGTAGACATAGCCATGTCTACTAATGTTTGTTAACGAAGGTGAATTCTTAGGGGTCTTAGTTTAAGTAGTGGTATCAACTTTTGTCTAATCATATGTCAAAATCATGCAATTTTCATTGAACATATATTTGCAAGACAATTTTGAAACAACCATTGTCAAAGTCTTACATTAAAAGTAACTAGGTGTCCAACACCATAGATCATAGTATGTTCAAAAGCATGATGAAACTAAGATTAGTTAATTACATGTCATAGACAAAATAGTGCATGCAAACACGACCGAAAAACCATCTTCGTCGTCTACTTGTCCTTGCACGTACACTTGATAAGCTTCTCACTTGGTCCCTGAAAAGGCAACATAAAGTGAGTCATACTTGGTATCTAATACCTATGATAAGCTTAATTCACAAGTGTTTAAGGAAGATACCTGAGGCAGATGCTACATTCCTCTCCTCCTCCTCCCGGAAGAGCTTGCATTCTCTCTTGTAGTGGCCTTTCCCACCACAATAGAACCAACAAATCTTCGCCTTGTTCTTGAAATCCCTCCTTCTTGATGGTCTTTTGGTTTCCCCAAATGAATTGGCTCCGTGAAGTAGCTCCACCACACTCTTCAAAGAATGTGTCTCCTTTCCTTCAGAAATATATGCCCTTAGTGCATCATATCTTGAGTGGAGTGCAGTAAGCATAATATGACCAGCCTTCCATCCTCTAATGGAATTCCGAGGAGTTCCATGTGCTTGAAGAGCCTAGTCATTCTCGCCACATGGGGTCGGAGGGGCATACCCGGTCTCAACTTGGTGTTGCAGACTGTAGACCAAAGATGGTACCCCTTTTTAGCAAGACAACCTTGTTCTGATGGCTTCACATTCATGTCTGTGAGTGACCTAGTCACCTCAAACAAGAGTCCATCATTGTTGTCGTTGAAACTCTTAGAGAATCTCATACCGACAACATCCCTTAGTCCTCCAAGGAATAAGTCCGGAAAAGAGAATGAAAGTTTTTCTTTCCATTCTTCCGGGATGGAGTTAGCCATGAGTTTTGACACTATTTTGCAATCATTAGACCATGCACAATAAGTTTCGTCACTCAAGTCTTTCTTGGTGAAGAGGGTTGGGAGGGAAGTATCCAGAACATACTCCCTGGAACAACTCCGGAGAGTTTTCCTAAGTTCCTTTTCCCATTCTTCAAAGTTTGTCAAGTTAAGCTTGGTAGCCAACTTATCGGGGAGATCCGGGCACATAGAATTGTTGTTTGAGTTACTTGCAGACATTGTTCTACAATTGAAAGAATTTGAAATGAAAAACCATTCATATAATCAATAAGTTTGAAATTTAAAAGCGTTCATGCAAATTTTCAATCTTATGGAGCATTTTATCCATGCATTAATAATTTGTCCCTATTAAGCAAGAATAAAATGATTCCGAGAACCTAAAGATCAAGAAATGGTTAAGCATGCTTTGGCTTGTCTTAACATTAAATATCTTAAGGTAAGCAATCCAATTGCTAATAGCTCTAAGCTACTCTCGGTTTGTTAAAACGTCGCATCTAATGCATTCCTGACATTTTATCTCTTTTGCCACGAAATCTAAGGACTCCTTACTAATATCGTTGAGCTTAACTAAGATTAACTCGTATACCTAGTATACCTTACGTTCCTAGGGAAGTAGTGATGTCTCACTTTGGCGTAGCCCATCACGTACGCGCATTAGTTCGGTAAGTGTTGTTCTTGGAACGACAAATTTTAGCTCAATATTTTAAGGGACCTAGGGTTTCTATGTTGGTTGATTTAAATGAACTTAACTAATCATCACAACATATCGAAATCCTAAACATGAATCTATCATTCACAATATATATATATATATATATATATATATATATATATATATATATATATATATATATATATATATATATATATATATATATATATATATATATATATGAACCTAACAACAATATATATAAGGCATAAATTTGATGCATTTGGAAACTAGAACAACCCCTTGAAATCTTCAAATCTTCAAAGGTCTTCATCTTGGCTCGTCTTCATCGAAACGCCGTCTTGAGATATCTTTGCCAAAATAAAATTACTAGCTACTACGACTAAGATTAATCTAAAGTACAAAAATACCTAACGGTACGCAGACCGTATTTAGATTTACAAAATACATAACGGAACGCAGTCCGTATTTTCTATCCTAGTCGGGTCCCACTAGTTGTCATTTTTCTCAAAACCTGTTTTGAGACAATCTTTCATTCACCCATTCACTATTTGTGAATGGCCCATGCATTTTACGAGATAAAACAAGTAAACACGCAAAACTAGTAACTAACTTAGGTGGTTAATCCGATTAACGCGCCTAATTAAAACTAGTCAAAGTTGTTTAATAAATTATGTATTACTAAGGTGCAATTTATACACGTAATTAGCTAAGCTCCCACTAAATTCCGCATCCAATTTAATCAATCCAATTAATTAAGCCGGTTAACCCAAATTTGTCAAAATCAAAAATTTTGCAAGAGCCGGAAAAATCGAGGTCCAATCTCGTTAAAATAATTACACAAATATTTTAAAACGGCAAAATTTTCGCAAAACACATAGCCCGAAATTAAGCAAAAACAGCCCACTCGTATCCTTGTGGGTTGCGCACCATGGCATGCCCATGGGATGTGCTTGGTGCGTGGTGCTAGCATGCAGCGCCTAGCATAGCATGCTACGCTGCTAGCACCAGCAGCCTGCCTTGCATGCTGCTAGCAAGTGGCGGGCTGGCTGGGGCTTGCTTCCATGCTGCCCAGCAGCATACCCAAGCGCTCCAGCAGCCTTGGCCCACTGCCCACGCATCAGCGCCCCTGCATTCCTCGCCACACAGCAGCGCAACATCAAGGCACAGCCCTGTGCGCACCATAGGCAACCACATGCGGGCTTCGTGGGCAGCCCGACTACCCTTGGTGGCGCTTGGGGTTTTTACCTCAATTTGCGTGCATTTTTCTCGGGATTTTAATCCCGATATACTTGTGATGTAAAATTAATCTAAATTTATTTTAGAATTAATTTAGGGAAAAAAGAAAATAAAATAAGTCCAACTTAATTAACTGGTGCACAAGCCTAAATTTCCAAAATTACCTTGGAATATTTTAGGTCTTTCTTGATGCTTAAAAATTGAAAAGGCTATGTCCATAATTAATTTAACCAATATGCAAAATTAACAATGGATTTTGACAAATAGGGAGTTGGAAAAATAAACTAATCATCCAATGAAAAAAATTTCCAACTTTTATACTTGTGTAAAATAACAAGATTACATCTTCCAACATGAAGATTAATCAAAAATAATCACAAGCATTTGAACTTTAAGGATTTTAATCAACCAAATATGAAAAAATCAAAAATTAGTTCAACATGGAATTTAGAGTCAAGATTCCAACCATTTGAACATTTAAAGATTGGATCTTTAACATGCTAGGAACTTTAACATTACACATTCACAATAAACATTCGCTTATTAATGCAATTTATTTGCATAATTGTGAAAAACAAGTTTATGTGAAAAAGAACATATCAACTTAAGCACACATCATAACTCCATAATCATGCTTAAAAGATATTTAAATTGCAGTAGATTAGGGATGCAATAATGCATTCAATCTACCCTTGACATGCTTGCATTAATCAAGGCATAAAAGATTTAAAATTTTCGTTGAAAACGAAAAAAACCCTTAAAAAATAGGTTTTTGGTTCGAATTTGGCTTCTGGACATCTCTCAAAGAGAATTGAAACTGATTTAGAACGTCGATTCCACCCAAAAAACACTATTTTGAGCCAAAATCCGAGTTCCCAGGCCAAAAATTGAAAAAATACGAGATTAAAACTATTTAAAAACGTACTTCTAATCTAATAAAAAAGCAAAACCAGAATTTAAATCTACTTTAAAACACCTTAATTAATAAATAATTGCAATAATTAAAAGGAGCACGGCTCCGATACCGCTGTAGGGTTTCGTAGAGACCCACTCTACGCGGAAGGAAACCCACCAAGACCCGCCCCGATAACTAAAGCAATTAAAGCATGCAAAATACATAATTAAGAGAAAAAGGGAGAAGGAATTATACCCTAGACGCGTGCTTTGCTCACCAAAAGAGCTCTTACTTGAACCCGCAATCGCAAGGTCTCCGACGGCTCGCACCCACGAACCCCGACCCAAGTGATCCAGGTCCCGAAGGTTAGTCGGGACCCGATCAAATAAAAAGGGAGTTTTATGAACTTAAGGCTTTCTCAACTATTGGAGATACCTTTTGAGTTCTACTCAAGTTGTGTGTTTTCTCAAAATCCCAACCAAGGGGTATTTATAGAGAATGGTGACTTGAATCCCATTTCATGATCAATGTGGGATCATGTGCAAATGCACTAATTTATTTAATTCTAAAATAAATTATTAAGCAAATGCAATCACATAGCAACAAGTGGCAAGAGGGGAGAATGGGTTAGGTGAGGACCATATCCCATGGGGGGGCCATTGCCTTGCTCCCCAAGGGAAGCCTTGAGGCCTTGGTCCCCTCCTCTCCTAAACCGCCACTCATAAAGAGCAGTTGGGCTGGCAGCCAGCTAGCACGCCAGCACACCCCAGCCAGCTTGCGGTGCCAGCACGCACTGCCAGCACGCACTAGCCCCAGCACGCCAAGCATATGCGTGCTGCGTGCTGCGTGCTGCTGGGCACTGGGCGCTGCTAGCGTAGTGCTGCTGCCTAGCCAACGCACACACACACGCACAGCCTTGTTGGCTGGTGCGTAGTGCTGGCCTCGGTCTCTCGCACATGCGCACAGTATATATGCTTGATGGCTGGTGTGTGGCGATAGGCCTAGGCATACACACATGCACACACACGCAAGTGCCTAGCACTGCGATGGTGTTGTGCTATGCGAAGGCACACACGCACGCACACACGCCAGTGCCTAGCACTGCGATGGTGCTATGTTGTGCGAAGGCACACACGTACGCACACACGCTAGTGCCTAGCACTGTGATGGTGTTGTGCTGTGCGAAGGCACACACACACGCACACACGCTAGTGCCTAGCACTGCGATGGTGCTGCTATGTGCGTCTAGCACACAAGGTGTGCCTAGCCATGCATTGTGCATGCTAGCTCGAGCTAGCCTAGCGTCCACATGGTTAGGCCATAGTGATGCTACGGCTACGCTCGAACTTGTTGCTTGTGATTTTGCAACGCTCGGTTTCGACGCCCTAGGCTCGATATCTGACGTATGTGTTCGTAAAACTCCAACGACTCATCGAATCCTTCGGATTGATTTGTCGTCTCGGATCGGTTGTTCGATTGGGTTCGACCCGAAGGGTTCAGTTAAGATTAAGCTGTAATATTAATTGTACCTTAATATTACTGATCGGAAGCGGCCTCCACCTAGGCATTCCGATCACTTGACCTTACTGAAGAATTAGCTCTGTAATAATTCTAAACCCTCTATCATAATAATACACTTGTTGGAAGGACACCATTCCTTTCAGTTTATGCATGCATCCCGCACATCTCACTTGTTGGTTGTTAAGCGTATATACAGGTACTTGTAGGGCACATTAGAGTTTGGCCTATGGCTACGTTCTTCTAAGACAATGTCCATCATGATTGCTTACTCAGATGCGGATTGGGCAGGTTGTCCGGATAGTTGTCGGTCCACTACTGGCTATGCTATTTTTCTAGGTGACAATCTTATTTCTTGGCGATCAAAGAAACAACCTACAGTATCCAAGTCCTCCACAGAAGCAAAGTACCGTGCTGTTGCATACACGGTGCAGGACACTCTTTGGATTCGGTCTATGTTGGCTGGGTTAGGGCTCGTTATTCGCACTCCTGATAAGTTATTTTGTGATAATGTTTCTGCGTCTTATCTTGCTGTTAATCCTATACAACATGATCGTAGTAAATATATCAAGATAGATTATCATTTTGTTAGGGAGCACGTTGCTCATGGTGACTTAGTTGTTCGTTATGTTCCTACTGAGCTACAAATTGCTGACATTTTTACGAAAGGTTTGTCAGATCAGCGATTTGAGTTTCTTAGGTCCAATCTGCACGTGGTCTCCCCTGCATAGATTGAGGGGGTGTAATAGAGGATACTAAGGATACTCTATTAATTGTACTATTGTACGTATTATCTATATATATGAGAGCCAGGTACCCGTATTAGTGTAAGCCGTATCATTATATTCACACATACATTATAACATGACTATATAATAGTCACTGATAAAAAAATAATTTAACAAGTACTGTATGGTTTAATAAATGAATAGCATGATAAATTGATAATGGGGTAATAAATGAATAGCATGACAAGAAAAACATCTTTTCTACTCATAAACTTTGACGAAAGAAAAAACATTCTTAACAATGAAGGAAAGTACCGAAACCACTGCATAAATAAATTTGAAATGCTTTTTTGGTGCTTTTCTACACCTTTATTTGGTTTTACCTTTAATTAGATGCACAGCTCTTCTTAAACAATGGGGGGGAAAAAAAGGAAAAAAGAAGCTAAAGTAGTAAAAATTGGTTGTTTTAAATCACAGCTTAGACTATGTTTGTTAAGAATTTATGAACCTTTATGTGTCATCTGTCCATAATTCAACGTTAGCAAGCAGTGGAAAGTTTGCATGCTTTATAATTTTAATTAAAAAAAAAAAAAAAGAAAAACCATTCAACTAACAAATTTATAAATTACACCGAAATTTAATTAGACGGAATAAGCATACATAGTGTATAAGTTATAGAATATGTACGATTGAGAAATGAATCTAACAAATACATATCAAATTAGGGTAAAAATTCATCTTCTTCAGCAAATTACAATCGCTACACTGTATTTAAGGGTGATTATACATTAAACGAGACAACACTAGGTCTAGTTGTCATTTTTTTCCGAACACCAACACAACTATGCCCACACATCTACAAGAAATCAAAGATGATGGTGACCAATAATTAATTACCATAAGCAACCTTGAATCTTGCACAAGTATATTCTAATTTGAGTCTTCTATGAAGATTTTATCCGATCGACAGTGAAAAAAGTAACTTCTTTATATAAAAAGCTTAGCAAAAGATACCTTTAATTACTTGAATATATATATATATATATATAAAGCCAGTCTCGCAGTGAGGCCACGAGACAGCGATACTTGGCATACCAGTTATTCGCCAAGTGTCGAGCTGCGTAGGCAACAAACAGATATTATATTCTAATTAGATTAGATACCATATTAAATTAGATTGGATAGATTTGGTTAAGATAAAAAAAGTATACATAAAATCATTTATAATTCTTTTGAAAAAAAATTATCTTTTTTATTGACAATAGGATTCTACTTATAGCAACACACCACATATCATAATTAATATGAATATCAAATTAACAATATAATTTCACCCTATACGAATAGCCACGTAATTATAATTATATATATAAATGGTCATGTATCATTAATTTTTTTTAGTCTACCATTGATTTACCATTAAAGCTTTTGAATCTTGTATTTTTCATATTTGGTTGTAATATTTTTGTGTATGTTTGTGATTTGTTATTGAAATTAAAGAAGTAAAAAACTACTAAAATTAGGAAACAACAAAAACAGTACAATACAAGGGATCTTGAAGTGAAGTCTTAGAACTTTAGGGGTTTTACAAAGCCTCTGTAGCCCATTTATCAGCCATATATTACAAATGATCCAATTAAGCCAATAATATAATATGTTGATTTTACGTGTTAAAAAAATAATTATTTTTAACTTTTTATTTATTTTATTATTTTTTTAACCAACGCACACTTCTTTTCACAAAATTATAATTCCTTTATTACTTTAGTGTCCCACTGAAATTTAGCACATATGTCGACATAGAATTTTGATAAACAATATCTTACTTATATATTCTTTTATTTATAATTCACAAACATTGGTTGGAGTAGACCAAGTAAATATAGTGCAACTTACAAAAATAGAAAATAATAACAAGAATGAAAAAAGAATAATAGATAGTGTTTCCACTCTTTTTTTTATCTTACATTTTTAAAAATATATATAAATACTAAAACTTATTATTGTTATTATTATAATTACAAAACATGCCCACAAATAAATACACTCTTTAAAATGAGTATGCGGGACAACGCCCGAGGCACGTACTAGTATAATATATACACTCATCTACATACACAAAGGTATTCCTAGGCTCCTAGCACTAAGCACTGCCTATGTGACGGGTAGAATTGATCACCACTTAAATAATTAGTTAAAAGGATTATTAGGTTTTTTTTCTCATAAATACACCTTTGTCAAAAAAAATGAAGATTTTTCTTAGAGATTCGATAAAATATGGGTAATAGTATATGTAGCTCTAATCCCTAAGGGATGACTAAAAAAAATTCTAAATAATGTAAATAAACATTTGCTCGTAACATAATTAATTAATTGACATCAATTTAGAATGTATGACAAAATAATGACCAAAGTTAGTATTTTCATTTTTTGTTTGAAAGGAAAGGTATACAAATAGTTAGAATAGTCTTCTCTCAACGCTATACCCTAACTTATCAGAATAAATAAAATAAAAAATGACCTAGAGAAGCATAACATCTTATATGTAGCCCTGAGAAGAGTATGTATAATTATCCTAAATATAGAGATTGTCTAAATTTATAACATATTCAATCTAATTTTGACAAGTTCGAACCCACTATCTACATATATTTCCCATGCTGAGCTTTAGTCATTAAAATTTGTAATTCTCTTTTATTATAAAAGTTATAAAACATTTCCTCAAAAAAAAATTAAAAAAAAAAGGTGAGTATAAAACATTTTATTTACTTATATGGAAAATTTGCAATGAACTACCCTATATAATAATGTCGTAAGACTGAGATATATGATACCTTTTGTCGAATTCCGCCCTTTGACAAAATCTCACATAATATATATATCTTTCTTTTTTATTTATTTATTATGTATATCATAATAGATTGTTTAGTATATCATAATAGATTGTTCAAGGTTAGAGTGTAAATTGTGTAAAAGTCTAAATGTTAATTAAATTAGTACAAGCATAAGGAAAGAGAAAAGTATAGAGTTTGTTTTTCTTTCATTTACTCTCTAATTTCAACAATTTATCTATACCATACGAAGTAGTTTTGGGTTTATAATATTGTTCTAAAAATAAAAATAAATAAATAAATCAGGTTTTATTTAGTTTTACAATGATATAGTAAGACCAATATTTTAATAGACTATTTTCATTCATATATTTGGATGTAACAATCTGACCTAAAAGTTACTTAAACAAAAATACAAAACTAAGTTGGTCAATGACTCCATGTATTGAGTTTTTGGGTGTGAAAGAGAGGGGTGTTTTTTTTTTTTTGGCGGCCCAATCATCAACGCACCGCATGAAAGAATGATAGAAACTAGAGGTAATTTTAAGAGATATAGTTGACCAATTAAAATGTATTAGAAGCTAAGGCCCTGTTTAGTTTATCTTATTTTTACTTATTTAATTTGACCTTTGTTTATTTTTTCAGATCTGATTTGATTGTTTAATTTTACCAAACATTGATCTTATATATACGCTAATTTTACAGAAAAAAATATATCATAAGGTCTTATTAGATTCGTAATAATGTGTATTTTATTAATATGTAATTTTCATAATTTTTCCATTAAAAATTTAAATATATTTAGCATTAAAAAATCGCACATAAAACGAAAAAGTTGTTCAAAACTCATTTTTTATGATCTGATATGAAATAAGTAATAAGAACCTGAAATTAAATGAACTAAACATGACCAAAGAGTTAAGTTAATATATTACACTTCATCAAAACTATTATTATTCTTTAAGTGAAGCATAAGTTCATGACAATATACAAATTAACTACTCTTAAATAGACCTGATTTACATTAATTTATTATAGACCACTTATTAGAGGGACACTATGTTTAAATATTGCAATTTAAACATAAAGGTCACTATGTTAAAATAAAAGTCATTATGTTAAAAGTAAAATTCGTTGGGCAATAACAAAGGTCATAGAGATTAAGATATTTAATGAATTTTTTAATATACTTGTTAATATGAATAACAAAGGTCACTAAGGCCCTGTTCACTTCACCTTAAAAAAATAATATTAAGTAAAAATAATTTCAGTTCAGTAAAAATCAGTTTTAATCAGTAAAATTAATTTAAGTTCAGTAAGAATAAGTTCAGTAAAAATAATTTCAGTTCAGCAAAAATAATTTCAGTTCAGTAAAAATAATTTAAGCTCAGCAATAATAATTTCAGCAAAAATAATTTAAGTTCATGTACTTTGATGCTTTTTTTTACTAGGCTTTTTTATGTAAATTATTTTTTCCATATATTTCAAAATATTGTCGTACAAGATTTTTTAATACTTCACATATATTTTTATTATGCATCACTTTTGTCTATACTTTTATCACATATTGTATAGTTATAAAATATAATATCTTTTTTTTTTGTCAAGTATAAAATATTATGTCTTGTTTATAATATTGTAGTCGGTGATATTTGGTAAATACAAGTACTATATTTTATAAAAGGGTAACAAAATTCATCGTAATAGCATACCTAATCAATTACAATAAATTCAATAAGATATTGAAATATGATATTCATATATGATTATATATGCATGATCTATACAATACTACCAATATGTCGTCATATTTTTTTTTTTGCTTAAATCTCACATGCCTTGATATGATCAATCAATCTACCAATATTTGCTATAATTATTTGTAAATTACACGCAGTTAACCAACATATACGTAGTAAAAAATTGACTGACAATTCAAACCAAAAATTTAATTAACAATATTTTTTTCATGCATGTCATAAATTGTGCTAAAGTCTTTTGGTTTGAGATCGTTAACTCCAACTTGCTGCTTTAGAAACTATTTTAACGATCAACTATATATTTTAATAGTCTCATATATATATATATATCATAATGATGTCAGTGTGTTTGACTTTTATTTAATAAATTGTAGAATGTTTTATTTTATGTTCAACAAATGTAATTAATTATTTGCATAAAAAACAAATTTAATTAACTATTAAACAGAAATATATAAATTATATAAATTACATAATTTCAAAAATAGATTATTTTAGCTAATATATCTATATCTATATATATATATATATATATATATATATATATATATATATATATATATATTAAATCAGTAAAAATAATATCTAAATCAGTAAAAATAAGTTCATTTCAGTAAAAATAATTTCAGTTTAGTAAAAATAAGTTCAGTTCAGTAAAATAAGTTCAGTTCAGTAAAAATAATTTCAATTCAGTAAAAATAAGTTCAGTTCAGTAAAAATAAGTTCAGTAAAATTCAGTTTTAATCAGTAAAAATAATTTCATTTCAGTAAAAATAATTTCAGTTCAGCAAAATTAAGGTGAAGAGAACGGGGCCTAAGTGTAGTAACTCACTAGACTTATTGATCACGAGTTCACGACTGTGACCTTTCCTTTTTTTTTTTTTTTTTAATAATAATGTCACATTATCGCAAGTCCTATGTGAGTTACTCTTTACACAACATTATGTTTTTCCATATGGCTAGCGAATGGGACAACTTTGATTTTAAAATGATTGACTTACTTTTGGTGCCAATATTAAGTAAAGATGGTAGCATTGAAATATTCTTACTTTGCCAGACGAAGGATCTTAAAAGAAGATTAAAGATACCATAATCTAGTTTAAAGGATCCAACTTTTCTTTTGTAACACTAGACTTTCATTATATATGCATGCATCGTATTACCATAAGTTAGGTAAACCTTCATTTATATACTTCGCTCTATCATTATATTGATAGTAGGGAGGTACTCCATATATAATACATAGTTTCTAGTCTTTCTACCTCATTGATTTATCTATCTCTTCACTCGATATCGATTGATCTACTCGAAATTAGTACTTGTCTACGTAAAATTTCAATTTTGATAGTAAGAAATTGAAGTATGAAAAAACACAATTTTGTCGGAGAAAATTTGAACAGATTGCCCCCTGGATTCCGATTTCAACCTACCGATGAGGAGCTTCTCTTCCAGTACTTAAGATGCAAGATTTTCTCGCTTCCTCTTCCGGCCTCCATCATCCCTGAGGTCCATTTTCCTAAGTTAGACCCTTGGGAGCTGCCCGGTACGTATGTCATATTTTGCTCATCATACATTTCCCCTAATCTTCATGTCGTCGTTAATAATCGTATTATCGCATAATGGCAGGGATAAAATGCAAGTGAATTTTGGCTTCTATAGATCTAAGAAATTTAATATTGCATACTGCATGGTACTTTCAACTATAACATGGTTCATAATCGCCTCATCACTCTATTTGCTCTCAATTGATTATAAAGATAGAATTATGGATGAGATTCTGTTTAAGTTAGAAAATAAAATATTGTTATGCTAGCTATGTATCATTTTTGTATTTTAAAATTAACACGAATAGTTTAAGAAAAAAATTTTGTTGGCATCTTAGCATTGAATAATCCTGATTTTGAATTGGATTAACTCAATGTACATAATCCAATAATTTTCCTATGTTGTGTTTGTGTTCTCAAAATTTTGCATGCATGCATATGTTATAGGTGATTCAATGGAAGAGAGATATGTATTCACCAAGAAGGGAGGAAGACACAAGAAGCGTAACCAAAATAATAGATCGAGTAGGGCAACAAACTCGGGATATTGGGAAGATACTGGCTCGGAAATGCATATATCTCCTCCTCCAAGCCAAAATTTCGAAACGATGATAATAACAGGCATCAAAAAAACTTTAGTATATCACATGGGAAGGGCTCCAAACGGTAGTCCAACTGATTGGTACATGAATGAATATAGCTTAGTCTATAATAATAAGGTGAATTTCATTTCTTAAACTTTGTGGTACATTATATGAATCGATTCTAGATATCAACCATTAGTTTAAGTTTTTGGTTGAGTTCGTCTGGTCCATTGATACTTTGGTTAAAAATTGCACAAATTTGATTGTATGTTATATAGGAGTAGTATATATACTAATGACTTATATTAATTTTCGCGCAGAATTACAAAGGTGTATCAAAACTGGAAGATTGGGTCATTTGGCATGTATTTTTGAAGCAAAGAATTGAAGAAAATGACAATGCAATAATGTTAGACTATAATAATAGTCATTACAGATTAACTTCAAATATTCCATCCCCTTGTTCTTCTTCTTCGTCGTCAAACTCATTTGCACATGTTTCTTCATATGAATTACACTCTGATGAAGAAAGTAACTATAATTTTATGTAATTTAATTTATTCAGTATATCATAACTCTTGTGCTTAATTATGCAGTTAGTTTATGCATTAAATTACATTATTTCTATTGCTAATATAATAATATTAAATTAATCATGAGTTTTATATTAAATGTACTCCGTACTAAGCTACTCTTCATTTGTTCTTTATTTTAAGGTCTTTTAAAAATATGTTTGACTATAAATAACATTAATTATATATTATATACATTTAATTTTTTTTTCTTTTTTTTTTTATATTTAATGTTCTAAAATAATCTATCAGGATCTCACATAGCTTAATATTTTTATTTTTTTATAGATAAAGAAAAATTCACAATCAAAGATAATAAACTTTGATTCCAAAAAAAATAAAATCAACCGAACAATTATGACCTACTCGTAAAAGAGTAATTTAATGTAATTACGTATAGTGGGACACCAAAGTCAATATGAAATGTACAAACATGCATGCATTGACTTTAAGCATAATAATGAAAGCATAAAGCAAAAAACTTCATCTACTCGTGCTACTTAAGTACTAAGAAACTTCCACGTTAAGGAAACAACATACACAAAAGGTAAGACAAGGCAAAATATTATATGCATGGTTATCAACGTAGTGTCCTTTTTATTTGTGACGACAATTTAATGTGATTTTACCTTTTGAATATTATACTTTATTTGTCAAATTAAATTTGATAAAGTTGCAAATCCATACATGGAGTCAACAATGAATTTGTGGCAACAAAAGACTCAACCCCCAATAGATTTTGCAATTTTTACCACTATTGTTAGTCACTACAGCACCAAGGGATAATACGATAAGGCAAGTCATATGTTCAAACTTTCCCTCTTCTTCTAACTATAACTTATCTATGATTGAAAGTCGTCACTAATAAAATAGAATGAAAAAATATATCCTAAATGTCTCAAGCAAGGTTTAATTTAATTTGGTTCACTTGATATATAAATTTCTTACTTCAAATTCTAGCGGTTTGGATTTCAATTCAAATGTTTTAGTTGAGGGCATTTGGGTGGAGATCCCCTTACTGCAACCCCCTAATAACTTGCAACCCTGACTCACAAATAATGAACCAAATAAACCGTAAAGGTTGAGACAAATTGAATAGAAAAAGAAGACATGGAAAAAACAAACAGGAATAAAAATCTATAATTCTGATTTATAAAAATTCTAGCATAGTTGTCGACTACGAACGACTATGTTCGACTACGATAAGAGATTAAATCTGAACCGTTGATATCTATTCATCTAATCCTAGCCATCCACTCCAACACCTATGCTACACCGTCATCAAGAGCTTGTTTGGTTACTAGATAATTTTTTTAACCACATGGAATTTATTTTAACTAAAATCGAAAAAAATAGCAAATTTTAAATATATCATCTTCTACCTTAAATCATCTTTTAAATTAAAATCGAACTTAATCTTCAACCTATGTCATCTTATTCCTTAAACATTCCATCTTCAACCAAAAAATTATTTCGATGAATTTGTTAATCTGTAAACATTATTCAAATCAGTTGTAGAAATAATTAATTGTATTCATCAATTATAGTACTGTGATTCGAATATTAGGTGGATTAAAATAAACTTCAAAATTGTTGTATTAATCTGCAGTAATTTATTTGGAGATTTGAATAGCATTTACTTTAGTATTAATTAAAACAATTTTGTGCTTAATTTTGATATAATTTCATTATTAATCCACCATTGTTGAATGTTGAAGATACATACAGTGCCATTATTGAATGTTGAAGATACATAAGGTTGAAGATGACTAATATTATTTTAAATTAATTTTTACAAAAATCCATTGATTAGGTGTGTTTTTTGGGGAAACGAATTATTATAATTTGTTGATTAGGGGCGTTTTTTGGGGAAATATATTATAAGATATTTTCCAAAATCTAATTGTTACAATTATGTTAATAAATAAATCCCAATCGAAAAATAAATTCTTATCCTAAACTAAAATATCACAATTAAATTCTTTCACATTATTAACATTTGTATGAATTTGAACTTCATCTTCAACCTATGTCTTCTTCATCGTAAAACCTTCATCTTCAACTAAAAAGATTCATCCTTCAACAATCTAAAAATCATAATTTATAAAATTCATTAAGGGTTTTCTTAAAACATCTATTTCTAACTTAACCATCACCGTCATCAATATATGTGACATTAGTTTTTAAAAAAAATTAAAAACACTAATCATCACATTAATGCCTACATTTTTTTTTAATGTTGGAAAAACTCCAATTCCTTAAATACAGCTTCTTTTTCTTTTATTCCCAAAATACCGTCCACGTAAGCAAGTCAGAAAAACCCAAATTTTTTTTTTTTTACCGGTTCAGAGAGAAACCGCTACTTGAAGTGGCGGTTTTCAAAACTAAAGACCGCTACTTCAAGTAGTAGCGGTTTTTAGAAGTGAAAATTCTATGGTAATTTTATTTAAAAAATATAAAGCTAGCAACATAAATCTTTCAACAAACAAATAATCAAAATACAAAAACAGAGTTTACATAATTATAATACTCCAAGATAAGAAAACAAAACAGATCCAATTATGATTGATAAAACTCCAAATCAAACAAAAACAAAACTTACAAAAATAATATAAATTAAAACTTAGAATGTTTAGATCTAGATCACACAATTACAAAAATTGAATAAATTGAACAAATTAACAAGTGAATTGAAAAATAGAAACGAAATTAGGCCTAATTTAACAATTGAATTGAAAAATTAAAAACGAAATTAGGCATAAACTATACTAACCCTCCATTATCCCTAATTTAAACATCAACCATCTCTAGCGTCAAGCGCCGCTGCGATGGCGGAATTAGGTGGATTGAATAATTTTTCTCCATGTTTGAGCAGTTTGAGATGTCTGAGAATGAATTTCGTCATTGAGGAATTTTTTTTGCTTTTACTGGAAGCCAAAAGTGAGAAGGTGAGAGAGAATAAAATTTAAAGTGGTTCTTTTTTTAATACCCAAAGCCCTAAAACCGCCACTTGAAGTGGCGGGTTTACTAAATAGAAACCGCTACTTGTGTAAACCGTCACTTCAAGTAGCGGTTTTCACATTAAGCCGTAAAAATTTAAAAATTACTTGAATCGATGACGTAGACATTATTGTGGAAATTTATAAAAAAAAAATGATTGTATTTGTGGAATTGAGTTTTTTAGAGAAAGGACTCATTTTTTTTTTTATCAACTAAATCGTAATATACCATCAACTATAAGTTTTATGTCTAATATGCCATTGATGAATATAAGTTAATGATTATCATGTCAAAATGCTTAAATGATATGCATGATCATAGGAAATCTTTTGATCTCCAATACTCCACTACCTTTGCATGAGATAAGATTATAAGATTTTCATTAATTAGATTATTTTATTTACTTTCTGAATCAAATGGTGTAATTTTTTTTATATATTACATTAAACTTAACGTATATTTTTTATATATGGAATAATATTTTTACTTTTTTTTTAGGCCCTGTTTACTTCACTTTATAGAAATAATATTAAGTAGAAATTATTTTTGCCGCATTTAAATTTTTTTTACTAAATTGAAATTACTTTTACTGAGTTGAAATTATTTTGCACTACTGAAATTATTTTTTATTGATTTTCTATTATATTTCTTCTTTAAAGTTACTGAATTTTACTGAACTGAACTTATTTTTGCTGAACTGAAATTATTTTTTTACTGAACTGAACTTATTTTTACTAAACTGAACTTATTTTTACTAAATCAAATGGTGTAATTTATATATTTGTTAAATTGTTATTCATTTAGTAATACCTAACAATTATTTAGGATTTGGGAACGGTAATTCCATTTATTCAGCAATAAAAGTTTGGCAGGCCTAAATTTCATTGGGCACTCTTAAATATTAATGTTATTAAAATGAAAACTTATCAAGTCCCTCTCTAGGGTGAGTGAGCCCCAAGCTAGGGTTTTGTGGTTTTGTATCTCTTTTCTTCCGTCAATCTTGATTAATTTCAAAATTCAGAGATCCTTCCCCTAATTCTGGGTGTAGGGGGGATCATGGGGGATGAGTTGGTGAAGGACTGGGAAAAATTGTGGTTAACTAACGAAGAAGGTGTGGTGCTAGGGGGCGATTACATAGAAGTTGTTAGTGACGATACTAAAACCAAAATAAATCTTACGCTGGTGGGAAAACTATGGACAGTTAAACCTAACAATCTTGAAGCGATGAAGAGAATGTTAGCGAATGTATGGAGGTTGAAGGAGAAATGCGCAATTAGGGTTGTCGAGACGAACTTATTTGTTTTTCAATTCTTCTGTGAGGAAGATAAAGCTCGGGTGCTTGAAGGTAGACCATGGTTCTTTGACGAGAAATTGCTTATACTACAAGAGGTTTTTGGCGATGAACATCCATCTGAAATCGTCTTCAACCAGACCCCCATGTGGGTAAGGATTCTGGATGTGCCTCTGAACAAAAGATCATTAGAAGTAATGTATGATGTGGGGGAGTTCTTAGGGGGGTTTATGGAAGCATATGACTCTGATCCTCTAGGGTGGAACGATTGCTTGCAAATAAAAGTTTTAATGGATATAAACAAGCCACTGCGAAGAGGATTATTCTTAGCTATGGGGCAAAACAAGCCTCGGTGGGTGGATATTAAGTATGAGAGGCTTGCTGAGTTTTGTTTTTTCTGTGGTCGACTAGAACACACAGAGAAGGATTGCCAGTTCAAGGAGCAAGCGAAAGGGGAGGTGGAGAAGATGGTGTACCAGTATGGACCATGGTTGCGAGCATCCCCAAAAAAGAAATCCAGAATAGATACGGCTGAACGAGAAGTTGAGAAGAAGGGGATGGAGCGAATTAAAAATTCAAGTCTGTCGAGGAAAACTCCTACATATAATGACCCAGACGTGATCAAGATGGGACCAGTTGGGGCAGCTAGGAAACTTGTCTTTGCCTCTCCGACTATACAAGATGCTGTAGAAAAAAAATTTCCCTTTGAAGAATAAGGAAGCTGAACTGATTGCGGTATGGGATAACAGTGGCAAAAGCTCATGTTGAGAACAATAGGTACATCAATGTGTGAGGAAAACAAGCTTCATATCTATGAGAAGCTAAAACTAGAAGACGAAGAGGTGGAAAAGAAAGGGGGTAGTGAGATTGGAAGTGGGGGGTGTAGGTGGTAGCAGGGAGGGGAGTATTCGGGAGGGTGGAGATGATATTAATAACAACAAGGCAGAGTCGAGGGTGAGTTCTAGGGAGAATGCTGATTTGAACGCAAAGAATGAGGGATTTAGTGAGGAGGGAAAGGGTGAAAGGCAGATGCGTGCGAAAGGAGACAAGAAGGAGGGAGATGTAGCTATAGGGGAAAAGGGGAGAGGCCATAGAAAGATAAATATTTTAAAGAGAGAAAACAAAGGGGGTAAGGAGGGAAAGATGTTGAGTGGTGGCAAGAGAGAGGGGTGTGAAGAGTCTTGTGGGGAGTTCGAGATGGAAGTAGATGGAGAAGAAGTGGATGCTATGAGCAAGAGGAGAAAGGTTGTAAGCTCAAATCAAAATGTGGCGGGCCCTACACCATGGGCCCTCGGTGACCAATGAATTACATCCTTTCGTGGAATTGTAGAGGTTTGGGGAGTTCCTCAGCGATTAATGCAGTGAGAAATGTGACTATGATTGAAAAACCCCAAAATCATGTTTTTGTCGGAAACGAAGCTGAAAAGCTATGAGATGGAGAAAATTAAAAATAAGCTTAACTTTAATAATCTCCTAGCTGTTAGCTGTGAAGGGGAGGGAAGGAAACGGAGTGGAGGGATAGCTTTGTTATGGAAGGATACTTTAGAGGTGGAAATTAAGTCGTACTCTTTGCACCATATTGACTCATGGGTTAACCTACATTGCAAACAAGGGTGGAGATTCACAGGAGTATACGGAAACCCGGAAGCTGAGAAAAAAACACCTGACATGTACCTTACTTGAAATCCTTAGAGGTAACCATAATATCCCATGGGTTTGGGGGGAGGGACTTCAATTTGATGCTTTTGTCCAGTGAGAAGCAGGGAGGCAGTGAGTTTCGTATGGGGGAGGCTGAAATTTTCCAAGAGGCTGTGGAGGCGTGTGAGCTTGAGGATTTGGGCTATGTAGGGCATGGGTGTACTTGGACAAACAACCAAGGTGGTACTCGGAATGTGCAGGAGCAACTTGACTGTTTCCTTGCAAACAAAGCATGGAAGGATCTCTTCTCCGGATCATTTGTGACACACCTTTCAAAGAGAAAATCGGACCATCTTCCCATTTTGATTTGTATCAATGAGGGGGTGGGAAAAATAAAGAAAAAAAAAAAGTGAAAAAATACAGATTCGAAGAAATGTGGCTTTGTGATGAAACATGTGGCGATATAGTAAAAGATGTGTAGAATTGGGGAGGTGATATTTGCTCAAAAATTGCTCATACCTCGATTAATCTGAGTGCTTGGAGTAGAAATAAATTCGGAGATTTAATAAAAGAAATGAAGGACTGCAGAGCCACAATGGAGAGTCTTATGGGGGAATCACAGACAGAGGAGGTTATTGCTAAAATTCGGGCCCTAGATGATAGAATGGATGATTTGGAGAGGAGGGAGGAAGCCTACTGGAGGCAACGAAGTAGGCAGGATTGGCTAAAAAATGGCGACAAAAACACGACCTTTTTCCACACAAAAGCTAGCCAGAGAAAATCAAGAAATCATATTAGAGAAGTGAAAGATGCGGTCGGTAATGTATTTTGTGATGAAGAGCAGATTTCAGAGGTCTTTGTGCGCCATTTTGATGATTTATTTTCATCGGGAGGACAAGGTGATATGGAGGCAGTGATCGGGAAAGTGGATTCGGTAATTTCAATAGCCCAGTGTGCAGAACTTGAGGCCCCTTTCGTAGGTGAGGAGGTTCGTGAGGCTCTTTTCCAGATGCACCCTACTAAGGCCCCAGGGCCTGACGGTATGCCTGCTATCTTTTTTCAAAAATTCTGGAATGTGGTCGGTGGTGATGTTGTGGAGAGTACTCTGAATATTTTGAATAATGGTAGTGATATAGGTACTATTAATCAGACTCATGTTGTTTCAATTCCGAAAAACTAAAGAATGTGAGTCTCCTATTGATTATAAACCTATTAGTCTGTACAATGTCCTGTATAAAATTGTGTCAAAAGTTTTGGCAAACAGACTAAAAAAAATATTGCCTTATATTATTAGTGAAAACCAGAGTGGTTTTGTTCCTAGTAGACTAATTACAGACAAAATCTTAGTGGCTTATGAGTGCTTCCATTTTTTGCGGAAATAGAGGAGTGGGAAGAAAGGATACATGGGGTTGAAATTGGATATGAGCAAAGCATACAATAAAGTAGAATGGATTTTTCTGGAAAAAATGATGCTGAAATTTGGTTTCCTTGAGTCTTATGTGAATAATATTATGAGATGCGTGTCATCGACCTCATTTGATGTACTAGTGAATGGGCAGCTGTCTCGGGCTTTTAAACCAAGTAGAGGGCTGAGACAGGGGGATCCACTGTCTCCTTTCTTATTCATTATGTGTGCAGAGGGCTTATCTGCTCTTCTTAGGGATGCGAAAAAGACAAAGCTTATTCATGGTGTCAAGATTGGAAGGTATGTAGAGCCAATTTCTCATTTTTTCTTTGCTGATGATAGCCTTCTATTTATATGGGCTAATGAGGAGGAAGCTGATAAGGTGCTCGAATTGCTGTCAACCTATGAGATAGAATCGGGACAGAAATTGAATATGGAAAAATCAGAGGTGTCTTTTAGCCGAAATGTTGACCTTGAAAAGAAAAATATGCTTCAGATGAAGTTAGATTTTAAGGCTGTCGAGGGACACGACAAGTATCTAGGGCTTCCGACTTACATAGGAAGTTCTAAGAAACAAATTTTCCAGAGTATTCAAGATAGGGTTTGGAAGAAGCTCAAAGGTTGGAAAGGGAGGATTCTCTCTCAAGCAGGCAGGGAAATTCTCATAAAATCAATAGCACAAGCTATCCCCTCATACGCTATGCAATGTTTTTCTATCCCTATTGGTATCTTAAATGTGATAGAAAAATTGTGTAGGAGTTTCTTTTGGGGGCAAAAAGGGGAGGAAAGGAAGATAAGTTGGATTGGGTGGGAGAAGATGCTTCGAGCAAAAAATCAGGGGGGCTTGGGGTTTAGGAATCTGAAATTTTTTAACATGGCTATGTTAGCCAAACAAGCATGGAGATTGATGAGTACGAAGGGGACTCTTATGGTTCGGGTTCTCAAGAGCAAGTACTTCCCAACCTCAACTTTTCTTGATGCTAAAGTTGTACCAAACATGAGTTTCACATGGATCTTAAATGCGAGGGAGGTGATAGAGAAGGGTGCCATAAAAAGTATAGGTGGGGGAGCAATGTTCAGATTTGGGAAGATCCATGGGTGCCTAACCTTCCAAAATTACGGATCATGACACAGAGGAGGGAGGAAAGTGAGGGCATGGTGTTCGTTAGGGATTTGTGGGAAGGTCAGAATTGGAATTTATCTACTCTCAACGAGTTGTTCTCGCAGCGGGAAGTTGATGTTATTTGCTGTATTCCAGTACCTATTTTTGATGAGGAAGATAGCTGGTCATGGCATTATTCGAAAGATGGGATGTATAGTGTCAAGAGTGCCTCCAATATGTTGGTGGAAGAAGAAATACAGGAGAAGGCTACCTCATCAGCTGGGAATGTAGAGTTTCATTGGAAGAACATTTGGCATGCTCGAGTTCCTCCAAAGATCAAATTATTTGCATGGAGAAGCGTGAGGGAGGGGCTGCCTGTGATAAGCCGCCTGTTGGCTAAGGGTATGAGGGTAGATGATCGCTGCCCCATGTGTGGGGAGGGTAAAGAAACTACAGCACATACACTCCTTTTCTGCCCTGCTGTATCCCCTATTTGGCGACACTCGATATTGCGGCTTGATACGAATGCTGTTGAGGCTAATGGGTTTCGAGAATGGTGCAATCTGGTGTATGGGAAGACAAAGGAGAAGAAGTGGTGGGATATTTTTTGGTGCCTGGCGTGGGGTACGTGGCTGAAACGCAACGCTTGGGTGTTTGATAAAATTGAGAAAAGCGAAGCAGCTATCATCTACAAATCCATGTACTTGGTGGGGGAGTTCGATGAAGCTAATACTCCTGCTGAGGGAGTGCCGCAGGACCAGCAGCTCAGGTCAAGATGGGAAGCTCCTACTGCTGGAATGTACAAATAGAACACAGATGTAGCCTTCCAGGATAAGCGTCTGGGAATTGGAGGGGTCTTAAGGGATGAGGAGGGAGTTGCGGTAGTGTGTTTTGTTCGACAGAATATGGGAAGTTTGATGTGGATGTCGGCGAAGCTCTTGCTATGAGATGCAGCCTTAGGACAGCCATGGAAGCAGGCTTTAGGAACTTTACTCTGGAAACCGATAACATTCGTTTGTTCCATCATTTGAAGAAAGCCTCCATAGCTCCTTGCTACTTTGGCACTTTGGTGAAGGATATACTAATGCTTGCTAGTAGTTGTCAGAGGTGTGATTACTCCTTTGTTAAAAGGTCGGGAAATAGGGTTGCTCATAGCTTAGCAAAGTTGAGCTTCTCTTTTAGTGAATATCGTGTGTGGCTTGAAGAGTACCCTACTGAAATTCAGTTGGCTTTATGTAACGATATTGAACATTTGGCGAATTAATAATCTTTGCGGTGTTACGCTTTCCGTAAAAAAAAATGTTTTTAAAATAAATTAAAATGTAACGTCAAGTGATTTATATATTTATTGTCAATTTAATAATGTCAACAATTAGTTGGAATGCTTAATCCATTCATTCCTTAAAACTAAATTGGCAAACCTAAATATAAAATAAGGGATTTTCGAATCACTTAATTGTTCACTTACTTCTCTTAGACCTTCAAAAGTGTTAAAAAATGAAATCATCCAAAAAAATTCTTGTTGGGTGATCCCAAATCATGGTGGGTATTCCCACCTTGTTAGGGTACGATGAAGAGAGGTTGATATTAAATTGCATTTTTAACAATTTACCAACAATGACACCCTTATGAATTTCATATGTGACTGGTCACACCGTGTGACTGGGGTTACTCGATTGGTCAGGGTTACTCGGTCAAGGGTTACTCAAAGGGATACACGGTTAGTCAGGGATTACTCGGTTAGGGGTTACTCGAGGACGAGGGGTTACTCAGTCAGTTACACGATCGGTCATGGGTTACTTGTGCTTCAACTGTCCACACGGTGTGGCCGCAAAACAGAAAACGTGTTGTTTGATATAACCTTATTAAATATGTATACTTTAGGTAAATCTTATACATAATTTTAATACTTCCTCCGTTAAATATTAATCGCAACATATACTAAATACGGACATTAAAAATTAATTGCAACAATTCCAAATTTTACCATTTTTAGAAAAAATTTCAAATAAAAGTACAAAAACACTCTTACTTAAAATTTTATAACCCCAATTACACACTTAAAACATAATTAATTAATAACTAATCTACTTTAATCAATTTAACTAGTTGTGCCAGATTTTCTTCCCATTATCTTTCTCTCTCCTCCTCCTTCATCCATTCATCTAATTTTTTCACATTCTTCATCAAATTTTTCACCTTATTCATCTTCCTCATTATCTTTCTCATTCCGCCTTCAACCCCATTCTCAAGAATTAAAGAACAAGATCACATTTTTAGCATTTCGATCCCAGATCTGTTGATCTCGTTGGTGAGTTTCGTTGAGGTGGTGGTTTTCATGGCGGTGGGTTTGGTTTGTGGTTCGTGGGTTTGTGGGTTTGTGGTTCATTTCATGGAGGTGGGCTTGGTTTCATGGTTCGTGGGTCTGGATTTTGTTGCGATGGACTTGGTTTCATGGTTCGTGGGTCTGGGTTTTCTTTGCGGTGGGTTTGGTCAGTGCCGGGGCTAAAATTGCAAATTATTTATGGGGCCCTATTCAACTTTTTAAAATGGGGCCTTCTACTCGATAAATTTAATACCCAATTTTTATTTGATATACACAGCAAGCGTCAATCAAAAGTGTTCTTCTGAAAGTGTTCTTCTGCTCCCACAATCCCACCCACAAAATTCAAAAAAAAAAGTTAATAAAAATCAGAAAAATGCAATTAAATTAAACAACAAGAAATAATTCAACATACCCAGATATTAAAATTTAACAAAAAGTCGTATCCGGGATGAATCCGAAGAGGTTTGTGATGAATTTTTTTCCGATTACTAGCTATAGCTATACTCACAATAGTTGAAAAGAACTTTGGATTTAAGATTATCTTAAAGATTTCTTTTTTATTTGTAAAATTGAAAGAGTAAATAAAATGCATATATAGGAAAAATTGGGAGATTAACAACGGTTTAATAATTAATTTCATCTTCAAATTGAAGATTTAACCGTTGAAATTATGAACTAATATAGGGAAAAATAATTTTGGGAGATGAAAAATTTTGAAAACTAGTTGAATAATTGAAGAAAATGAAGAAGATAATAAAAGAAAGTAAATGAAAAATATAGAGTTTAGAAGATAAAGAGTTTTTTTGGAATTGAAATAATAGATTGAAAAATTTTGGGGAAAAAAGAAATCTGATTTTTTGGGCAGAGCCAGCTGTCAGCTCCCCAAAAAATTAGAAAATTGTTTGATGCATGTCTTGAACCCAAGACCTAGTATACACAAGGTAATTTCAGGATATTATGCCAAACTTAATTATATATATCTAAATTTTGGGGCCCCTCAAATTTGGGGGCCCTGTTCTGTCGACCACCTTGCTCCGGCCCAGAACCACCACTGGGTTTGGTTTTCGTTGGTTTGGGTCTAGGTTTTGTGGGTGGTGGTTCTGGGTGGTGCTCTTGGGTTTTGTGGGTTAGGTCTAGGTTCGTTGGTCGTGGGTTTGGGTTTCGTGGGGGGTTGTGGGATTCGTGGTAGTGGGTTTTCGGGGGTGGTGGGTTTCGTGGGGGTGTGGGTGGCTCGATTCAACTGGGCTGGGTGGGTGGTGGCCTGGTGAAGGACTGAAGGTGTTGTGGGTGGTTGTTGGCGGGTCGTGGTGGTGACAATGGGTGTTTAAGCTTGGATTAATTTTCCACACTCTCTCTTCCACCCTTACTTACATACCCTTATTTTTAATTAAACCCCTTAAAAGTTTTGCCATGAAATCCGTGAAACATTGCAATTAACATTTAACGGCGAAAGTAAACAAATTAAAGTAGTTAATCGTACTCTATATGTTACTTTTGGGACAACCTGAATTGTAGTTTGGAGTAGGGAAATAATGCTATGATTTGCACATTATATTAAGAATTTTATGTAAGGAAAATATTTCGTAAAAGGGTAGTACTATTATTATTTAAAAAAAAAAAAAAAAAAAAAAAAAAAAAAAAAAAAAAAAGCTAAGTGAAATAAGATTAATTTTTATCTTTTATTTTGTTTTAATGATAGGCAATTCTATTGTACCTCTCTATTCGGGAGAATTGGGACTACACAATAACTATTTGGGACATCCTAATTATATTTAAAAGGAAATTGGATCTATATAATCCCAACTATTATGTGTGAAAAATAATACGACACGAGGTATTTACTTTCAGTATCACCTTTTATTCAAGTATTTGTACAAAATAGTATGTCGATGACCTAAATGAGAATTGTAAGGAGTATTCCATTTAAATCTATTTTTTTTAATTTTTTTTATTAGAAATGTCTCATTTTAAATATGTGTACATATTTAGGCGGGAAATTATATAATTAGGAGATGATATGTGTCACTCCCGTTCTCTCTTTTGCAAAAGTATTGCGTACATAATATTCACAAAATCGGTAAAATAGAAACATAAAAATAAGTGCAAAGACTATCATATATATCACTAATATATAAAGTCGGTCTCGCAGTCAGGCCACGAGACAGCGACACTTGGCATTTCAGTTTTTTGCCAAGTGTCGAGCCACATAGGCGGAAAATAGGTATTATTGTGACACATGCTAAGTTAGCGAATTTTGGATAGATTTTTGTAAGATAAAACTATTGTATAGTGTTTTATTATCAATATATTTATAATAGAAAATCAGTAAAAATAAGTTTTAATCAGAAAAAATAATTTTAATTTGGTAAACTAATAACGTAGATATCTATTTACAAATAAAACTACAAAAAGTACACTATAATATAAATAAGCGATATGATATCGTGTGTCTAAATATTTTACATTATTAAAAGGGGTTATATGATCGTATATTACATTCTTACATTATCAAAAGGGGTTATATGATCGTATTTAACATTTTTTCATTATCAAAAGGGGTTACATGATCGTATTTAACATTTAAGTTAAAAGGTTTAGGACAACCCGGACATCGCCGGAGAACAAAACTAGTTTATATAATAATACGTGTACCTAAAAAAAAAGTTACTTCAAAACTTCAAATACATGTATTTTATTATTTTTTTGTCCAATTAAAATTTTAAATATACAATTTTGGTAATAGAATAACTCTTATTAGTTATAATTATGAAGTATAGATTTTCTCAAATATTCTCCAAAATTAAAATCATCCCTAACAACTCTTTTTTAAGATCTTTAATTTATCATATTTATCTTTAACTTGATAAATTTTTGTTGTTTTTATATTTATGATTTTGTGATCAGCATTGACGTGTAATTTATTATTATCATATTTATCTTTAGTTTAGGCAAAGCTAAATTTTTTTCTTCTTTTTTTTCTTTTGGAGGAAATGTGCGGAGTTTTTTTACTTCGGACATAATAACTTATTAATGGTGAACAAGATACAATGTATAAATGATTACTTATTCTACAAAATCATTTTACGTCTACATGAATATTTTATAATAACTTAAAAGATCATAATTCCCTTTAAACCAATTTGTTTAAAATAATAAAATAAAGTGTTAAATAATTTTTTTTTGTATGAATTTAATGAGGCTAATCATCTTTCATCAATGGCACGCGGGATATATTTGATCCTTAAACCAAAAATCATTATCTAAATCACACTAATTTAAGCTTATGAACTGATCATTGAGGATATAAGCTTGTTAGGGAGTAATTTTTTTTTTTTTTTTTTTTTTTTTTTTTTTTTTTTTGCTTTTATATTCGTAGAGGAGGTAACACATAGCACATTGGGCTGCTAGACTTGATGCTTTGTAGGGTGATGATTGTATCTTCACTGAGTATTATTGCTCTTGCGGAGCTGGACTTGGTGTAATTTTGTTATACAATAAATTCTCCCCCTCCCATTGCCATAAAAAAAATAAAATAAAATAAAAACCTTTTAATTAATTGGCTTAAAAAGCTAAATATGAATATAATACGGAGTAACAAATTTCTAATTATATATTTTTAAAAATTAAATGTTAATACGCAAATTTGGTAAAAAAAAATCAATCTTTAAATATATTGTAATTTTGTAGCAAATCATTTTTAGGTAAAGATAATCAAGGTAAATTTAGTCAAACCTATCACCCCCAATTCACGGAAAACAAGCTACAACATCACATAATTTCAGGGTTTTTTTTTTTTTTTTTTTTTTGGGGGGGTGGGGGTAAATAACTCTATTTTCATTATTTCTAAAATCAATGTAAATATTATTTTTTTTAATTTTATTTAAAATCAAATGACCATCTTCCTAATTTACGGTTATTATCAATTTGAGATCTTGAACCTTCAACAATGGCATTGTTGTTTAAATTTGAGAGCTTCAATATTCAACAATGGTGGATAAATAAAAAGATATATAATTAATATTAAATAAACATGAAATCATAAGATATGATAGAAGATTTTTTAAATGAAAATGTTTACCAAGATAATCAGATTGATTATAATCTATAAAATTAATTTGACATATAATTGAAGAATAATCATGATACTTATAGATTAAATATATTAATTTCTTATAAACGTTGGTAATCTATGGATGGATTTTAGATGAAGAAAGAAGGTTGAAGATGAAGTATGCCTGACCAATAGATAAACAATCAAAATGAGGATGAAGGTTGAGTTAGCAATTCAATGGAGTTTGAGTTTCTTTGAAAAAAAATATATAAAAAAAAAATAAAAAAAAATTACCCTCTTAAAGTAAGAAAACAAACAACAGTTTATTGATTGGTTGCTGATTTATCATGACATAAATGATGTGTAAATTAGATTTTTTTTTTAATGTTTTAAAAATGTAATATTTGAAGGCTATGATTAAGCAATAAACAATATCAACGGTTCAGATTTAATATCTTATTATAGTCGAACATAGTCGTCCGTAGTCGACGACTATGCTAGAAGCTTCGTTCCTATTTAAAATGACATTTCAACTTAAGTTACAGTGTCAATCGAAACAACATATGCGTTAATGTGTTATTCTTACCAAATGATCACAAGGACATATTTTTCATATAACAAAATAGATGAACATTGAAGATGAGAAAAGATCAAGCAATATTTTGCATTTCCTACAAGAAAATCATAGAATATGCATGAAATCATGCCCGCAACTACGCTGTAGGTTTGCTATAGTAAGATCATATCATCTTCCTACACATAAAAACGAAACTGAAAAATCATTACTAGGAAAATCAAATACCATTTCAAATCCCTCCTTTATTTCTCTCCTAGATCGAATTGAGAATTAAGCTCCTCCTAATAATTATAGAGACGCGACGTATGTATGTTTCATTGAATATTATCACGCAGCTGCTTGTTGAATGAAATGAGAATTGTGTGAAGTACAAGGAAGGTGATATAACGAATAATGCATGTTATGAAAAATATGTTTTCCTCCTTTTGGAGTTCCTATCTTAAACATCTTCACTCTTTTATGCTTCTTCAATATGGTGTGCTTCTCTTCCACTACCTGCTAATTATTAAAATTATAATTATAATAAACCAAGATTAATCTAGCATTAAAGGGAGCAAAAGATTAGGGTAATAATAAAATTAATTAAAACAAACGTATGTGTTATATATACCTCATTTGAATTAGATGATTCTTGTCGTAACCAATTTTTATCATCTTCTTGGCTGCATTCTTCTACTGGTTCAAGTTGTCCTACAACATCTGTGTAGAGGTGTAGAACTTGAGAAATGTAACAATATTTACAAATTATTGTCACGAATTATTTATTTGTTCATACTTCATTCTTTTCAGCTCCTAATAATTGTTCATCATAGTCTTAAATTCAAAACAAGATGAACGTTTTGGAACATAGGGAGTACTAGTTAATATATAACATCTCCCATAACAAATAAATAAAACTAATTTAAAAGTAAATTGAAATTAATTTATTAGCAATATTTATAAGGATTTCTATAAAGGTTGTCATATAACAAAACAATTTTATGTTTCAAAAAAAAAAAAAAAAACACAATTTTAGAAAAAAAATATGATTAACCCACTCTAAGTCAATTTTGTGTACTCATTATCTTGTCATAAATCAAGCAAATTTTATAACAAATGCCAGTATCTATACATGCAAACACAAACCATAAACACATGTCCTCCCCTCCTTCACTCTTTGAATCTATTTTATCATAAGTTTTTAAAGAATTTTTGTACAATTTCTCTTATCTTAACACTTCATCTTTCTCATTCATCTCCAACATTTAAATTATCCCTTCAACATTCTTCATCAATTGTATTCATTTACCGGTTCAATTCATATACGAATAATTCTTTTCTTCCCCACCTCTTTAACTTTCATTAAATTAATTGATAGATTTTTCAATTACACAACAGTTACAACATTTTTCCTAAAACATTCATTGAAATTATTCCAAGGAACATACAACAAATTGTTAACGTTTTTCCTATTTCAATTTACCTGTCATGCACGACCAAAAGGCTAATTTATGTATAAAAGATGAACCAGTAATTTTTAATTTTAATTAGCAAAAGAGAGGATGATAAATATATAGCCTCTCATGTTGAAGGATCTCCTAAATTGAATTCTCGCATATAATTAAAACATATCTCTAAGCTATTAATTGAACAACACATTTCATCTTAAATGAACATCTTGCCCTAGCATTATAATTATTTTTTTCCATAAAACATTTCCACAATAGAATAATTTTGCATGAAATAAAATAAATTGTTCTATAAGCAAATTGAAAGAAATTACCATCTAGCTCTTCTTCGTCAAGAGAATGAACACAATAAACTCGAAAACTAGGGGAGCTCGGAGACAACAACTCCGATCTCTCATGCTCATCTTGATCAAACGTGCATTCCTCCTCCTTGATTACTTCATTGTCATGCAAATTATATTCAAATTTTATTTCATCAACATCATTAATAATAACATCATTTTTAACGTTGTTAACATCATTTTTAATGTTAATAACATCATTTATATCCTCTAATATAGGTGAAAATAATATTGATGCACTATTATCATCAATGTTAGAAATTTTTTGAGGGGAAGGAGGGCTATCTTGTTTAAGAAAGGAGGCATGATCGTCATCAGAAGCATTAGGAGGCGAAATAGACGTTTTATCTTCCTTAGTAACGATCTCTTCTTTTTCTTCTTCCTCTTCTTCTACTTCAGAACGATGAGAGGCAGTAACGTCGCCTGCAAGGAGTTGCTTCTTGGAAAGCCCAGCGTTTCTTCTTGCTAGAAACTCGTCGATCCTACGACGAAGGATTGGTCGGAGGCCAGCCTCTTGTTCCGACTCCAGCTTAGATCCTCCGCAACCCATTTTGTCTTAAATGTTGTTTTACTTGCACACATGAAAGATAAAATAGGATGCGTGGGTGTGAAGCATGAATGTTATTTTGATCAAGGATAGATTTGAGAGGAGATGACAAAAAAGTAATTGATTTAGTTTTAAGGAGGAATGATGTTTTTTTTTTTTTTTGAGAGAATTTAGGGGAGTATTGTTTTGAGGATTATTTTGAACTCTAGTAATGAAAGGTGTAACGAAATTGACGCCAACTTGGATTACAGACGAGGGTGATTTTTTTTTTTAGTTTTTTTTTTTAATAATATTTTTTGTATATAATAAGTCAATGGTATAGAAATAGGTAATTATACGTTTATACCATGAGCAATGGTATAGAAATAAAGAGTTTTTTTTTTTTTCTTTTTTGGACAACAAGAAATAAAGAATTTAGGGGAGTATGTTTTTTAGGCCGATTAAATTGAAAAATGTCGAATGGCAACTTTGGAACCATTAATTGAGCTTCTATCAAATCAAATCTTATACCTTTCTTTTCAAGATTTAATATTTAAGGAGTTATTAATTTATTTTTGAAACAAAGCGTATTAAGGTCTTGGACTCAACATATGCGTAACTTGTTTATTTAAATACCGCTTAGTCTATTTCGGATATTATACATGTGACAATTTTTTCTAGGATCCTACAACATTAATGCAAATCCAAAATGTTATGTACCTAGAAAATAGGCCTAATTTCTGTTTGCACTATTACAGAATTGGCCAAAAAGACCATTTCAAAATGGTCAAAGAGACTACCTTAGGGGTGGTCGGTCTCTAGCTAAGTGGTCTCTTTGGCCAAAGAGACCACTTCATCAAAAGTGGTCTAACTTTACAAAAATTGAGACCACCTATTTAAAATGAAAGGTCTCTTTTTTAATTTAAAATTTAAAATTGTAGAAGGATAAGAGACCCAATTTTTCAAATAGGTGATCTCTGGATTAAAAAACTGAGACCACCTACCTAAATAAGGGGTCTCTGGATTAAAAAAAAATTGAGACCACCTATTTAAAATAGGGTCTTTGTCTCTCTCTCTCTCTCTTTTTTTTTTTTAAATAATTGCATTTTGGTATCTCTGTTGCAATACATATATTGATCGATGTAATAAATTTTAGCGCCAATAATGTTCTTGTACCTGCTGTAACCCTATTCAATATTTGGGATCTGGTGAGAAGGGCACTTGAGGTGAGAAGTGTGAAAAATCTGGATACATTAAGTATATGTTATAAGTACATTAAGTTAATATTAAGGATACGTTAAGTAATTATTGCAAATACATCAACAAATTCACTTGATCAAACAAAAGTAGACATGACTTTCTTTCACCCTTTCCCTGAATCCATATCTCACCTTTGGCACTCGTGACTACTTTAAAAAAAAGTAGTGTTACAAGTTTCTGTTCAAATTTATAATATAGTTACAGATTAGAGCTGTCAGTTTCTAACCCGAATCAACTGTTTCGAATCGATCCGAAAAGAAACTAAATCGGTAAAAACCCATTTTTTGGAAACCGAAAATCGACCCGACCCAATTTTTTCTAACCCGAAACTGAACTGAACCGAATTTGTGCAAACCGTTACTAACCCAACCCGTTATCAAGCCAAACTGTTACAACCTGAAACTGACAACAACCCGAATCGATTACGTCTGAACCCAATAGTAACCCGACCCATTTTAAACCGAAAATTGTTTAAACCCGGCAAAAATCTGATAAACCTGAACCGATCCAACCCGTAACCCGTTGTGACCGAACCATTTATAGCTCGTAACCCGTTGTGACCGAACCGTTTCCAACCCGTAACCTGTTGAGACCGAACTGTTTACGACCCGTAACCCATTGAGATAGAACCGTTTACGACCGGTAACCTTTTATGACTGAGTCGTTTACAGCCCGTACCTTAATATGTTTATGGTCTGATCCTTTTCAGCCCACTACTCGATAAACCTAACTTATTTATGACTTAACTTGATTATAACATGACCCGTTCCCACCCATTATCTGACTAACTCGATTCGATAATGGTCCGACTCGATTTTAACCCAATATGATTTGGACTAAAACCCGCTTTAAATTGGGTAAACCTGTTTTCAAACCGACCAAGTTCAATCCAAACCGATTATGACCTGAACCGATAATGATCGAACCCGATTTCACCCGATCTGCTTTAAACCGAAACTCATTTTCAAACCGACCCAGTTTAACCCAAACTGATTATGACCCCCGAACCGATTACAACCCGATCCGATTAGGACCCGAACTGTTTTTGAACCGAAACCCACTTTAAACTAGCTAAACCGTTTTCAAACCGACCCGATTCAACCCAAACTGATTATGACCCGAACCTACTGCAACCCGACCCGATTAGGACCCGACCCGAATAAAAACCGCAATAAAAAAAACCAAACCGAACTTACCCGATGATTTTCAAAACCGACCCAAACCGACCGGCTAATCTTTTCAACCTGTTATAAACCGACCCGTTATAACCCGAAACTGATAAGCCCAACCCAAACCCGAACTGTTTACTCGAATTGACACCCCTATTAATAGAATAATTATAGATACATTACTAGTATACTACAGGCACATGACTAGTATATTGAAGGTACATTACTAGTATACTACAGATACATTAGTTTTTAGTAGTGTACTGGTATATAACAAGTACATCGAGACAAAATTTGTTTCCATCAATTTTGTTTGACTCAACAGAGATGAGAAGTGAGTAGATTCAATATGCAATTATCATAAGAATTTGTAATAATCCAAATTAAACTCCAAATTTAAAAAATTTCATCATCTTCACTATTGATAAATCAGATTCATACAGTCAATTTGTCAACAAATCACCTTCAAACCTCATATATGAGTACAATCTCTATCATTTTCTAGGCCTTTTTTTCTGTCCAATGAGATTCGGCAATCGACAATAGCAAGTTGAGTGATTACAGTGAAGGGAAAGAGGGTTAAGTTAACGTTGCTGAAATTGCCAGTAAAGGGTTATTGGAGGAGAAAGAAATCATACTTGTGAAGAGGTGGGGGCGAAATCTTATACAATTAATTGGAACAAATTAGAAGCTATGTTAATGGATTAAATGTTGAGAGTTTAGCTGAGAAAACTAGGGAGATAGAGGCTTGCTTGGCCAGAAAACGAAATAAAAATCATCGTGCAGTAGCTTTTCGTTTTTACTTTAAGTGTGTTTAGATTGGAGGAAATGGAGGGAAATGAAGGGATTGGTTATCTTTTATTTGGATAACAAATGAGAAAGGAAGGGAATTGGAGGGGAGAGAAATGGAGGGATTAAATTGTAAGAAATTCATCTCTCCATCAATGGAAAGATTTGGAAGGAAAACTATCTTTCTTCCCTCCCTTCACCTTCTCTTCCCCTCCCTCCCCTTCTTTTCCTTCCCTTTTTAATATCCAAACACACTATTTAGAGCTTTAAGTGACTAACAATCAAGTTATAATCCTGACCGCAAAATATCAAGAATTGATGGCTGAGATTGCTTCTCACCCTTCTCACCATAAGAGGTCTTCTCATATGATCCTATATATATTAATTCTTCGCAATAGAATTATAACCCAAAATTTACATTACTAATATTCAAAAACAAAATACAAAAGTAGAGATTTACAAGTATAATGATTAACACTAAGCTAATCTCATACTCACGCTCAGCTCATTCATCATTAAGCCCATCCATCAATCACTAAGCTTCTTCAACTGGCTCATGATCAAGAACATATTTAATCCATAAGTCTTATTTCATCAATGTCTTCCGAAGAATATGTACAAGGATCCTGGGGAAAGACCTGCAACAACATATGTCATTAAATAAGAGTATTGAAATAACATATGCCATTAAATAAGAACTGTTGTCTAACATAAGGTATTTATATAGTTGACTGATATCCTTCGTAACCCATCAAAAAGCATTAGAATTTCAAAGTTAGTTCAAACCTGAAAATCAGAACTGAAGAACAGAAATTTCAGAACTGAAAATCATGACTAATTCAGATCTGGAATTCAGAATTGAAATCTTAAAATGAAATTCCATAGGGATCAGAAAAATTCATTCCAAACTGAATTTCAAGACTGATTCAGAAATGAAAATCAGACCTAAAATCAAACTTAAAAATCAGAACTAAAGATCAGTATATAGAAAAGAAAAGGGAAGCAGAGATAAAACTGGCAGAGAGAGAAGGTGGGAGGAAAATTACACTCTCCGCTTTTCAAAGAATATATCATTACTCTAATGCCAAAAACATGAAGGAATAAACCAGAACTTTCACTCCTTTCACATTTCCACTCCCATTCTAACCATTCCAAACACCCCCTTTACAGTTATATCTCACAGCATATAATTAAGGATCTAGCAATGAAAATAATGCAAGAATTATATGGAGTAGTAAGCAACAAACAAACACACAACTAATATTCTAATAGCACAAAACGAAGGGCCTCCATTAATGCCCTAATTCATTACCACAGAACCTTATAGCAGTTAGCAAATTGCAGATATTAATTGCATAAGTTGATAATACCAATTTAAATGACATGTAGTTGTAATATCTAGCATATCGACAAACAAAGAACCCACAATACTTTGTGTATGCAGGTTCACGAGGACACTGTAACAACGCAATAAACAACACAACCAAAACTAAAAGAGGGGGATAGGAACCGAAAACGCAAGCTGCTAACGTTGCCTCTGCCACTGCAGACAGGGCTGCTGCCTCTGCCACTATAGGCAGGCTGCTGCCTCTGCCACTGTAGGCAGGGCTGCTGCCTCTGCCCTGCTGTCTCTGCCACCGCAGGCAGGGCTGCTGCCTCTGTCACTGCAGGCAGGGCTGCTGCCGATGATATTAGGAGGGAATTTTTTTCAGATTATAGACCGAAATTTTTCATATTATAGAGCAAACTTTTTCTTACTACATCTATTAGTACCTAATATGCATCTTTTAGTACCAAAGCTGGTGGTGAATTGCAAATCTCATCAAATTAAGTAACAAAGTAGCTTGCTAGCTTATAAGTAGGACCCACAAATAAACTAAATTCTTCATCTGCTTAAATCAACAATCAACAATCAACAGTAAAGTTACCTAGTATGAAGCCAAAGTTTTATCACTAAAGTTACCTAGTATGAAGCCAAAGTTATATCACTAATCTAACATAAAGACTAGCAATAATAATTATAAACTTGAACGTTTTACCAATTTGAGCTCTAAACGTAAACTATTGACAAAAATGGTTGCGTGGCAAAACTATTTACCAAACTAAGCTTCCAGGGTAAATCGCTGTCTCGGACAGCGTTTTACCCCTGGTTTTTTTTTTAAAAAAAATTCAACTGGTAAACGCTGTCCCAGACAGCGTTTTACCTTCTGTATTTTTTTAAATTCAGTAGGGCATAAAACGCTGTCTCGGACAGCGTTTTATCCTTGGGTTTTTTTAAAAAAAAATTCAATGGGTAAAACGCTGTCCGAGACAGCGTTTTATGCCCTGTTTTTTTTTTAAATGAAACGCTGTCCGGGACAGCGTTTCATGGCCATATATCAGCATGTTCACTTCAGCAGAATGCGCAAGAACTCAACCTCAACCTCAACGCTTTCCCTCCTCCCTCTCACACTAAACCACGACCGTACTCAAACACCCGCATTGCCGCCGCCGCCCACCCTTGCGCCACCGCTGCTGCCGCCACCTTGCTGCTGCCCTCCTCCCTCTCACACTCACTCACTCAATTTCGTGGTTAGCCCTAAACTGAATTGAGTGTAATTGCATAGTTATTGTGGTTAATTATTGTGAATTGTATGTAATTGCTCTTACTTGTTGTTAATTCATGTCAATTGCATGTAATTGTTGCTAATTATTAATGAAAATGTGGTACATTGTTGATAATTATTGATGGTGATGTGGTACATTGTTATTGAAATTGTTCATGACATTGGTGAAGTTGATGATGGTGAAAATGTTGAAGTTGTTAATGGTTGAAATTGGTGAGAAGAGATGAAATTGTTGAAATTATTGAAATAGTTTAGGTTGAAATTGTTGAAATAATTCAAATTGTTCATGAAATTGTTGAAATTGGTGAAGTTGTTGAAAGTGAAGTTGTTATTGGTGAGAAGAGTCTTATTTCAGTGTTGATAATTTACCTCGCTCTAGATTTCGATAATCCTAAAATGTGTTTTGGTTATGTAGAATATGGCGTCACAAAATGTAGTTAACTGAAATTCGTTGTAATCGTAGATGGAGGAATTATTTTGTAATAGAAAATTTTGATTTAATAACATTTGGAACATTTTGATTTAATAACATTTGGAACATTTGATCGTTAACATTTTGGTTAATTGCTAATGCGTTAACTCTGTTGGGATTTGTTAAATTGCATGTGAACAGATACGATGGACGGTGAAGATCGTACGCCTGGACCCGTTGACCCTTCTGTGCTTACACTACAGGGCACACACCGCAGCGTTGCCGTATGGGATCAGACGGTAATATTGCATTTGTTTGTTCATGGACTACAGCTTGTTGAGTTTATATGGTATATGATCTTAATTTCTTTCTAACAGGTTGATCCGGCAAAGCAGCTCGTTTGCAGGCATTACACCACCAGGTTCATGGTGGGGTGGGGAATCGATCCTCGCGTTTTGGCGTACGTCGAGTTTGTCGGTTTAGGTGGTTTTCACCGTATGGCGTATAGGGAGATCGATCGAGCGCTTGTCACTGCGCTCGCGGAGAGGTGGAGACAGGAGACGCACTCCTTCCACCTACCTGTTGGTGAGACGACCGTTACGTTACGGGACGTGGCGATTCTTACGCGCCTTCCAGTACATGGGTCTGCGGTGACAGGACACGCGTTAGTCGATCCCGTCGGTTTGGTTGGTCGGGTACTTGGTGTCCAGCCAGGTCCCGCCGATATTAGGGGATCCGGGTTGAGGACCGGCTGGGTCCGTGAGACTTTCCGTGAGCTACCACCGGGGGCTGATGACGCCCAGGTTCAGAGATACGCCCGGGCGTACTTGTTCTTCCTCATCTCGGGCGTGTTGTTCGGGAATAAGAGCGGGATCCATCTCCAGCTCATTTACGTGCAGCTGTTGGACCACGACTGGGATCATATCCGAGGCTACAGCTGGGGTAGCGCCTGTCTGGCGACGTTGTATCGCCAGCTGTGCAGAGCATCCCACGTAGGTGCTAACGAGATTGGAGGTCCCCTGATTGTCCTCCAGGTACCTCACTTATTTCTGTACCAAAAAAACTATTTCACCACGCACTTACATATTTCATACTGAAGCTAGTTTTGTGTCTCTGTGTGCCAGTTCTGGGCTTGGGAGCATATCCATGTAGGCAGACCAGGCAGACCTGCGATACACCGTCGGGGGGAGCAGGACCAGGACGACCAGTACCAGGCGTACGATGCTCCCCCGCTCCCTACACCGGATGAGGCATATGGTTGCAGGTTCGATACAACTTTCATTGAGTTAGGCTTTATTTAATGCGCGGGGTTGTTAACTGAAACATTGTTCGATATTATGTGGGTGGTACCCAGGCTGACACATGCTCATGCGGCGAGGGGTCTTCCGTATTACCGAGACGCCCTAGACCGACTCACCGAGGACCAGGTAACAATTTAAAATACAGTTTTAGCTTTTTTGTTTTAACATTGTACTTGTTGCGAACTAACATATCCATAATATTACTGTTGATGTGTATTTACAGGTGACATGGGACCCGTATGTACCTGACTTGGTAGATGCCATGCCTCCACATCTGCTAGACCATCAGGCGGAGTGGCGTGCTAGGGTCCCCCTGATCTGTTTCGAGGTTGTGGAGAGTCACCTGCCCGACCGAGTCATGAGGCAGTTTGGACTACGCCAGACTATCCCACAGGGGTGTGACACTAGTGTACAGCTTCACGGCATTGATCGTCGGGGAAAGGGGGAGACCAGCTGGGCGCTGGAGCATTGGCGTTTCCTTCAGCTATGGGAGCAACGGTTGGAGTTCATCGTTGGAGGTGATCTAATGCAGGGGGCTATGGATCCCGACGATCCGTACATGGTGTGGTACAGGCGTATCACACGACGCTTCATCAACCCCAGCTACGCACCACCATCCACACATTACCATCCAGCATATGACATCATTAGCGGATATGTGAGTTATTATTTTTCTACTCCTTTTCAACAATTTCCATATTTGTATGCCATAGATCTGACTGATCGATGATTACTGCAGGCGGCGGATATGGTGGCGATGGTTGATGCGCTATCAGTCTCCCTTGAGTGCGGACCCACTAGAGCCCAGGTCGAGCAGGTGCGAGATATGGGCGTCGCTACCTTACGGAGATATGGTCACGCTCATCTCGCCCACCGGCGGGGCGGTCATGATGGCAACTCACAGTTCGATCTCGGCCAGAGCAGCGGTGGATGTGATCCTACGTCACCCAGACACGCAGAGGATTACAACATCCACAGTACTGCGCCCTCTGGTACCCAGGAGGACCCCTCGTCCAGTCAGCTGACTCCCCCACCGCCCCGAGACCCATTCACCACCGTCACTCATTACAGGCGGCGACGTGTCAGACGGAGGGCCGACACTCAGGAGGCAGGACCTTTACCCCGAATAAATGAGTCGGGCTAGTATTATCTGTTGTATTCCCTGTTATTTTGTGTAATGATGTACATAACACTTATGAAATTAATATAATAAATCTTTTTTGAATGACTCCGTGTGTGCTTTGAAGTTAATTTGGTGGTTGGACTGTTGTTGGGCTGTTTCGAGTTTTTTGCAGTGCTTAAAGTTGACGGAACTCCCAGAATATGGTGGTGGTACGTGGTGGGGAGTGGCGGAGTTGGTGGTCGACGGTGGTGGGGTAGGGCTGTGGAGCTGGCTGTTGTGGTGGCTGTTGGAGGACTGCAGCATGCAAGCTGTTTGCTGAAGCTTGTTTTCTGCCTGGATGCTGGTTGCTGTTTCCAGCAGAAAAGCGCTGTCTGAGACAGCGCTTTATGTTCAAGCATAAAGCGCTGTCTGAGACAGCGTTTTATGTTCAAGCATAAAGCGCTGTCTGAGACAGCGCTTTATGTTGAACATATAAAATAGTTGTAGTTGAATTTTTTTTAAAAAAAAAACCAGGGGTAAAACGCTGTCCGAGACAGCGATTTACCCTGGAAGCTTAGTTTGGTAAATAGTTTTGCCACGCAACCATTTTTGTCATTAGTTTACGTTTAGAGCTCAAATTGGAAAAACGTTCTATAAACTTATAACACTATCTCACATGTATAAATATCATTGAATTTTGATCTCACATAACCATATGTGCAAATATATAAGTTTTGATGTTCAGGTCTGATCTTCGGTTCTGAAATTCATCAGTTCTGATCTTCAGTTCCGAACTTCAATTTCTGATCATTATGCTAGATTTCAGTTTCCGATTAGGAAGGACATAATCCTTACCATATGTGCAGATAAAGCTCTACTGCTACTTTCGTGGTAAAATCAAAATCCTAAGAACTACTACTACTCATATATCATATCGTAAATGAAGCTATTGAAATTAAACAAACTAATGCAAAAATACTTATTAACGAAATAATAAAAGTATAATTGAAATAGGGATTCCAATGTAAACAACACCTTATTACTATATAGAATTTGACAATATAGCAAACAATAAACACAATTACACAAAGCATATTCAAACTAATATTTGCATAAAACAATCAAAAGAAATATGATATACCTAGCTTAGTAGCGGTCAACCATTAATGGGGTCGGTCAGGGTTTTTCGTCTGGTCTTGTTGGCAGTGGTTGGCGGCTGTTATTGCCGGCTAGAGGCGCAATAGGAGGCGACTCCTGGTGTTTCCGGCAAGCCATGTGACCCTAGACGGTGGAGCAAGAGCAAGTGTGAGCTAGGGTGCGTGTGATTAAGGGTTAGGCTTTTGGAGAAGACTAAAACTCGAATGAACAAGGTTTGGATAATTAGCAAGAAAATTGAAGAGTAACGAATATCCGAAGATAAAATGGGTCTGAAGATGAAAATGGTGAATGGCGAAGGAAGATGAAAATGGCGGAGAAAGGTTCTGCTGGGTGTGTTTAGGAGTGTTTACACTACTACTATGAACATCTTTCAGAATGAATTCTAATACATCATTCCCATACCATGGCTATTTCCCATACCTTGTCTGTTCGACTGTCTTATTTTGTGTTGCTTTCTCAGTTTTTCGCTGCTTCTATTCTTTCGGTGATGGTACTAGACAGGATGTCGGGCTTACTTCATGAATCATGATGGATCCATGGAAGTTGAAGGTAGGGGAGAGTAGAGGAGGAAATAAGAGTCAAGATTGACCACTTGCACTAATTAAATGGCTAGAAGTTTTGTTGCTCAGCCAACCTTATCATCGGAGTACTTCTGCAGTAAGCCCAACATGCTGTCTAGTATTGCCCCTCGATCAAACAAGTAGGATACAATAACAGTCGTTGTAAGCCTTTCACGGTTTCACCTTACGCCGACTCCCCAAGTATACTCAGCAGAGTCAGCACTGATGATATACAAATTTGGTTATCAACTATGACTCCAAATTTCATGTTACCAAAATTAAATATGTAAATATTAAACATTTATTATTTTCAAAAATAAAGTTTTTAAGCATTTGAACTCAGCAAGACGACAAAGCTGCCATGAAGTTTCATTACTTCTACTATTTTACAACTTAAACAGCAAAGGAAATCAGCTGGCCCAGAAAAACATCAGCTTGATATTGTATAACAGCTCTGTTCTTAGAAACTTTACTAGGACATTTGCACACATGACATGATGATAACGCTAACAAAGAACACTCCGATGATCTTAATGGACTGACTGTCGAACTCAGGTTCAGCATGATATATTCACCCTCACGGAAGTTCCTGAAAGGCAAGTCACAAAGTTAATCAGATTCAATTGCACAAAGGCACTAAAATCTACAACCTCTAATTTGTAAAATGTGAAAGAATTACTTGAAAGACGTTTGCCTTTTCACGAAGAACCAAAGTAATGTAATAGACAGGTAGAGAACATAAGAAAACTAAGGCAGCTTTAAGTTCCATCCTCTAATAAGTACACCTGATGTTCACAGCAGAATCAGCAATCTTCATACTCGTTGATTTACACCTGATCTTCTGAGTACATCAAACACAGATTACCAAATATCAGTATGTTGTTCCCTTTCGAGGAAAACATTGTAATCCAGAAAAAAGAGCAATTGATGACAAAAAAACTGTAGAAGCTAACAATGTTGAATGTTACTATGTGTCTATGTGCACCAACCCAGACCGTTGGAATGTTGAATGTTACTATGTGTCCATTGCTAACACGCAGTCCGTTGCACATGCTCAAGTCAGGAATTAAGATAAGAAAATAGAGAAAGAACGGAAGAAGGCAGTTGGAAGGTTGATTGATAATAGCCAAAGGCTTTCAAGGTTACAAACTAATGGCTTTAGGCCATCACTATCCAATATGCCAATACAAATTTCTAAATGAATTCTCACTACTTCCTTCTTGCTATTTAACATACTCTACTAATCTATGTGTCATAAGCCTTAATTGCTACAACAACTACTTTGTCCTCTTCCATAAGCTGCCAAAATAAAGCTAATACAAGACAAGGATGCCCTGCAGCCTTACTACTCTGTTGCTAGCTGCTGTTGTGTGTTGTGAACACCCCTCTGCTGTTGTCCCCTCCTGCTGTAGGTGTGCACAATGGGTGGTCTGGCTTGGTGCATTACACTATGTTAGTAAGCTGCCATTGCAGCCTTGAAGGGGGAAATAGAAACATAAATAATCGCTCTGACATGCAGTGGATTTATTTAGCAAATAGTGATGAACAGATGAAGCTCAAAATATCTTGGAAACAGATACATTTTTATTTCACCTTAATAATTAAATTTACGGATATTTAAGTTCAAGTAAGACCAATTAGTACATGATTCCTATGAAAGAGTTTGACAGGCAGTCCATCATTCCATCAAAAGATGGCATGCCGTTGAAGAGAACAAACCCTTAATAACAATCTAAAACCAAATGTCAGCCAATTGCTAGAAAACATGTAACGAAAACAAAGATGACTTCACGGGTAGCAATATGAGATGAAAAGCGTATATAATGTATTTAAATTTACAGGATTAATATCTGATGTTCTGATCCTGTTTGATTAATCATTTTTATACCCTTCTATGAAAAACACTGCAGATCGAAAGTTCTACAAGTATTAGATAAATTAACAAAAAAAGTTAATAGTACTGATGCTAGCAGAAAATCAAGAGCAACGGCAGCACAGAAACTCACCAACTAACAAAGTAGTAATACAAGTAATAATATAAAAACAGATTTAGTATTAAATAACTAAAGGGAAACATATTACCTACGATACTGTATCAGAGAAGGGAAGGCAGAGGATATGAACTCTTCATCCTCAGGAAAGATCTGCAAATTTTTCGACTTCATGAAATAAGTAACAGCATCCTCATCAAAGTCCATCAAGAATCCAAACTTTATGAGCTCGGAAAGTGGATGAATCTTATCCTCCTTATCCCAAAGCAACCCTTCAGATACCACTTGAGAGAACGTTATTGCATATTCTACAACAGCCTTACGTGCACCTGCACCTGATCTGTCGAGTTTCTGGGCGAAAAACTCAGAAGTATCTCTCTCCCAGCGCACCATTTGACGCATGCTAGCTGTGACATCACTACCTGAACTCATCATTAAGCTGTAGGTTCTAGTAATAGGGTTTGGAGTCACAAAGACTTTGACATTGAGGAGCTTTTTAACAGCTTCATGCCTCCGTTTTGTGTCTAGATTCAGTGAGGGGTCAGAGAGAAATCCTAAAATGATCATTACCAGCCCCTTCACAATAAAAGCATCCTTCAATTCCGCCTCCGTCAGTTCTCCATGATCCACAGCAGACAACTCTGATATTTTAACAGAATCTGATATCTTCCTTACTCCGACCTTGGAGTATGTATCAAAAAGTAAAGCTTGAGGAATCGAGGGATGGTTTCTTGCAGGACACCAGACAAAGAAAGAGTATGGAGAAGACATTTCAAAAAGATCTTTCAATAAGAGATCATTAGGGAGGAAAATGTCCTGCTTATTAAGCAACAGAATATCACCCGAGCCACAGGAATCTGCAGGGATTTTAGACACACTTTCAGAAAATACTTTCTTGGTATCTTTGTTCCAGTGCCTAATAACATGGACCCAAAAGGCACAACACTCATCATATGATATCACACGCCTCGAATTTTCCCATTCCATCCAAAGCTTACAGTAATCATCAGTTGAGGGCCTGCTTTTGACATTAAAGGCTTTACAGAAGAAAGTAAACAGCTTTGGCTTATAATTCTTCTGATCCAGAACATGCAACCTAGAGCTGAACAGATGGTTATCATCATGCAGAACACATTCCTCCGGAGCAACCCACACACCGTCATCAGAGCTTGTCGGGATCCAAATTTGCACAGGAGCGCCTTTTTCAGGCTTCCAGTCAGCTTCACTCAGGAATTCATAGATACGCTCAATCTTAGCAAACTCATGAAGGGACTTGCTGTGATATGCAAGTAGTGAGTTTGCAACATTGCTAGACAGATCAATTATAACTCCAATTTCTGCAAGCTCGCTTTTATAAGACAAAATATTTGCCCCATAGTACTCTTCATCAATGAAAGGACCATCACATCGCTGCAATGAAGACTTTTTCTTCGGATCAAATAGCATGCACTCAATTGAGGACATATAACCATTAGTGGTCTTCAACCACTTGGTCTGGTAAATCTGATTCAAAAAATCCTTTGGCAGGGGTTTCAGGAAGTTTTTAATGCATTCGAGCAATGACAAGACACATGCAGGAGTAATTTCACTTGGATTTTGAGGTAAAAAGAAATGAGAGAAAACAAATTGTAAGCCTTCCTTGAAATCAGTCACTACACCCATGCTCTTCAGCTCATCTCTGAATTCGTGTATGCCTTCTCCATAGCAGCTCTCCCTGTCATCAATAAAAGGAAGCAGCGTAATCCCAGAGATTGGATGCCAATCTGAATCATACAAAATGCAATCCTTGGGTGACCTGTGGTCACCAAGGCGAGTTCTTAACCATTTAGAATCTTGAATACATGCACTGAGATCAGCATTAAGGGTGAACTGTGTAAACTTCAACTTTTTATAACACGAAAGGAATTTGAGAATATTATCTGCAGTAATCTGTTGAATTGTTGCTAGTTGCTTAAACTCTACAGAAAACGCCTTAGTTGCACCATCAAAATCAACCACCACTCCAATTTTCTGCAATGCTTCTTTGTACTTGAATATTTTGTCCCCATATAAGCTGCTGTCAATGTATGGGAAACCCTCAAATATCTGTAAGATACATCCCCATTTAAGATCAAACAAGTAACATTCACGGGGATACTTGAAGCCGACACTTGTGCGCAAGCATGCAGAATCTTTCATTGTAGTCACAAGTTTTTCTGATGCATGAGGACACTTTTTGATGCACTTGAGAGCAAAAATGAGATTGGCAGGCATTAGAGTGCTCCAGCTTACTGAAGATTTAAGATGGTTAAGCACAATCTGATGCTTTCCCTTGAAACCCACAGTAATACCAAGTAGTTCAAGCTCAGCCTTGTATTCGTGAATACTGCACCCATAATACTCTTCGTCAAGAAAGGTAATCTGACTGAATACCGAAGCAGATGTCCAGCTTTTATCGAAGAGAACAGTTTCAACCGGGGACCTTTCACCACATGAGGTCTTTACCCATCTCACATTTTTTATGGCGTTGACAATCTCATCCACCGACAACATTTTCTCTCTCAGATATTGTATAAATTTAAGCAGCGCAATAACCTTGGTTCTAGTCAGATTAGAACAAGCAGCCAGAGCCATGAGATGATTCCCGATGAATTTACATGCTTGACCATAATCAAACATCACCCCAATTGCTTTTAGCTCCTCTTGATACTCATTCAATTTATAGTTATAGAATTGCTGATCAACCAAGGGAATATCAACCATTTCGGAGCCATTCTGCAGCAGACTCCCCCATGATGAACTCGAAAAAAATGATTGATTAGGAGGTTTGTAAACAGGATGACCGCTCATTGTTACCCTCAACCAGCTTCCATTCTTGATGCAATTCAGAAAATTATCAGGCATTCTGATTCCCTTATATCTTATCTTCTTAATCCAGTCCAACATCAAGAAAACATTTTCTTTGTTCAATGGCCCATTTACAGTAGGGAAGGCAGCATCTGGAGGACATGCGTCAGGAATATCAGAGGCACCGGCATATCTTTTGAGGAGCTCCATCAGTTTCTTTTCCGGAGTAAAATAACCAGCATATCGCGCAGAATGCAAATATTCATCAGATAGTACCACATAATCTTGATCCCTCCAAGAATTGGAACCACCTATCAGATTCACCCATTTGCTCCCATTGGCAGGAACAAGTACACCCTTTCTTCTCACAGATACACCTCTAAAATTGTTCACTAGTGGCATTGAATCACTTAAATGTCGTAACTGCAGCTCATCCAAAAATCCATTGGAAGATGTGTGATGTAGAAAATGTGCAAAAACAAACACCATTCTGCAGTTGTTTCCGACTAATGAGTAGTGAAGCTCTTTTGCAAATTCATCCATGCGAAAAGTATTAACTTTCACATAGTCATTCAACCAGGTAAGTACATCTTTCACTCCTAAGATGGCCGTTTGCGTTTTCTCAGGTAAGAAAACTAGTCCTGCAGCAGATCTGAATTCTTTGCTCCAGTCTATCATCCATGAAATATGTTTTGCATCCTGTGATCGACACAAACGTAGACCACTTGTCTGAGTAGCTTCATTTATGCTAAGAAGAGATACATCCCTAGAATCACCTACATACTTCAGTAGGGGTATACTTCGCATATTAGTCGTAGCAAAACTCGACCAATACTGCGCAAGAAATTGAAGCAACTCAACATAGATCTCTTCCCCAACTCCCATGACAAGATTACAACTCTGGATGCACTTTGGGTACCACTCTGTGTCAACGCGCTTCACACCAAGGAAGCTAAGTGCATCGTTGTACCTGTCTAAATCGAAAGAAGAATGCAATATATGCTTTCCTAGAGATGAAAGATTGTGCAATTTCATCCCTTTTTGCTTTGCCTTCAACAATATCTTCCAGAAAGATTGGTTTAACCGGGCAACTTCTTGAGGTTTATGGAAAAAATTTTGTAAACAATGAGACTCAGATGGAATAATATTTTCCAGAAGCAGTCTCTCTTTGATTGAATTCCTGATTGCATCTAACTTTGGGTGACACGCGTCTTTAACTGGCAAGAAAGCAAACATGGATGCCAGAGAAGAGGTAGGCGCATCTTCCCTCGTCTTGACAAGAGAAACAAATGCATTGACAAAAGCAGCAGGAATGCAGTCAAGAATCCCTTGGTTCCATATATCATCCCACAAAATAGTTTCTCGAGATGATGGGAGAAGGAAATCTGCCTGAATTATGAAAGGCAAATTTGTAACTGTCTCAGTGGGAAGATATGCATAGATTCCAGGAGAGATCATTCCTCTATTCAGACGCTCGCCAAATGGAAAGGCTAATGTAATAGACCACTCCTCGAGTTCCTTCCTCTTTTCAACCTTGTTTTCATCCTTGACACGAAACTTCTGCCTCCACATATAGTAGCCACATTCACCTTCGCTGCCAGGACTACCTTCTTCTTCTGCCATCAAATGAACTGTATATGACTCAGCATCAATATCCTTCTTTGACTTCAAGTCCCTTTCTGTAGAAATGGAAACAGCTCGTATGGTGTTAAGTTTTGGATCCTCACTGTGCTCTTTCACTGAAAGACGCTTGATTTTTGAGAGAAACAAGAGTAACTCGGGATGGAGACTTGAAAGCTGCTCCTTCACAGCTTTCACTTTATCACCCTTCAAAGGCAATATCAGTGTAGTAGTTGGAAGGACTCTATTACAGCCATACACTTGCTGGATATCAGCGACAGAGGGATATTCAACCCATTCAGGTACTATGTAGGCTACATCACATTGAGGACATGGTGCTTCACTGAAACGGATTTGATAGCCGTTACTGAAAATATAGGGATGAGCTGTTAATAGAAACACGCTCTTGAACCCAATGCCTGTGACAAAAAACCACAAAATCGATTTCATTAATGATAGGGGCCTTGATAATGATGTAAAGGATATTCAAACATAGTCCAATTTGTTTAGCTTCTGATATTAATGTGGCAAAAAGGTTGAACAAATACGAATAAAAGGCTAATATTCTCAACTATTTTGTAGATACATAGTTACAGTAAGCTATACAAAATTAGAAAAAAGGCCTTGACAGTATACACTATTTCTGTATCAATACTCTGTGATTGCTCAACAGAAATCTACAAAAAAAAAAAAAAAAAAAAAAAAAAACCATTTACAGTAGCCTAATTGCGTTTTACTTGTAATTGTTTCAATCCGAGCAGGAATAGTGTTTGGTAAGCGTAAGCTTTAAGAAATAATGGCAAAAATAATGACTTTGTAAAAAAGAAAACTGCAAGGTTTTTCCTATGCTAATGTTCATGTTGATGCAATTGTATTCCAGAGTATGTGCTTCTCTTCGTAAATTTGCATCATCAATCATTTGCCATTTAGAGGTGGCATTGAGCGGTAATGGAAACTAAAAGAAAATCACATACTTTGAGGAGGAAAAGCATTACCATGGACTTTTCCGTGGGACATATTACAAAGTTATATATGAGCTCATAGCAATTATAGTCATGTACACCAAAAGGGCTATTAGTGGCTTATTTATTTGGAGGCACTTGATGCAGACATTATCTTGATTTATACAAGAAAAATATGACTTCAAACCATATTTATGAGTTAAAGCTCAAATTTTATTTCTGATGCTCACTGAAATCAACTAAATTATGGAATACTCGGATGTTGTAGACCGTGAAAATGATGGTGTTTTCACAGTTGAGCTAAGCTTAACCCTCCGCACTTAAGTTACTATCTACCTTTGGGGTGTGGGATTGAACTATGACGCTTACGAGTTTATATTTCAATATCATTGGGCTGATAGAAACTGCAGCTACAGTGTACATCACATGAACTGTATCTGACTACACCTCTGAACCGAATATTATTATCACTCCCTTGATCCCTTTACAAAAAATTTAACAGTTGATAGATTGTGAATGCTTTTTTGTAACATGTTTAACATAAAAGGGTCTTTCATACATGAATTTCCTATTATAAATGCTATGTTCCGCATACAGTTTAAGGGTTGATCTCAAGATAACAAAAATAAAACACATTCAAACAGTAGTTACTAATTTCCTAACAAGTAAGGTATTAGCTTGCTTTAGTTTTAAAAAGAAAATATATTGTTCAATAGCATGCAGAGTAGTCTCCATTGAGAAAAAATATATTTTGAGGCTACAATGAAAAATTCACGTTAAACAGGTGACTATGGGATTAAGGCTTTGACTGATTGATTGATTGAATAAAAATTCACGTTAAACAAATAAAAAAAATTTATGCAATCACAGCCACATTTGACATTCATAGCCAGAATGATTGAGAATTATCCAAAATATAATGGGGGCACATTACAATCTACAAGTTTGAATAGACGAACCTTTTTCTCCAATATAACCGCTTTTACGTTTGCCAGCCTTGGTAGAAGTACCGACACTGCAAATGGATTCCATATTTCCCTTAGAAAATCCCTTCTCATTATTGAAAATCAACAATGTAGCAGGAGCTCCTGTGGCTGTTATATCCCGAGAAGTTATCAAGAACTCCAAGGTTGGATCAACTCCTGGTGGATACTCATTATCTTCAGCATTCTGCATAACAAAATACTCTTGGTAAATATCCTCTTTCGATGTTATCAAATAAGTGCTCATAAGATAATAGGGTTCAGTTACATCAGACATCAGTTAAGCTAAAGTTCAAGCTTTAGCTCCAAAGTGCTCATCGTATCCAAATTGACAAGATACTAATACAACAACAATACATAATGCAGCTAAGACATTTGTCAAATGCTCTAATGTATGTCAATTACATACACTAAATCTTGGCTAATCGTAATATGTACAAACACAGGTTATATACTTTTAATCCTAGAACATCTACGGATTAGCAAACAAGCTCCTTTTATGCATGCATAGAGGTAAAAATCAATTGTAATTTAGAAGTTATAAGAACCATTATAATGTAATCAAATCAGAGAAAAAAAAAAAACTTTATAGCATTGTTTAGGTAATGTAACATTTACCATCCCAAGATTCCCAACATAAACATAATATTACAAGTTTCAGAAGCAAAAGCCAGGATCAAGATAAATAAAGCAGTAATAACCCACTCTCTAAAACCAAGACCTTTAATTTGTACAAGTATATACATTATAATGCACAGTTGTTTCGATGCCACATTGCAACATATTGGCACCTATTCATTACAATTAAAAACTCTAAGCAATGACAGAAAATTAGCTAGCTTTCTTGGTTCTTGCACAAAACTTTTTCATTCCTACATATGAAAGAACTCTAAGAAGCTTTAAGATCCTATTCAAGATTATATACTCAATTCTTAGCAACTATACAAGAGTTAACAGTATTTTTAAAATCCCCAAAAGTCCCAACTTCGCACTACTTATGCTAAATCTAGTAACTATAATGTAATCTAAGCTAATCTACTATGATTATTTCACTCAACTTCACAGACTAATAATTGCACCAAGTCGTCCATAACAAAAGCAAACAAAGTAAACTAAGAAAACCAGAACATAAAACAAGCTGATACAAGAATATCATCAAACTCCAGCTGCATATATAAGGAAAAAAAAAATGCTGCATTTTTTACTCAGAAGTGCTAGTATTTCATATCAATCATGTACTTTCGCAATAACTAATCTTTCTATCACTAGTTTACTCTCTTGACTCACTTTCAATCTTTAATTCACATTTAACCACTCAAGCCCGTCTTAGGTTAAGTTCTCTTAATTTTGCAAGAGTATTAGAAATTAATCGTTTATTCTTGTTATAATCAAGCAAAACAAGAAAAATTCAAACCAAATCCTCATAGACCATCAATATTTACATACTAGTAAAAATTAAATATATTAGACATTGATATATACACATTAAGACGAACATGACAAGATCTCACATGATACATTTTCTTATAAATTGTCATAGTATACCAACGGACTAAATCTTTATAAATTAAGAGCAGATCAACTTATTTCAGGCGAAAGAGAACAAAGTCTTAGCCAACCTAGTGTGCCATTAATAGGTGAGACAAAACATTGAATAAGAGGAGTACTCCCTAAATTATACTTCCTCCATTCACTTATAATTCAACACTGAAAAATGAATAGCAAAAATGTGAAGATAATAAAGTACTCCCTAAATTATACTAATATATCTAACTAACATATGATCACAGTAATGTAGTCGGGTCATACACTTTTTCAAATGTTCACAATAGAATGGCTACCAAAAAGAATGTAAATTTACAAGAAATGTCTCATTTCAAGTTAACTACCAATATGAACCACTTGCAATCTTGTTTAAGAACTAAAATTCAACTCGATTATAAAAGTTACAAAAAATAACTTCATCCGTCTCTAAAAGCTATTCCTATTCCAATTTTTTTTGTGAGATAATAACCGTCAAACAGAAAGAACTTTTAGCGACGGAGGGTCAAATTGGAGTACTCATCAAATACAAATGCATTAAAGTAATAAATTTTAACAAAAAATAGAAGTAAGAAGAAATAAACCTGAATAAGTTCCATTAAAAAATGGACATCCTTAGAGTAAAGAGCAGCAGAGAGATTCTTAACAGCTTCTCGTAACATTTGCCTTAGAGGGTTTTTTCTCACACCAATTTCGAACGTATTTTTTCTAATTTCTTCTATATGTTGCTTTGCAACCTCCATTGTACCAGAATTTTGTTTCCTCCTTTGCAAATTTCACACACAACAAAATCTCAGAATTATGTTTATTTAACAACTTAAAGAAATGTACCATTAAAATTAAAAACCATAGAAAATAAACAGAGAAAAAAGGGTTATTTAAAAGCAAAGAACAAATAAACTTAAGGAAGAAGGAAAATTGTGTACAGGAAAAGAGGAAATTGACCTTTTGCATGCTTTTTGATCATTGATTGGTGCATTTGGTCGTCTTCTAGTCATTCTTTCGTCTTCCTAAGCAGGATTTTTGCCAAGGTCTTTAATTAATACTTCAAAGTAGAGTAAATAAATTCGAGTTGATCTTTCTCACTTTTTCCAACGTATTGAATTGACTTACAAATTGACTCCTATAGATTTTACTCCGTTGTTAACTGTATTTTCGTCGAATGATCTGCTAGATTGCTATGGCAATACGAGTATAAATTACAAATAAGTGTAGGGTGATTTGAACCCTATGATCTTGTCAAGAACTTATAGATTTCAAGTAGTTAATTGAACTACTAGTTTTTAAACTCTTGCTATATAGGGTTTGTCAATTGGTCTTGCTCTTTATTTTTTAACCAAGGTAATTTTATTTTTTTTTGTGTTCCACCCAGTTGGGCCGGTTCACCCTATAGGATAATCTGGATTCGGGGATCAGTTATGGGTGGTTAGGTTTTAATCTCCTCTCAATTGTTGTTACGGGGTATCGAACATGTGGTGCTCCCTACCAAGTGTAGTTCCAATCACCACTGCATCAACAGTCAATTGGTTAACCAAGGAAATTTTATATGGAGTATTTCGTATGAAGTATGGTAACTTTTTGTTTTTGTTTAAAGTAAATTGAGGTCTAAGGTTGATTTATTCCTAGCATTTGACATGTTATGAAATTATTCTTTGTCCCGTAAAATAAAATACAAAAAAATATTTGAGTAGGTGCCAATCTTTTTTTTTAGGGGATATATAGGGTTTGTGCTTTACTTGTACATGCTTGCTTGGATAATTTTCATTTCCTTATTCAATCTCAATGCTTGAAAAATAATTGATAACAACAACTCATTTACTACCATAATAAAAGCAAGACACCCAACGACAAATCTATTAACTATTACTAAAACTAAATGTTGTTGACTTCATCACTGTTCACATGTCACTCTCATAGTAAAAATTTTCCCGCCTAAATGCAAGGATGATGTCATCTTTTTTTTTTTTTTTTTTGGGTTTTTTTTTGTGGAGCTATCATATTTAATAATTTTGAAATTTGAATACTAGAAGTTTCTACACTACAACTACAACCTATCAATTATCCTTAAAAAATGAAATAATTTTAAGTAGCACACTAATAAATAGAAACCCACATTGAAATACGTATTAGGCGACGTTGAACGGGTATTATATCATAATTTTGATGAAAATCTAAAATTTTGAAAGTACAGATATTTTCGTACAATGTGCATAAGTCTTATTTATATTTATCTAGTTTTTAAAAAATTTACAAATTATAAAAATAGATTTTATATAAACCGTGCACAGCACGGGTTCTAACCTAGTGCATAATATTTGCTAAATTTTGTACGGAGTAATGTATTACTTTTTCAGTCTCAAAAATAATTGACACAATTAAATTTTACACATATGTTAATTCACTAATTTGACCTTATTATATAATTAAATATTAATAAAAATTATAAAAATTTTATTTTATGAAACTTTATATAAATATAATGTATATACCGATAGAAATAAGCTTGCATTATACCAAATATGTAGAGTTTTTTTTTTTGTTTTTTTTTTTAAAAAAAAAAACCGAATACGTATAGTTAAAGGCTAAGAATATGTCCAAATTAAGCTTCTAATTTCCGAGTTAATGGCCATCATGAACAATTGAAGAACTAAAAATGGAAGTGAAGTGGGGGATGATCTGGCGCCAAAGTCCTTTTATTAGGGACAATTATCAGTGAAACACACAGTTCATTTACTTACAAAGTTGCCCAATAGTCCTTTTCATTTAGGCACTCCGTTTTTAAATAAGTGTTATAGTTTGATTAAAATGCATGTCGAGACACGATTTTGATCATTAATTTATCTTATTATATGTTATTAAAAATCATAGGAAAGTTGATATTATGAAAGTAAACATTATAACGAATCCAACAATATATTATGTACAATATTATAACATTTGTTTTTTTATATATTAGAATTTATTAGTTTTAATTAAAAATATTGATATTCGTAAAATGCTCATTAAAGAACAAATTAGCTTTTTAATCGGGTATACATCAGCTTTTAAAAATTTTCTGGGGATATAATACACTTCCTCCGTTTTTTTTTTATAGTTGCAACAGTTTGACATTTATACTATTTATGTGGTTTACTTTGACTAGCTTTGATGATTTACACATAAGCAAAAATATAGTCATGTGAGATCTTATTAGATTCGTCTCGATTTATACTATTTTAATATCAAATGTTTATAATTTTTACACATTGGCAATTAAAAATATTAACGATTGAAATCATGCATCGGCAAGCGTGAAAAGAGAAGTGTTGCAACTAAAAAAAAAAAAAAAAAAGGTATTAGCCGCACCAAACAATTCGTGGGTCAAGTATATATGATATGTAGTATTTGATATAGGATATGTAGTATTTGATAGAGGATTTGTACAACTTGTTGGAGGATATGTGTTATTTGATAGAGGATACGTATAGTTTGTTGTAGGATATATATTGTATGTTATAGGATATGTAGTATTTGATAGAGGACATGTAATATTTGATAGAGGACATGTACAATTTATCTTTGATAGAGGATACGTACAGTTTGTTAGAGGATATGATGCAGTATTTGGTGGAGGATATGTATTAGTTGATAGAGAATACGTACAGTTTATCAAAGGATATGTAGTATTTGATGGAGAATATGTAGTATTTGATAGGAGATATGTACAACTTGTTGGAGGATATGTGTTACTTAATAGAGGTACGTAAAGTTTGTTGGAGGATATATATTATTTGATAGAGGATATGTACAATATGTTGGTTTACCTGTTGCTTTTGTTTGCTGATTTCCTTTTCACTTCAATTTTAATACGGAGAATGATATATGAAATATATTAAATCATACGAAGTATTTTGTAATTAGGGGCTTTTATTACCAAGTATAGCTTGATGTAGTGATAAGGTTTGCATCTCATAACCATGAGGTTGTGGGATTAAAACCCACTAGAGGCACTTTGAAGGTGGGGATTCCTTACCCTTCCTCCCCCCCCCCCCACTTCCAAAGTGCCTAACCCGGGCCGAGAGGACCTACGAGAGGTTCTGACCCGGTAGGGGGCCCTTTTCCTTACCAACCAAAAAAAATAAATTAAGGGCTTTATTTATTATTTCTTGTAGGCCCATAAAATGTCTAGACCGACATTAATGTCCAGTTTCTCTCTTTTTATTTGGCTTGAAATTATTGTATGAGTTGGCTTAAGCAATATCTTTTATCGCGTTTCGATTCAGGTTCGGGTATATAAGTGTTAGAACCTATATTGACAATCTAACAAGGTGCCCTATAGATTCCGGTTCCAAAAAATTGAGACTTGAACCTAAACCTGTTGCAACATGTTATCAATTTTATTACCCAGAATCGAAACCTCTCATCCTTCAAAACCTACGATTCCTAGAAGGTTCTTGTTTTGACTCTAAGTGCATTACTCTTTACAAAAATGAAGAACCTTAGTACGAATACCTAATAGAGTGGAGTCGTCATAGACTCATACGAAGTACTCCCTTTATCCCAGAATAATTGAGACGTTGGACTTTTTTCACTATTCATCTATTAACTTTGACTTTAATTTTTTTTACAAACATTATAAAAACATATGTTGTCATAAAATATGTTGCGAGATAGGTAGTATTAATATAAATTTTCAAAATATAACATTTATTATAGTTTTTATTAATATTAAATTATATAAAAATAATATCAAATTAGTGCATTGGCATGTGAACAAATGTTGACTGTATCTCTGGGAGAAAGGGAATACCATTATTTATAGTCTAAGTGAGACAAGTCTTACCAATTTTTTTTTTTCAATTCAGTCAACTATACTTGTAAAGACTAAGGAGTAACAATCATATTGTAGATTTGGGCGTGCCCCCATTATTGATCTTTTAGATCAACGAGTTTCGTTTTTCAAGTAGTTGAAAGGTGAATTTTAGCAACAATATTAATTTTCTTTTATTTTGTACTTTTCAAGTTGTCAAATGTCGATAATTTGCAAGTTGCTCCTTTCTCCTTCTTCATTCGATCTTCTCCCTCGATCCCTCGCCGACACCACCATTTCCTCCATTATTTCCGAGTTCCAACAACATCGACATCTTCATCTTCTTCGTCTTTACATACATGTTTACCATCATTTTCGCCAAATTAAAACTAAAATCCTAAGAAAAAAGGACAAACAAAATGTATAGTTAACCCCGACCCAAAGATTAAGGGTGTTGTCCTCATCCATTGAATTGAAGCTGTCCTTGAGTTTCAATTCTCCATTGAAGTTTCCGAAATCTCCATTGAACCTCTTCAAATTGTCTATTTTCCATTAACGTAGTGAAGCTTCTGTTAACTTCTCTTATTGTTTAATTTACAAAGTTACCAATATTTAAATACATAAATAAATACCAATTGGTTGTTGGTGCAGTGGTGATTGGGACTGCACTTTGTAGAGAGAAATGCATGTTCGATCTCCCGCAACAACAATTAGGAAGGGACTGGAGATCTACTCAGTCCAACCAGAAAGAAAGTATCCTTCAGCTCTAATGCTAATCTGTCGGGGCGGCCGTTTGGGTGTCTCGATGATACAAAGACGAATTCCAATCACATCTCGGCTAATTCAACAAAGGCGTCATAGGTCGAACCTTACCACCCAAAATTGATCATCGAATCAGAATTAGCCAAAGGGCGAATCAGCTGAATTACCAAAAAACAAATGACGTTTATATTATATGATTATACCCTAAAACACGGTGTAAACAAATTTTGTTTATCGTGAAGATAAACATATAAGAGGAATCCCTAGTTTCTGAATTGAGAAACGGTGTCTGTTTCTCAAATGGCAATTCTGCAATTATTTAGACATTACAGTGGACCCCTTTGCTGACTGTATGTGAGAAAGTAGATGTAATTCATGCACAGTTATTCAACTCTGTGAGCTTGTCGTCTCCTTCCTCCCTTCCTTCTTCTTCCTTCCTCAACAAACAATCATGGTGGATTTCGCTAAACACCACAACAAACATCATCCTCACCAATACCAACACCAAAACAAAACCCCCAATCCCAACAACACCATTTTTGGCGGCTTCGTCGCCAATTTTAAAGAAAAAAACCTAAAGAAAAATATATAAATTAATGGTATGGTGAACCCCAAAGGATAGGTGTTTTGTCGTTTGCTTGTTAGTTCCCTTTTCCATTGATTTAGGTAAGCTCGAACTTGGAGGGATTTGGGTAGCTTTATACTTCAATAGAGTTAATACCATTGAGTTAACGCCATCAAACAATGCAATTCAACGTTTACAAAAACACCCCATTTTTTTCATGTAAAATGACGCTCATGCCCTTTTGAGAAAATACAAGTTTCTCTCAAACCTATAGTATGGAGTAGTATTTTTCTCCGGCCCCCCTAGACTTGCAAACTTGTTACGAGTAGTGATTAAATTTAAAAAAACGAGCAGTAACAAACAGGACTATTATTCAAAATTCAAATCAACATCTTTCTCTTCTCTCTCACCAACACAAGCTCCACCATGTCTGCAACCCTCAAACCCTAAGCTAAGCTCCTTCCATTTTCTCTCTCCTCCCGCTTTCATTCCCCAATTCTCCACCCTTTTCTTCGCCGCCTCTTTCTCTCTCCTCCATTGTTGACCTTCTTATCCCTCTCATTACTGCGAATTCCTCGCTTCTTTCGCGACATCAAATTTTTAGGAATTTTGACAAGTAGTTTTGCTAATTTTTGCGTGGTATGATTCAATTTTTCTGGGGTTCTTTTAGAATTTCTTTTAATTTTTTGCAATTTATATCCTTTTATAATTTCTGGGTTCTTGTTTATGTTGCTTGTAATTTCTTGGAGTTGTTTGTTGATTTTTGTTTGAATTTATAGTGAATTTGGAAGTAAAGAAAAAAAAATCTGAGTTTTTTCTTTTCCCTTTGTTTAGCAGAGGAGCTATGGAAGCTATACTTGTTGATTCTGTTCAGAATAGTTTGCGGCATTTTATGTATTCTAATGCCATTTTCATCTGTGAACGTCTTTGTGCTGAGTTCCCTACTGAGGTATGTGATTCATAATGTCCTTTTGGTCTTCTTATGATGTGATTTTCGGCGAAGCTCGTAAAATATAGATGATTTTATTTGTGGGAGTGGCAGGGAGTTGGGGGAGGGGTAAGATTAGCTGAGATGAGTCATGGAGAGGCGACGATATCACTAGAACTTGTATCATTACTTCATTTGGTTTGTGATTGTGAGTTTTGTGTTCTTTACACCTTTGTTGGATATGGAATGCTTTGAACTTAGGGGTCTGCCCTTGCTATGTCAATGTTTGGCGTTTAGGAGACTGCTAAAAAATTAAAATAAAAGAGTAGGACACTGGAGAATAACTTGGGTGAAATTTGGACTTGAAAATTGACATGATAAAATCCCTTTGATAAATTGAATCAGATTTTGGTCTGAACAATGTGATAGGCAATGCAATTAGTGAATATTTCATTTTGGGGAAAATATAACATAAAGGCGTTGTACACTTGCTCACAATTGATTTTAGTTTGGGTCTATGGGGTTGGAATAGAGAGTGGTATTTGAGAATAGCTTGGACGGAAATCATTACAAAGCTAACCAAAGTTTGAGGATTATGAGGTATTAATATCTGTTCTTTTAAGTCCAATCAAGGTGTTGGTGGCCTCCTTTTTGATGAAGTCCTCCTTGCTGTTTGATGGAATTATGCCAATGCTAGTGTTGTATCTGTTTGCACTTTATTATGCGGGCATAATTGATGGGTGGATTTACTCTCATCTGTCTGTGCTGCTCCAGCAATTTTATACTCAATTTCTCAATTTGTCAAAACTGAAGTAATAAGAATAGATCACGTGATCTAGTATCACTTAAGAAAATGCTACTAGTTGCTGCAAGTGTTATTCTAATATGTTTCTATCATATCTTGATATTTTCTCACCCTTGGATGTAGGTGAACTGGCAATTGTTGGCTAATTGTTACTTGCGAAATAATCAAGCTTATGCGGCATATAATATATTGAAAGGTCTGTATAAACTTTTTTGATTATGACCAAACCTAGAAGTGGATGAAAGTTTTATATACTCTCTACTAATCTACTATTGAGTTGAGTATTGATTATGCTTTATGCAGTTCTACATTGCCTTCTTTAAGATGTTTTCAGTTATCTTGTTACTACTTTCTATGATAACTCTTCTAATCTTTTGATTTTTTTGTTTGTTTATGTGAAGGAAAACGAATGGCCCAATCCCGCTACTTGTTTGCCTTCTCATGCTTTCATATGGATCTTTTAAATGAAGCAGAAAAGGCATTGTCCCCTGCTAATGATTCGGGTCTAGAGGTAATTATTGCTTTAGTGCTCTAGAGTATTAAGAGTTTTTTTTTACTCTTTTATTTCATTTTAAGTGTCTACGTTCTGCTTCCAAAGATACTATGTGACTGTAAATCGTAAGGCTGTGATTGTTTTGTTATCTTTGTATTTCATACTGCTTTCATTGAATCCCTTGTTTGTCCTGGCACTTTAATCCTACTTGATTACCTAAACAACACTGCATTTGGAACATTTTGTAATATGATTTCTAATTTTTTTGGTGCAGGTACCGAATGATGCAGCTGGCCATTATCTTCTCGGACTTATCTACAGGTTTCTTTTTTGTCCTTCCATGTTTTATGCATCTATCTTCAAGGATGTCTCAAGTACCAAAAATTGGGTGCATTAAAATGTATTTTTGTTGTACCTATATTGTAACACATGTGGCCTGTATGCGCTGTCTTTAACATCAGTTACACCACTCAGTGTACTTTCTTTTCGTGCAGGGCTGTGTAGCTGGGTATACCATGTAGTTTGTTGGTCTAATAAATTTTACATGTAGAATCTATTGTGATGTCTAAACTCTTCGATTTTGAGCTAAAAAATTAATTTTGTTTTTTTGTGAAAGCTGATGAAACCAACTTTACTACTTGGTGATTGTAAATGAATTCTAATTTCTGCAAACCTTTTATGAGCCCTTGTAAGGTAGTGCCAATATCTGAGTAGTAATTTTTGTCTTTGCAATTTTTTATTGATGTCTTATCTCAGACTGCTGGACATGCAGAATGTCAGGAAAATAGAAACAGAAATAAGAAAAGACAAGCTCTTTTTATAACTTTAGATAAGTCCTTGACTTTCCGTATGACAATGGTTTATGCTTGATAGACATTGTGTCGATTGTGTTAAGGAGAAAGGCAGTGTGCTATACGCATCAGATAGTGACATGGAAATGTAATTTCTGGTGTTAGTATCTTTGGGGGTATTTATCATTTTGGGACTAAGGCTTTGTTGCTGTAGTATCTTTGGGGTATTTATCATTAGGTCGTATTTGGATTCTTGGCATTCTATCTTGATATTATGTGATGCATTCTGGTGTACTGTTTGGCAACACTTTATATCCTGGGAAATCAACTAGTGATCTGTGTTTTGTATATCATCAAGGCCTCAAATTCTAATTAGTGAATACTGGGAAAAGATAGTAAAAAAAAGGAGATAATTTCTTTTTCATTGTAAGCTACTGATTTCTGAATATTTTGTAATTTTATAAATGTCTGCAAGCTGTCACTGTTAATTTAAAGCATCTGTGGTTATAGTATCTGATAGCTTGAAATGTTCATTCTCAGGTATACTGACCGAAGAAAGAGTGCTGTTCATCACTTTAAACAAGCGTTGTCCATTGATCCATTGTTTTGGGCTGCTTATGAGGAACTTTGTATATTGGGTATATCCATTGTTCTTACACATACCTTTCCTGTTTCCACTCTTTAGAAATAAAGTAAATTAAATTGGAGGAAGTTATGAATGTGAATATGAACAGTAAACAAAGTCAAAAAGTCAATATGTGTACTCTCCAATTATGTAATATTCATAATTTTTACCTATATATGCAACTCAAGATATATAATATTGTGTAATTCGTATTGATAAATAAAACTATTAATATTTTGGTTTGATTTGATCTGAAATTTTCTGGTCTAAGCGTCTGACTGATTTTGAGAAGAATAAGTGATAAGATTCTGAAATAAGTTGAAGAGAACAAGTTCTTAGTTACCTGTATGGTTTTATTCTTTAGCTTTAGTGGAGATTTGTGCTACTGTGTTATATTGAAGTTTTAGTTGCTGTTGTAGGATATGTTTGGAGTAATGTTTTTGAATTTGTATATTATTGTAAAGTAGTGAAGAGATTTCCCTCAAAAAAAAAAAAAAAAAGTAGTTAAGAGATGCATTATTGAAGGTAAGATGCTTGCTTGTTGGTAGTTGTGTAAGCATAGTAAATGTAGATTGACATGCGCCGATGTGCGTGGGGTGTGCAGTGATAAATATTAACAGTATTATTCCTCTTGAATGAAAGTGACTGTTGTTATTCTCAGGCTCTGCTGAAGAAGCATCTGCTGTGTTCGGAGATACAGCTGCTCATACCATACAGAAACAGCTGCAGCATGCTTTCACTTCTCAGAGTTTTGTTATTTCCACTGAGGACCAAAATCAAGTTTCTGCTAAGAGCTGTGGAGATGCTAGTCCTAGGCAGCTGAAAAGTATCCATGGTAACAGCGCAAAGGATGCTTCTGGAAGTTATCAAGGCGCAAATGTATCTTCAGTTGCTGTCAGTCAATCCCTGAATTATGTATCTTCAAGCTTGTCATTTTACAATACTCCTTCTCCAATGGCCTCTCAGGTAAGGTATGGTCGTCTCATTCTTTTCCCTCTTAGGCTGGATGTTTATTTTTCGGTGAGACTAAGTGTGAGTTGAAGATTCATGCAATCTTGATCTTATTGGGAAACTCTACTAATGAAGTGCTCATTAAGTCGCAAAGGATCAGTTAGCTATAAAACTTGCTTTCCACTTTTCCAGTTTGTCACTTTGCTTAAATAATCAGAGCTAATATATACAATATATATCACTTTCGATAAATACTTGAATTTTATCAAAATAAGAATTGCAATTGGGGTTTTGAGAAGCAACAAGCCAACAAGCCTCAGCAAGTCAACCTGCCCTAAATTTCCTATCTTCTTTACACTGCTGGGCACCTTCTTAGAAGCACTAGGGAAAGGCATACATCAATAAATTATTTACATAGAATAATAATAGAGTATGGATTTCTGCAGCAATGCCTTCACACTTGCTGTTAATTTACCCTTTTCAAACAAATATACTCCAATACCCCCCCCCCTCCCCCCCTCTTTTTTATTTTGCCTCTGAATGCGTCATGTCTCAAGCTGTCCTCCTCATTACTAGCAGCCAGATTATTAAGATCAAGCTGTAAAATATATGAACTTTTACTACCTGAGCTAAGAGTTGTGAACAAGATTTTTCTCTAATACTTCCTGATAACTGCCCCACAAGTTATTGTACATCTTAATGAATACTTCTATATTACAGTGGATAGTTTTCCATCTATCTGCATCTTCAACTAACGCGCTGATCAATTTTATTATTTCTATTTTTTTTTTATTCTCTGTGAATTTTAAATATCTTCCTGTCTCCTCTCATTTATAAAATGTAGATAATTGATTTACTCCTTTGTATTCCATATATTCTTCTAATCTTGTTCGAATGATCATTATTCATTAATTGAAGTGGTTTAGTTTATGATTAATTTATAATATTCTGAGTAGCTTGTGTAGAGTGGGGACTTGTTTGGTATTTCTTTCTGAATACACTTTATTTAAAACTTTTTACATTGAGAACATGATTTCTATAAGGTTTTGAGACAATACATTTTCACCAGAAAAAAAGAGAAGGGAATCAAGCTATTTTTTGTTTTTGAAGTTTTCCTCATTTGTTTTCTGTGACACAGTGACACTTGTTGCTTTACTGAGTTGTAGGAAATCAATTATTTTTGTTAGTTTCTGAAGTACTCTTTGTAGAATCCTCCTTAATGATTCTTAGGACTGAGGGTCCACATCCTCCCTCATATTTTATGAGTAGTATCAATATTGTCAACTTCCTTCTGTCAGTAGTTTGAGGGTCCACATCCTCCCACATATTTTATGAGTAGTATCAATATTGTCAACTTTCTACTTTCAGTAGTTAGAAAAAATTGAAAAATTTCACCATAAAAGAGTGATCTAAAAGCTATATAATGATTGCATAAGTCCTTGCATTGCTTTTGAAATTCTGATCTAGTTATGATAGTTAAAAGCAAGTTCTTCCTAGTGGAGCACAAGTTGCTTTCAGTAATTATAATTTAGCATCCATTGTTAATTTTTGTTGTTGTTGTTGTTGTGTGAACTTTCTTTTTTCTTTTTAGGTGGAAGGGATGTTTCTAAATCATTCTTTGTGTTTTTGAGAAAAATTCTGTTTGTATTAGCTTTTCTATGGCCTTTTAATCTTTTCCTTCTATTGCAGATGTCTGGTGTTGCTCCTCCACCTGTTTGTCGGCATGTACAGCAAACTACTGCCCCAGCTAGCAGTGAAAGCTCACCAAGGTCAACTGTAGGCACGACTCTTCTAGCCCCTCGAAGGAAGGTTTTGGATGAAGGGAAATTGAGAAAGGTTTTGACCCAACCCTCTTAAAGGGGCGTTTGGTTTGACATATGGTATCAGGTTTAGGTTTTTTGTTTCAAACCCATGGGTTTAGATTGGATGAAATGATTGATACCCAGAAACCCATACCTAATATCTCATGTTTGGTTCAATTTACTAAAACTAAAAACCTTCATGTTTATTGATGATAAAAAAAACCCTCTCGTTTTTCTCAATCCACTCCACTTATGCCTCATTTCCCAATTTCATCTTTCTCCTGAGTTCTTTCATCCCTCTACCCTTCTTCCATTATAAAAGATTAAAATTAAAACCAAAACTACATGACTCTAACTTCTTTTTCTCTATTCTCAAAGCATCTTGTGCACCACCCTTTACCCCCTTATCTAACACTATCTAGTGGGTGAGAACCAAAATCCACAGGGTTTTGTTGGGTGGTCTCCACAGGCATGAAATTTACAAAAAAAATTATAAACCAAACAAGTGGTATGGGTATTGGTGTTTTAAAACCCATACTCCAAAATGAACCAAACGCCCCTTGAAACATTTTTTTTTATATTAGTTTTTTTCATGTTGAATTTGTCAAAATACTAACGAGATAAAGTTTATAAATTTTCAATTAGTTTGTTTGTTAGGTTGTGATTGATGATAATTAGGAGTGTAAACGCGTCGAGTCGAAACTAGCCCAAGTACTACCTTCTACTCTGTTCGTCTCCTGTTCATGTTCATAGCCAATTAACTTAGGCGAGTTAGAGCTTTCAAGTTTCAACTGGGCTCAAAAATCTGTTAAAGCTCGGTTCATTTAGGAGGTTGTCGTGCTTGATAGTGGTTTGTGACCAACTTGTTCATTAATTGAGTAATGTTCAACATTGAGTTTTTTTTTTTTTTTTTCTTTTTTTTTTCTCATAAATGAGCTTATCTTAGAAATACGTTTTGTTCTTTTGACGTCAGAAAATCTCAAAATGAAGCATATTAACCAATTCCTGTGACCGCATGTCTAGCATTTTATTTGATTAACAAACTAATTTTAATTGAAATTTGTGAATAAATCAATTAAGCCATTAAGTTTATTGAACGAGTGTATCTATGATCAACTTCAAGTTTATTTGTTCAAGCTTGCTCGTATAATATACTCCCTCCATCCCACTATAATTTAACCATTGTGAAAAACAACTGAAAATTTCATGGGAATTAAGGAGTTTGGAACATGCTCGATTTGCATTTTTTTTTTTTTACATTTGTAATTGTGTTTCAATTGGAAAATTACACTACACAAGTCAATGTTGGGGAGAGATAAACCTATAAATGCTTTTGTTTTATTCAACACATTCTTAAATTAAAAACACACACAAATAAAAAAAAAAAAAGCACTTTCTCATGCATAGATTATTTAATATAGGATTTATTTATTTATTTATTTATATTTTTTTTAATGAAAACAATTAGCATAAAAACTAATTTTGTGACCCCATGCAAGGAAATGAAAATGTTATTTTGGGACATTGGAAAAAGAAACAGGATAAGTATAGTACTATAGTGGGACAGAGGGAATGAACTAAAACAAGCTTTAGTTGAGCTTGACTGATTGAGCCAGAGGCTTTTTTATTATTATTACTTTATTTTTTTAATTGAGAGTTTTTGCTTGTTGACACCATAGTTAAGTTTGTGAATGAGATTGGGCTTGAAGTATGTAGAATTATCTGTTTGTAACATCCCAGTTGCAAAACAATTCTGCAATTGAAATCTTGAAGAAAAGAGAATTTGAACTGCCTTTTTATTATTAAAGCACATACTGTTTTTTGGATGATCTTTCTCATTAATGGTATTAAGATTTTTGTTCTTTTTCTGAAAGATGGTTTTCGTTTTATACCTTTTTTATATTCTTTTTAACATCTTTCTCATGTCAGCTGTAACTGATTCTGTTGTATCTGATGTTAGATGCTCTGATTATGTGAAACTTAGAAATGAAATACACAGCTTGAAGCTCCTATGATTTTTGTTTAGGAGTGATGATTTTGATCCCTTCTATTCGTTCTTATTTCAGTAAAAATTATCTATTTAGCAGTTAGTTTGCTCTTTGTCTGACATAGGTAAAGTTTTATGGTTTAAAAGAGCTCTGAGGAAGTCTTATCCAGGATAGAGGATCTAAAGCTACCTACTGATAATTCTTTTAGTGCTTTGCTGTAGTATATTGGTAACATCCTTTTTATTTCTGTTCTTCAGATATCCGGCAGATTATTCTCTGATTCTATTCCCAGAAGAAATACACGACTTTCAGGGGATGCAGGAGGAAGCACCAATACAACGACAACTTCATCAACTGGGAATGGAACCACTCATTCCTTAAAAAATGCTGGTAGTTCTAGGTTGGGCAATGTAGGATTACGCTCAGTGACACTTCGGAAAGGGCAGGCAGGGCCAAATGAAAGTTTTGAAGAAGGTGATAAACTTTGGAGTTATAGTATCTGAACTTGATTGTTATAGAATTTGTCTGAATACCTTTTGTGTCTCCAACCCCAAGTGACTGTCTTATATTGATTTCGTTAATGTGCTATTGACTTAACATGGCACCTTTAAATTACCATTGTGTGAATGTTCATGTTCTACTTTCCTTTATGCAAAAGCAATAAACTTGTGTGATGACTGAAGTTTGACTCATTTCACAAATTGTATCTTGGATTTACATGGAATTTCTTAGGGATGTGCTGTAAATTGGCTGTGTTTTGCCCATTAATCCTTTAGTAGACTCTCCCTTGTGTTAATAATTGATTAGAAAATTTAATTTGGTGGTCAGCTATGTCTTCCAAAATAATCATCAAATAGAATTCAGGTCAATTTTCATCTTTCATTACCTGTTTTTTTATTTTATTTTATTTATTTGTATATTTTAATCATGGAATCTCAGTGCTAATCTATAGGCTGTCAGTGATGCTAGTAGGTAGTAGCAATAGCAATTCAGCTTCAGTGCTAAATTTGTGCACATAATTGCCTTTTCTGTTTTTTTTAAAAAAAAACCTAATTTTGATGTTTTTTTGCATGCTATTCTGTTAATAGTTCGAAAATTTATTCTTTTTTGAAAGTGTGTTTTTGTTTACATAGATCTCTCTTTTACATGATTATCTTTGGTTAAAATTAGATCATTGCTAGATTTGCTTACAATTAAGGTCTCCTTCAGGAAATCGCCATGAAGCCTTTAGTGATTCGCGATTTAATACACAAGCAAGTATTAGTACATCTTCCTTTTCTGATGCTGGGTTTACGGAGCAGGATGGTGGTTCAATGAATATATGTAGGAATATCCCTGATGATTCTGAAGTCCATAACGGGGCTCTTGAAATCTTAGGCTTATGGAGACTCTTGGGGGATGGCTTTAGACTATCTTGCATGTACAAGTGCCAGGTAATAATTTCTGTCTGCTTAAGCAACTGAACTGTGCTGCTGTAGATGCCTGCTTGACAGCTTGAGGATATCAATTTTGTTATATACTTCCTCTTTTTTTATTTTTTATTTTTTTTATTACACCATATTCCTTTTTGGGAAGTTGCATATTAATTGCACCATTTCCTCATTTGGTATGTTTGATTCACTTTTTGCTTGTGTTCACACACAAAATACCCTACCCTACCTTTGTTCTCATGTGATAACAAGATTAACAACCATAATCACCCTACCTTTTCTTTCTTTCATTTGTTTGTATCACATGGGCTCATTTGACATTCCCTGTCTTTTACTGTTTTTCTTAAATCTTGTGCCCATACCAAACAGTGCGATTTAAAGAAAATGAAGTATATAACTTTGCTGCCTGTTAATGCTGTAATAGCCAGTTAATATTTTTCCCTCCTGGTTTTGTAGGATGCATTGGAGATCTATAAGAAACTCCCGTATAAACATTACAGTACTGGTTGGGTGCTTTCCCAGGTATTGCCACTGTAGAGCATTTTGCTGCTGATGTAACGAGTCTTAATAGGAGTAAAACTGGAGCTTGTAGTTTCAATGGTGTCTTTTTTAGGAGAGATAATAATTATAACATAACATCTAATATATACTGTAATGTTTTTATGTCTTTTGTTTTCTCTGATGAAAAGTAATGTCCAATTCTATCATTGAAAATCGTAAATTAAGATCGTGTAATTGAAATATGCATTGAATGCGCCTGTTGTTTTGTCATCAATGTTGCATGAGTTGTTGTGACTGTTGTATTACAACATATTAATATGTAGGACTGGGTGTAGTACAACACATTTTATGGTCTTGATCAGATTTATTTGAGAATTAATTGTGGATAACAACTACAGTTCTGAATTTTTGGACTGTGCTTTCTTAGGATCATCCTTTCTTGTCCTGTTTTGGCTCTTTCAGACCACCTGATTCGTATCTGGTATTGTTAGATGAACGAGCTGAGAAAATTTGTATAGATATAAATTATGAGTCTAGTTTCAATTCATAATTATTAGGCATTGCCTTTTTGTTATTTAGGTGCTTCACATAACCACTTGTGAGTGTAAAAATTTCTATGCAGGAGATATTTAGATTTAGCACTAACATTAGGTCATTGTACAAATTGATCAATCTTATTCCTTTATTTGTGTCATAGTGTTTAGGCTATTTAGTGGAGTGAAATTAGGCCAGAACTTGGGTGGTAGAGGGGCTTGATAATTAATTACTTCCAGAATTGTAGCTTAACAGTTCTATTATCCTTGAGATAATGTGCTTAAATAATTCTGTTATGAGCTATCTAGCATTTATAGAAAGCGTTGCTGTCTATACTGATTGGTTGTTTATGCAGGTCGGGAGAGCATATTTTGAATTAGTGGATTATTTGGAAGCTGATCGCGCCTTCAGTCTCGCTCGACGCCAATGTCCTTGCAGCTTAGATGGGATGGATGTCTACTCAACTGTTCTCTATGTGAGTTATTTATTTATTTATGATCTTGTGGCTATTACTTGAACTCCTAAACCCGGAATATGTTTTCTATACGAGCTTCATATAATGACACTACAAGAGTACCATCTTTTGTGTCCTCAATTTCTCATTTGCACTGTATCTCTTTATATCCCTCGGTATCTGAAGAGGGTTTGAGTTGGTTGTATTTTGGATGTGACGTGGAATTGGAATTATTTTATTTTATTTTATTATTATTATTTTTTATTTTTTTATTTTTTTGTTGCAGCATTTAAAGGAAGATATGAAACTAAGTTACCTGGCTCAGGAGCTGCTGTCAATTGACCGTTTGGCTCCTCAAACATGGTACTTTCTGATGGATCCTTAAACATGTTTGTCATATAAGTTTGAGCAGCAGTTGTTTAGTTTCTCTTGTACTGTCTCCGTTTTCATTAATTTTAAAATTTACTATTTGCACAAATTTTAAGAAAATTGGTGAGTGAGTTGATCAGTGTATGAAAAGGTGGTTAAAGTAAGATAGTGAAGGTCTATTCTTAAAAGTAAGATAGTGAAGGTAAAAAAGTGGGGGGGGGGGTTTAAAGGTGGATATAAAGTAAAAGTGAGTGAAATTATGAAAATATTGTAGGGTTATTAAGGGTAATGTAATAAAAAGGGTTTGCCAAAAATAGAATAATTTGAATATTGAAATAATCTTTTAGAAACAAACCAATATTGAAAGTGTTGATGTCATTTAGAAATGGAGGTAGTATATGCTAAGTTAGATTGTCTTAAAGCTGGTTTAACTTGTCAAGTCTTAACATTTAATAAAAATTAAGCTTGTCAACAGTTTTGGTTCCAACATGTCCATATACCTATCATCTACTTTCTTGAGGTCAAGTAATTAGCTACTTCTTCATGTTCTGGTTTGTGGGTTCATGTGCCTTGTGCTTGGATGAATGGATGGTCCTGTTTTGGTGTCTGATACAAAGTCATCTTTGAAAAATAAAATGCATCAATATTACCAAAGAGCTGATGAAATGTTTTGTTCTCTTAAAATAATTGAATAATGATTGGAGTAATAGATCCAAAATGATGTGTGGGGCGTGGCAGACTCACATATCTGGCATTTCCTCAGAATTTAATGCATCAGTCCACCACTCAACCACCTTGGATCTTTAGGTTAACAGCATCCATAGCTGTGTTGAACAAAGAATTGGGGCGGGGGGTAGTTTGTAAGGGACATTCGTAAAAAGACTGAATTTAATTCTTGAACAGCTGGTTTATTTGTTAAGTTTATACAAGAAAACAAGAGACTGTATTATACAATTGTTTTCTGTGTTTATTTGTTAAGTTTATGCTGTTTTCCAGATCTGCACCCCCACCCCTTCTTTTAATGTTTTCTCATCTGGTTTCTGCTTCCGTGTTACTTAGGAATTAATTTAACACATTTGACTAAAGCTTTATCATTCAAGTTTATATCCAATATCTTTGGAAAGTTTATCATGTTCTGTGTGGTGTTCTTTTGGTTGTTAATTTCAAAACGTAATTGAACCTAAAGAGTAACACAATGATGGATTGTGACTTCACTTGCTGGCTCTCGCTAGCTTTTGAGTTTGACCTACCACCTATATTTCTCGTTTGGTTCTTCTTTTCTGCATATCTTCTGGACCTGACACTAATTTTATGTTACTTGGCTGTACAGGTGTGCCATGGGAAATTGTTACAGCTTGCAAAAAGATCATGATACAGCTTTGAAAAATTTTCAGCGAGCTGTGCAACTTAATTCAAGATTCGCTTATGCTCATACTCTCTGTGGTCACGAGCTTGTTGCTTTGGAGGACTTTGAGAGTGGAATTAAAAGCTTTCAGAATGCTCTCCGTGTTGATTCACGACATTACAATGCATGGTACGGTCTTGGAATGGTCTACCTTCGCCAAGAGAAGTTTGAGTTTGCTGAACATCATTTTCAAGTTGCGTTCAAGATTAATCCGCACTCTTCTGTAATCATGTCATATCTTGGAACAGCCCTGCATGCTCTAAGGGTATGATGCTTATGTTGTGGGTGTTAGTTTCCTGTTTGACAAATTTCTTTCCATTATCCTTATCCAACTGTTTTATGTTGCTGAATAGAGAAATGAGGAAGCGTTGGCAATGATGGAAAAAGCTATTTTAGCTGATAAAAAGAATCCTCTTCCCATGTATCAAAAGGCTATTGTACTGTCTGGTATGGATAACTATGATGAAGCTCTAAGGGTCTTGGAAGAGCTCAAGGAATATGCACCCCGTGAATGCAGTATCTATGCTTTGATTGGTAAGATCTATAAGCGGAAGAACATGTATGATAAGGCCATGTTGCATTTTGGATTGGCCCTAGACTTGAAACCATCAGCAACAGATGTTGCCACCATAAAGGTAACTTCTTGCATCTATGGACTTTGATATGGATTGGCTTCTTTCACTATTTATTGTCCAATTGGATTCCTAATACAGAAATATTGACAGATTGAAAGTAATAGTTGCTTCATCACACCCTGCTTTATTGTGATTCTTTATTTTGTGTGTGTGTGTGTGTTTTACATAGATCGTATTATTTCTTTGATTCATAAAATAAACTGATTTATGCTTTGAGATGATTTTTACTTGTTGGAAAGGCTTTCAACCAGTTATGCTGCTCTTTAATACAAAGTAATTGAAAAGTTTGGTTGTGTTTTCCAGGCTGCCATTGAAAAGTTGCATGTACCAGACGATTTGGATGATATCTTATAGACAAACTTTCTGAAATTATATTGGAAACATTACTAAACACTCGGAGCCCTCTGGCCCCTGGAGTGTACCTGGTTAATCCTCCCTCAGATGTACAAGTTCTTGAGGGTTGGCCAGGTTGCTCCCCTTCCGGCCAGGAGATCCTGTAATATACCACAGTTTTGCCGGTGTTCACAAAAGTGTTGTAAATCGGGCGATGGGAACCAGCCATGACTTGCACGTCATGCTGGGTAAAGGTGTATATCAGCTGTAGCTCAGTAGTTTGTATAACCTTGAAAATTGTTATTTATTTGTTCACTAGTTGCACTTTTAGTTTTTAGACTTTTGGTGAAGAAATCCACTTATGTACTATTATATCCGTTTCAAAATAATAGAAACACCCTTTTATTGTTTCAGATGTCCTTAAATCCTCTTAAACTAGTGAAAATGGACATTGATCCGTTCTTGGTTCAAGCTATTCCTTGTGATTATGCTGAGGTCTCTTGCTCTCTCTCTCTCTGTACATTTTTGAAATCGAACAAAATGTTTCCTCTGTTCCTAATTAGTTCACATGTTTCTTAATTGATTTGTCATTGTTTAACTATACCGTTAAAATAGTGTAACTCTTTTTACATACAAGTACATAAATCACAAAAGTTTAGGCCTTGTTGACTTTGATTTAATAAAATAATGTTTAAAATCAGTAATTTTTAAGAACTTCAATTTAATAAAATAATATTAAAAAATAATTTTAATTCAGTCAAAATCAACAATTTTATTGAAGAAATATAAAGAAAAAAATCAAAAAATTGATTTAGTAAAGTAAAAATAATTTTAATTTAGCAAAAAAAAAGGTGAACTGAACACGGTGTTAATTTGCGCAAAGTTTGTAACAGTGTCAATGTAGTGTGATTTATTTTAGTAGAAGAATAAAAGATCATCAATAACATTTTCTAGACTAATATATTTTCTTTTTTTTCCAATTTGAGGATATTTGCATCTTTTGTTTTGATTGTATGCTTAATCATATGATTTATATCGGCTTATCCTTTTGTGTTGATGTTTTTGAGCAATTTTTATGATATGGAGTATTTTTTATAATAGGAGTACATCGGAATATTTTTGTTATATTTGGTACTTTTTTTTAACTTGAGTAATCTCCCTAGTCTACCGTTACCTCTATTCCTTTATGGTAGTCTAATGTATTTCGTAAAATATTTTATTAAACAACTGAAATTTTTTGACGAAGAATTTCCATTGATACATATAAGAAAAGCATACTCATGTGCGATAATAGTCTAATCCTCATTCCCTCAACACTATGCATCCTTAGTAAGATTTGAGTCTAAAACCTAGAGATATAAGGTAAGAGTTTTAGCTTGTGAGTCAAATATTGCTATATGTATTTCCTTTGTTTTTATTATTGCAAGTTACAACATACCTATTTGACACGCACTTTAAGTCTGATATAAACTTGATAAATGGACAAATTAATTGAAATAATTTTACCATTAATATGTATTTATTTATTTTCAACATACCACTTTAACACACACTTTAGGAAGAAATACTTGTTGATCAGTCTGATTGACAAGCAATATTTGTTTAATTAGGGATAATTTTTTAAGTTTCATTTCTTTCTTTCTCCCTTCTCCATTCTTCCATTACAACAACCCACCTTCTTCCTCCATGAAATCTCTATTGCAAACCGCCGCCACCACCACCATCTATGGTGGTTAAAATTGCTTTCGCGAAAAAGAGGATTTCCCTAAGGGGTTGATATGACCCTAATTTACACTTTTTCTATTAGGGTATCATTTTGTTATCGCTGCAAAGTGGCATTGGGGGTGTTTCGGGGTGTTTTGTTGTATCCTGCGGGAGAGTTACGATTCCAAGACTGAGCTGCCGATGCCCGTACCTGCAAGATCACGAAGACTCCGGTTGGTAGGAGCTTCGCCTCCGACGATCAAGTTAGTATACGTACAGGAGGAAAGAATACGGAATAGGTAAAGATCTTCTCGCTGATTGGGAGAATTCCGCAACTAATATTGCTCGGTAATAGTGTTTGTATTTATGAATGCCCCATTAATGAGGTTTGCCCCCACTATTTATAGTGGGACAGACAAGTCCCCCATGTAGGGTACCAAGGACACGTGTCAACAGGGGATTGGAGCCCTGTTGACTAATGACGATGCGCCACGTGTCACCAGCCCATTGGGCCACGTGTCTAGGGTAATTTTTACCCTAAACATTTGCCCCTCACAGGTGCTAACGTGGCCGTGCCACGTGGCACCTGTGAAGAACTTTTTTTTTTTTGAATATCTTGGATTCTGGCTGTTTGGGTGAAAAGGCGGGAGAAGCAGAAGGTGAAGGGTCAGGACTCTTCGCCTTCTGAGGAGGAGCCTATAGCCAAGTCTCCTCCCCGAGCCTTCATTTACAAACTTTGCAAATTTTCTGATTTTCGAGAGCAGCCGGTATTGAGAGTATTTCTGAGATAGTTTCCGCGTGAGCATCTGGTTTATAACCGTCTGGGGGGTTTGATAGCAAGCCAAATTTGCACCTGCACTTCAAACAACACAGCCGGCTCAAGAGACGCCTGTGTCTTCGCAAGCAAACCCAAGAAATTTCCAGCGACCAAGCGGTTTTCTCCTTCTTTCTTTTAGGTACCGCCTTTATTCTTTCAAGCTCTCCCATGTATTTATGCTTGAGTCTTTTGTTTATTTTCTTGTTTATTTGTCCCATAGTTAGATGGACCCTTTATACCCCCATCCGGAACATAATAATGAGACCAGCCGGTCTAATAGTACGGCTGAGTCTAGAACTGGAAACACCGACTATAGACTCTGGGATTTGCCTTGTTTGTCTCCCAATCCGACCGTCTCCGTGTCTGTGCAGGACACAATGGCCAGAACCAGGAAGACGGCTGTGGACCCCAATTACGGAGGCGGTGGCTCTGACGAGTTGCCGCCTGATGAGAGGGCCCCTATTGAGGCGGCCGTGGGATCTCCCGGAGGTACTCCTAGTACGCCTAGTGATAGCATTCTAGGCTCTAATCAGGGAGGCGGTGAGGAAGCCGCCTCAGTAGAACGAAGAAACTCGTCCCAAGAGGCCTCCGATCCTCCTCCGCTTTCGGCTCTGCTCTCGGTCCTGTGGAGTGCAGCTCTAGCTATCTAACAACATCCGTCGATAGTGAGGAGGAGGAGAGACCCTCCTGGCAAACTAAGGGTGATCCTTTGATGATCACCGTCTCTGCCAAAGATAGGGCCATGATGCAGAACAACTTGGCTGATTTCGTCCTCAAACGGCCCCTTGGAACGGGATATAAACTGGTGGTCCCGCCTGCGAAGGGGACAATTGCTTGGGAGGATGACCAGCGCAACGCAGACGGCTGGTTTGGCTGCTACGAGGCGGCATTCTTGGCGGGGCTCCGCTTCCCTCTTCATGACACAATAAAGGCCATACTAAGGGGGTATGGCCTGGGCATTTGGAAACTCACCCCCAACTCTTGGGTGAATATTCTCGGGTACATCGCCGCCTGCGAAATGCAGGATCTGAACCCCAGATGGGAGGCGTTTGCCCATATGCACTACTTGAGTAGGAGCCCAGGCGGCTGAAGAGCCTGGTACACCCTGACCACTTACCCCCAGGACCTCATGACACTTGACAAACCGTCTAAGTGGTCGGACTGGAAGAGCCGCTTCTACCTGGTCAAGGCTCCAACCAACGAGGAAAGCAGAGAGTTACGGACATACAACCGGAAACCTGAACTTTTGGGGCAGAAATGCCGGATGCCCCCAGTGCCGGAGAGGGATAGGGAAGCAATCCTAGACTCCCACTTTTTTGAGCTCGTCCCTTCCACCCTCTCAACTGGAGAGGTAATAAGGGTGCCCAGAAACTGGGTGCCTAAACATGAGTTTCTAAGGGACGAGGATTTTTTGTCCGCCTGCGGGCTTAGCAGCATGTTCGAAAAACGTAGGTTAAAAGCCTCATCCGGCATATTTATGCCGGATGACAATTTTCTTTTGATTACAATGCCTGTTTGCTATTGTTCTGACCTTGACCGGACGTATTTGATTTGTGTTTTGCAGAAGAAGCAAATGACATGTTGCCGACAGAGGAAACGCCTGCTAGGAAGGCTTCAGACATCCGCAAGAAGAATCTGGAGAAAAAGCTTGCTGCTTAGGTGGCTAAGAAGGTTAGACCGTCTGACTTATCTTTGATTTGTTTGCTTTACCCCCGTTTTGCTCGTTTTTTTTTATCGTTTGGCACTTTGTTTCAGGATGGGAGCAAAGCTCCTCGCTCCCTACAGAAGCAGATTCGGCCGAGGCCGACTGTAGTGGAGCTTGCATCTAAGGTGCAGAAGACCACATCCACCGCCCGGCCCTCTACCAGCGGTAAATCAATAAAGACCCCAGGCGGGTCTACTGTTGAAGCGGCCTCGAGAGAGGTCACACCAATAAGGACCTCAACCGGTCCTTCTACTGACGGAGGCCAGAGAGGTCTCCAACAACAAGGTACAAATCCCTTCATCCTCGTGCTGCTTGACCTGCCCATGCGGGTTAAGTCTCATTCTCAGTCTCAGCCGGGAGATTCTCCAATCAGCCGGCAATCTATAGGCGGAGCATATGCAACTTTCTCACCGTCTGTTTCTGGTGCAGATAATTCCCCCCGCTGGCCGGATGCAGCTCAGTATGCTCGGGCCATGCTGAAAGCCGTCCCCCGGGACGAGAAGGAGGCGATCCCTGGGATCAACACCTTCAACGCCGACCGTGTAATGGTCGAGCTAGCTGATGTAAGTTTGAAGTAACCATCCGACATTTTATTTGATGTATGCACATCCGGTTTTTCTACTGACGCCGGTTGTATTGTTGCAGGCACTGCTGCGCGTGGAAGGGCTCAAAAAGGCCTACATACGCAAACAGAAGGAGGTAAGGAGAGCCAAACGTTTTGCGGATGACACACATAACGTTGCTGAATATTCAATGATTGTGCATGACTTAGAAACTAAATCTATAATTATGCGACAGGCGGACCAGGTCAAGACCCTCCAGAAGGCCCTCAATGAGTCCAAGGTCAAATTGGACAATCTCAAGGTGGCGCTGGACAATGCCGAGAAGGAGCTCAAGAAACATGAGAAGCCCCTCAAGCGGCTGGATCAGGAGGAGAAGGCTAGCACCCGCCTGCAACAAGAGAATGACTGCCTGATCAAAGAGGCGGCTGCTGCAAAGGGCAACTTCCAAGCCACCCTTGAAGCAGAACAGAACCGGCTCATTGAGGAGAATGAGCAAGACTGCGAGAACAGAATGTTGAGGGCTTTCTCCATTATCCATCCGGGTAAAGACTACAACGTCTGTGAGCTCGCCTACAAATATGCAGATCTCGCCATTCTGGCTAAAGAGGAGGGTCAGCCGGGGCCTGAACCCTATGACAAGTGGGTTGAGGCGGAGTTCAAACGGATGGAGGAGGAAGCGGCTGCTAACGAGGAGGCTATTCAAGATGAAGTTGCTCCTGGCTCCGTCCCCACCGTTGACCCGTCACACCCGGAAGGGACTCAGGCTCCGGGTGACCGGGTGACCGTGCAGATAGAATAGCAACGACCTCCCAGCCTGCGCGCCGTGCATTATCTTGTAATTGCGCCGGATGAGTCGGCTTATTCTGCCATTGTATTCTATTTTGAATATTAATATATATATATTTTCCCACAGGCTGTGCCGGTTTTGTTGAATGATTTCTCCTTTTTTGTACTTCTTTAAATTTTGCTTAGAAATTTCTCAAGTACTATTGCCGTGTGAAACAGAGACGGGGTGGGGTTAGGAATATTGCCCCCTGGATAGGTGACTGGTAGAGCTCTACTCACCCAGGCGGCTATCTGTATGCCCACGGTTAGGGACCGTTAATATTTACACATACAACCCGGGTGAAAACACGGCTTTTAAGCCCCGTGTAGATTTTATTTTGCTTGATTGCCGGCTGCGTTTTTTTGTTAGGTGCCCTAAGCTTAGGGCCTTGCTAACATTGATAGCGAACCGTATGTGATGCTTTTGCGTAAAATTGGGTTAGCATTAACATATTTATGCTGCGCCTGCCTCTTCAGAAGGGGCAGACGGCGGACTAGATGTACTGGGAGTACCGGCTACCTTTCTCGGGGCTAGCTTCTGTTGGTACTTCTTTTCAAAGAGTAAGCCGGCTGTACTTTTGGGAGTGCTAGTCAACTATTCTTTGATGCAATGGATCATTCAGACATAAATAACCGACTTGATTTCCATTTATTATATCCGCCTGAGCTTTGACCACTAGAACAATTTACTACCCAAAAGGGAGATGCTCTCTTCAGTAAATTCACCCGTATGGGCGTCACTGGAAGTGTTTTTGTGATATATGTGCTGCTTGGGTAATGCCCAAGACATGGCGCATGAAAATTAAATGATCAAAGTCGCTTGTGTTAAGCACAAGACATGGCATAGGTATACAAAAATGTAATGAACCAAACTTTTTCATTAATCATACGGTAATTGCAAGAGATTTACAATTCTTAGAAGTAGTACTTTTTTAAGTTGTCTACATTCCAAGTTCTAGGCAACTTCCTACCGTCTAGGTTCTCCAGGCGGTATGTGCCATTTCTAACTTCTTCAAAAATCCGGTAGGGGCCCTCCCAGTTTGGGGTTAGCTTGCCCTGCTCATTTGCCCTACCGGTTGCCTCCATTTTGCGGAGTACAAAGTCCCCTACTTTCAAGGGCCGCTTGTGTACCTGTTTGTTGTAGGCTCTAGTCATTCTCATACGGTAGACCTCATGACGTAAGGCGGCGTTTCCCCTTCGCTCTGGAAGAGCATCCAGGGCAAGACGCATGGCCTCCCAATTGGCCTCCTCATCATACAGCATGATACGGAGAGTTGGTTCGTAGTGCTCGATAGGAAGAATAGCCTCGTGCCGTATGTCATAAGGAACGGGGTTTCACCAGTTGCCCCTTTCTCAGTTGTTCTGATAGCCCAAAGAACATGAGGCAACTCCTCTGCCCATAGACCACCAGCACTTTCAACTTTCCTCTTAATGCCGTCTGAGATAATCTTATTGAAGGCCTCAACTTGCCCGTTTGCCTGGGGCTTGCCTACAGACGCAAAGCAATGGGAGATACCTTGATCCCCCAACCAGCCCTTGAGCACAGGCGTTTCAAATTGAGGACCATTGTCGAAGACCATAGACATAGGGACCCCAAACCGGGTGATGATGTTTCTCCAAATGAAGGAGATCACATCCTTGGTCTTTATGCCTTTGACCGCCTCTTCTTCAACCCATTTGGTGAAGTAGTCTACGGCTACCAAGATGTAGCGCCGACCGCCTGAAGCAGGCGTGTAAGGTCCCAAGATATCCATCCCCCATTTTGCAAACGAGACCGGACTGTGTATAGCTGTAAGGTCTGTTGCCGGACGGTGTATTAACCGGCCAAACCGTTGGCACTTATCACACCTCTTTACCAGATCCATGGCGTCTGCCTCAAGAGTGGGCCAAAAATATCCTTGCCGCCTGGTTCTTTTAGCCAAGGATCTGCCGCCTATATGCGAGGCACAAAATCCCACGTGCAGATCTTCCAAGACTTACTTTCCCCTTTATAGGTTCACACACTTTAGAAACGGCTGTAAGTATCTCTTCCGGAGAAGTTCTCCTTGGTGCATAACGAAGCTCAAAGCTCGCTTCTTGAGCGCAGCTGCTTCTGAAGGGACATCCGGCAAAGAGCCGTCTGTCAGATAAGCCCGGATGGGGTCCATCCAGGTGGCGCTTCGGTCCAAAATTCCAATGGGATCATGCTCTATGCTTCTTTTATCCATGACTTCCCAAAAGACTGTCCTCGGTGCATCGCAGGAGGCGGATGATGCCAATTTGGAGAGCGCATCCGCCTGATTGTTTTCAGACCGTGGCACTTGACTCAAATGAAATTCATCAAGTGACGCAACCTCTTCCCTGATTGCCTGCAGATATTTGATCATAGCCGGATGGGTGGCTTCATAGTCACCGTGGTATTGGCTAACGATCAATTGAGAGTCTGAGCAGGCGTCAACTTTCCTTGCTCCAGCTGCCTTACACATACGCATGCCGGCTAGAAGAGCTTCATATTCTGCCTCGTAACTTGAGGCTCGGAACTTAAACCGTAGTGCATATTCAAACTTATCCCCTTCCGGAGAATGGCAAATAACGCCTGCACCACAGCTGCTTGCTGTATAACTACCGTCTACAAACAGCTTCCAAACCTGATTAGGATTTTCCGGTTGCACCGGCCTAGTCATCTCAACAATGAAGTCGGCAAACGCCTGACCTTTTACTGCCCGCCTGGGTTCGAAAGTTATCTCCAGGCTTTGCATTTCAACAGCCCATTTGATCATTCTACTGGATGACTCTATGGTGGTCATTGGGCGCTTGAGTGGCTGATCAGTGTATACATTTACCGGATGAGCCAGGAAGTAGGGCTTCAACCGCTTGACTGCTTTGTAGAGGCTCAACCCAAATTTTTCGATCATAGGGTACCGGAGCTCAGCATTTCTAAGGACATGACTGATGAAATACACCGGGAGTTGATTGCCGTCTTTCTCAGCTAGGAGAACAGCACTAAGGGAGTGATCTGAGACGGCTAGATACATGTAGAGAGCCTCCTGGGGTAGAGGGCTCACTAGCCTTGGTAAAGAATGCAGATGCTGCTTGAGCTTCTGAAATGCTGCCTCAGCCTCTTCTCCCCATTCAAACCTTGACCTCTTCCTAATTGCTTGGAATAAATAGAGGCATTTGTCGCCAGACCTGCTGAGGAATCTCCCCAATGCCGCCAGGCAACCGGTGAGTATTTGGACTTCTCTTACAGTGCGGGGTGACTGCATGTCAATTACCGCCTGCACCTTTTCCGGATTAGCCTCAATTCCCCTTTGATCAATCAGAAATCCGAGGAACTTCCCAGACTCAACACCAAAGACACACTTCTTAGGGTTAAGCATGACCTTGTGCCGCCTGAGTGTGGTGAACGTTTCTCGGAGGTCAGCTAGGTGATCCGTCTGTAGCTTAAATTTGACTATCATGTCATCGATATACGCCTCTACATTCCTGCCTATCTGATGGCGGAAAACTGTGTTTATCATTCGCTGAAATGTAGCAGGCACATTCTTCAACCCAAACGGCATCACTGTGTAACAGAATAACCCCTGATCAGTGACGAATGCCGTCTTTTCTTGATCTTTTTTCTAGAGGGGAATCCGAGCCTGAGTAGGCGTCCATGAAGCTCATCAAAGCATGACCGGCTGTAGAGTCGACCAGGCTGTCGATCTGTGGGAGCGGGTAACTGTCCTTTGGACATGCTCTGTTCAGATCTGTGTAGTCTACACACATCCGCCAAGTTCCATTCGACTTTTTAACCAGGATAACGTTGCTATCCAATCCGGGTAGTAGCATTGCCGAATAAACCCAGCATCTAACAGCTTCTTGACCTCGGCGGCTGCCGCCTGAGATTTCTCCTCGCCATGATTTCTCTTTTTCTGCCTAACCGACTTCTTTTTTAGATCCACGGCAAGTTTGTGGACAGCTAGATCCGGGCTTACGCCTGGCATCTCTTCCACTTCAAAGGCAAAAATTTCTTTGAATTCCTTCAGCAGTTGGAGCAAATATGCCCCCAACACCTTAAAAGCAACCGTCCCAACCTTGAAGGTTCTGTCGGGCCGGTTGTCGTCCAGGACGACATCAACGCTCTCACCTGCCGGTTGGGGTCGAAAGTCATCTGACCTTTCTCCGGCAAGTGATTGCTATTGCTTTTCTTTTTTGATGGGTGCTAGTTGGTCCGCCTTTCGTTTCTTACCGACTGCCCTTAGAGCTGGGACTGCTGGATCGCAGTTATCAACATCTATGGGCTCACCTTGACCGACTGTACCCATAGTTGGTTTGACGGCAGAGAGATAGCACTCCATAGCCGTCTTCTGGTCCCCGTTTAAGGAACCCACTGTACCATCATCCTTCTCAAATTTGACCAGCATGAGAGACGGGATGATGAAATCCTTAGATTCGTTGAGGGTCGGACGACCAAATATCATGTTGTAGGTAATCAGTTCCTCTACAACTAAGAACTTGACGACCATGTGGCGTCCTTGCCCCTTTTCACCCAATCGGATAGGAAGGTCAATGCTTCCTACCGGATGCACCACTCCTCCCCTAAAACCGACTAAGGGGTGAGGCGCTTGTTGCATGCTGGTGGGCTTGTACTTGAGCTTTGTCAAGCACTGATAGCTGATTAGGTTAGACGAGCTCCCGGTATCTATTAAGATCCGGCCAACCTTCTAGTTGGCAACCTTGCATTCGATGACGATGGGGTCATCGTGAGGCCGTCTGACCTTGCCCCGATCCTTTTCAGAAATAAGGACCTCAATAAAGGTGTCTTTCGACGCCCAGCCCTCATCCACTGAGTTGACCAGCTTCCTGATGTTGTCTTTTGTACCCCGAATGGTTGGGCCTCCACTGGAAAAACCTCCTGCTATTGTGAAGACTGTCTCTTCATCCGTTTCGGAGTTAGCAGGGCTGGGTTTTGCCGTCTGCCCCTTGTTTGTTTTGGGGTTGCCTTTGGGCTTTGGCAGGTAAGACTTTAGAGCTCCCTCGTCAGCTAGATGGTCTAACAGCCACCTGAGGCTGTAGCAGCCATTAGTGTCATGACCAACATCCTCATGGTATTGGCAGTACTTGCTCTTATCCCGGCTGCTGGCGGGGCTTTTCATGGCGGCCGGTTTTTAGAGGGACAACCGGTCCTTGATTTACATGAGAATGGAGGAGCAGTCCTTTGTGAACTCGTACTTGGGGACGTACGGTTCAGATTTTCTTCTTGCCTTCTAGGCCAGCTGACCAGACCGATCTGCCGCCCAGATTCCTTTTCTCTTGTCTTCCTTTTTTGCCGGCGGTTGTGGCCGGTTACCTTTTCTGTCAGATTTTTTGAAGTCTGACGGTTGCTTTACATCACAAAGCTCCGTCGCCTGTATATAGGCTTCTACTTCCATTAATGCCTCTTGGAGGGTCGCTACCCTTTTCCGGACGAGATCGAACTTGAAGGTCGACCCATCCTTCAGACCCTTGAAGAAGTCTGTTTACGCAACTTCGTCAGACAGCCTTTGAATCTGAATTCTCATCAGATTGAACCGCCTGACATAGGACCGGAGTCCTTCCTTCTCACCCTGCTGTATTGCCCCAAGATCAAGGCTGGTCTTTTTGGTAGGGATGTTCATTAAGAAGTTTGACGTGAATAAATACGCCAGAGTTCTGAAGTTGTTTATGCATCCGGCTGGTAGGTTGCCAAACCACCGTTGGGCAATGCCCTTCAGGGTCGCCGGGAAGCATCGACACCAGGTGGCGTCATCCAACCCCTGTAGATACATGAGGTTGGAGTATGCCATTAGATGGTCTTTCGGATTGGAGGTACCATCATAGGCACCTACCAACACATTCTTGACTTTAGGCGGTTGTGCAGCCTGGGTTATGTCTGGCGAGAACGCCGTAGGCTGTTCTCCCAAATTAAGCAGACGCAACTACCAATTTGTGGGTTGGAACGGCTGCTGCCCATGACCCTCGAAGAGGCCTGGTGCAGAAAAAGGGGATCCACCAGGTACATATGGCGGACCATATAGTCCCGGCTGGATCACTTGGGACCAGATCGCGCGGAGGGTTCGCGAGACTGACCCCCTTGGTCTGTTTCCGAGTGTCTGACGGAGACGCTGCGGAGACTGTCAGGGAAGGTCGACGTTGAGGCCGACGCAGACAGCTGTTGATTTCTCTTCTCTTGGAGAAATGTCCGGGCATCAGAGAAGGTTTTCTTGGATCCATCCGGCTGTAAGTGCCGGATGGCTTTTCTGTGCTCCATTTGAGGGAAGCGGAGCCTATTTAAGTCGATCTGGGGCCTATCCCTTACCTTGGGCTTGGGATGAGGAGTGGGCACACGATCTTTTAGAGCCTTCTTCCCGGAGGTTGAAGGCTTCTTGGCCGGCTGACCCTTCTGGGGGGGTGGCTGACCGGATGAGGTTCTTTATCTCGCCTTTGAAACTATTCATGAAAGTCATGAATTCGTTTCTCGTGACCGGGGCAATCCCGCTGCTGCCTGGGCATCCCCAACCGGCATACCGGTTGTGTTGTTGGGAGCAGCTTGATTCTCACCTCGTTCCTTCATTTCTTTGGAACGGGTGCGTTTTGTTCTAAAGGACTCGTCTGGGGCCACACAGGTGTCGATTTCATAGTCGTCACCACTTTCATGGTCCGTCTGGACCTCAGGCTCGGCCAAGGGCCGTTTGTTCAGATTCGATGGTACAGTATCAGAAGTCATCCTGGAAGTACCCTCCCCACAGACGGCGCCAATGTTTCGGGGTGTTTTGCTATGTCCTGAGGGAGAGTTACGATTCCAAGACTAAGCTGCCGATGCCCGTACCTGCAAGATCACGAAGACTCCGGTTGGTAGGAGCTTCGCCTCCGACGATCAAGTTATTATACGTACAGGAGGAAAGAATACGGAATAGGTAAAGATCTTCTCGCTGATTGGGAGAATTCCGCAACTAATATTGCTCGGTAATAGTGTTTGTATTTATGAATGCCCCATTAATGAGGTTTGCCCCACTATTTATAGTGGGACAGACAAGTCCCCCATGTAGGGTACCAAGGACACGTGTCAACAGAGGATTGGAGCCCTGTTGACTAATGGCGATGCGCCACGTGTCACCAGCCCATTGGGCCACGTGTCTAGGGTAATTTTTACCCTAAACAGGGGGCATTCCGCCATTGTTGTTGAAGAAGAAGACGAAGAGGAAGGCCGGTGGTGTTAGGGTTTCTCCTCTCTCGTCCTTTTCGGTGGTGGAACGGGGAAGCCTTCGTAGTTGCTTGGCGGGAAGACGGAGTGTACTGTCGTGGTGAGCGGTGGTCGTCGTAGAGGTGGCTGACTGATTGTAGATCTGGTTTTGAGAGCTGGCCGTGGCTATTGGTTCGTGGTGGGCTAGCTATAGGTTTTTTATTTTTATTTTTTTCTCTCTCTCTTAGATTAAGTTTGGGAAAAAGACACAGCAGGGCCCACAAAAGGGACTAATTTACAAGTTTTTTGTTAATAAGGCTGATTGATTGGGTAACCTCCACACTTTAGCTACTATATTAGACTAGATAAATAGACAAATTAATTGAAATAATTTTTCCATTGATGAGAAGAACATATTTAATTCTTACGGTTTAAACTTTATAGTTTAAAATGTCTACTCAATCACTCTTTTAAATATCATATATTTATTGAAAACAAAGGCATGTGTAATTTAGTATAGCCATCACATATTGTAATGTGAGTAAGTAGTTTAATTTGCAATTTTTTTGTATCATTGTATGCAATGGTTTTTGTGGGGTAAAATCTTTTGGCCTTTAGTACTGTACTATTGACTTTATTTACATATGCAGTACTATGTACAAGCCCTCGAGGACTTGTACAAATATGTTTTTTTTTTTTTTTTTTTTTTTTTTTTTTTGTGTTTTATTTTATTTTCTTTAAAAAAGGAAATTAAGTGTAATAACCACTTTTATTAACTTCTTAATAATATAAAATTATTCAAGTATAATTCAAAGTGAATTTATTAGCGATTTTTTTTTTTTTTGAGGAATTACAATTTTTTTACTTAAAACAATGTCTAAAGTCACTTTATATTTTATGAGTTGCACACTGTATAATACAATCGTTGAATTACAAATTTATAGCACACATTATTTAAAAAGTTTGTCATCTAAAAAACAGATAATGAAATTCAGCTAAGATGATTTTGTTAAGCTAAGAATAAATCTTATTCAATATTTGTAACCTTGGAATAAAAAATTAAAAAAAAAGTAGCAAAAGTTAACAAATGAATTTAAATAGTTCAAAAATCAAAACATTGTATCTATTGTGAAATGGAGGTAGTGTATGATAGAGCGATCTATTGTGAAATGGAGCCATGGAGGTAGTGTATGATAGTAAGAATTAAGAATATCATTTTTCAACTATTAATCATAGCCTTTTAAATTATATCTTGTACACATTAACACGAATAAATTCTAATTTTGTAAATAAAAACAGCTAAAAAAAAAAACCTTCAACCCTATTCACAAGCACTTCGAGTCGAACTTTCTTGTAATCAACTCACGAATAATCTAAATCAAGTTGAAATGTTTCGCAAACCATCTAAACTCATAAACACCCCTAATTACAATACGAAAGCAACAAAGCAAATTTTTTTTTTTTTTTTTTTTTTTTTTTTTTTTTTTGAGGGGAAAAGCAACAATGCAAGTAATTTAAACAATTGACTCTTCCTTGAATGAAACAGCCAATAATTATTAATTTTAAAAAAAAGCAACATTTCTTCAAAAAAAAAAGCAACATATCCCAAAAAAAAAAATAAAAAAATACTTGTAAAAAAAAGACAAATGAACGAATAAACAGTCGTATTCATCCGCCGATACCAACACCAATAGCCGCCAATTCACCGCAACCCAGTCTTCTCACTTTCTCTCTCCTCCCTCACCAAGGTCAGTTCTCTCTCCCTACTTTCTCTCTCTACATTTTCGCATTCAATAGATTTAACTACCACCATTTTCACCTAACTACTATACTATATCTTCACCAACATTCTATTCTTCTTGTACTTTTCATTGACTTTCTCTTTATTTTGATTCTGGAAAAAAAAGAAAAAAGAATAATTCTATTTTCATCGATTTTTGATTTTTCCAGATTTGTTCAAATTTTTGGTTTGATTCTCCGATCTATTTGATTGATGTTGCATTGTTTGTTGTAGAAGTTGAATTTTAAGAGTATCAATGTCGTGGCTTGTTAAGCAAGTTGTTAACAATGGAAGTCTACAGTATTCCTCGGTATTTTTGCTAATTTTTTTTTTCATTTGTTTGTAAAATTTATTGTTGCAATTGTAGAAATATTGCAATTGTTGAATTTTGATTGATGTAGATTTATTTATATTTTTTTTGCTAAATTTATTTTTTGCAGAGAATTCGGGCTTTACAACATGCTGCTAGGACTTTTGCAACTGCAGGAAAAGAGGTGATATTTTTTTTTTTTGTTAAATTTATTGATTTCTTATTTTGGCAATTAGATTTTTGTGCTTGTGAATTTAATAGTAATTGATTTCGCGCATTGTTATTGTAATTCTATTGTAGTTCGGAGTTGCGATTTGTCAACGATTTGATTAGGTTGTAATTGGATAGGTTGCAAATTGATGGTTGCTAATTTGTGTTTTAGTAGAAAGGTTTTTGGCTAATTACGGCGGATGAGTCCTTTTCTGCTGTGCAATTGTGGAAGAGTTGGATTTATTTAGCTTTGGTTTGCTGTTTGTTGCAAGATTATGGTTTGGGATCTGATTAGGGTTGTTGAATGAGGTGCATTATACTTGAGTGTCGGACAACATCTTCACGTGTAAATTGGTTTTAGGTTAGCATACATTGTGTGTTTGTACATTATAAGAGGAGTTCTTGCCTTCATTAGGTCTGTTTGTTCTTCCAATTATGCACAATAGGATCTTTGTTTGTATATAAATCGCATTTTTCACGATTTTGCACAATTCCTTCTTCATTTAGTGACCCTTTTTTCGGATTTTTTGATGACGCAATGTTATGGACTTTGCAGATGACAGTCAGGGATGCCCTAAATTCTGCATTAGATGAAGAAATGAGTGCAGATCCTAAAGTCTTTGTGATGGGTGAAGAGGTACTGTGAAAATACTATTGGATGTCTGTATTTTCTGCTCTTTATACCGAATGTGATTTCTAGAAGTTAATGCTGAATATGTTTTCTTTTGCACACAAACAGGTTGGTGAATACCAAGGAGCCTACAAGGTTAGAATTCCACTATTCCGTCCACTTTTTATGTCTTGGATTGTGGCTTTCGCCATTTAAAGTATTCTGCTCACATATATCCTTTCTGTTACATTTTTGCATCAGATAACCAAAGGGCTTTTGGACAAGTTTGGCCCAGAAAGGGTTATTGATACTCCAATTACAGAGGTTTTTTCTTGAACTACATAGAAGTTATTCATTTATTTTCATTTAATTTGTAAATTGAATATTTTTTCCCTCTTAAACTGCTTTTCACATGCTGTTGTCAATCGAGGATTTATTGTTATTTGGTTGTGCAGGCTGGCTTTGCTGGTATTGGAGTTGGTGCAGCATACAAAGGACTCAGACCTGTTGTAGAATTTATGACATTTAACTTCTCGATGCAGGTAAGAAATTTCTTATTGGCAGTTTTATTTCTTTTTTGTTGTTTTGAAGGGTGAGTTAATGGATAATTTCAGGAGAATGTAGAAGTGTAGAACTATGGCTTATAATTTCCTTACTATTGAATCTGATTATCCTGGTTTAAGTCAACCACAATTTCTAGTCTTATCTCACAATTTATGTGCCGGGAAATTGTTTTAGAGGTAGATTGAATTAAAAAGAATTTAACTGAATAATTTCATGTGGAATTAAAAGTTTATCCTTGTCTCGTAGCTCTTTTAATAGCCGTGTTGCTTTAATGACATTATTCTTCAAAACAGTGCGCTGCAGTTTAATAATAGGATTTTCAGCTGCTGCTTGAACTTCTTTAACTTGTATGTCATAATCTCTTAGTAGCTTGTTTGTTGGTTTTTATAAACTCAAACAAAATCCATCCATTAGTAACAAACTCGTGCGAAACAGGAACAGTTGATTTTAACAAAATTCAAGTTAAAAATTTGAAAGACAGTTGGGGGTCCTGTCTTGTCTTGGTCAAAATCAATGAGTATTCTTTAATCCAACCAGCCTCTTGGAACAGCCTTATGACCCAAATGGTCATACATTACTTGTACAGTACGGCTGTACTACTAATTCTAAATCTGAAATTTATAAATGGCATATGTTTTTAATGATAATATGAATTTTGAATATGTTCAATCACTCTTGGAAGACTAATTGGATTTGAACCGTCCTGAATTACTCGCATCACTTTCCTTATTATAAAAAAAAGAAACTCTTCACTCATATCCTCAAAAAGTGATGACATATTTCCCACTAACTCCCCTTGATCCTTTTTGCTCTTCCCATTTTGAATTTTTCGTGAGAATCAAAAAAATCAAAGTGGGAAGAACAAAAAAGATCGGAGGGGGGGGGGTATAAAGTCAAGTAAATTGCATAAAATGTTGTGCCGGTCAAAGTGTTATGACTAATTCGGGATGGAGGGAATATTATTTTGAGTCTTCTAGAATCCAATCCCACACCATTTAAGGTGACAGTGACATAAATCACTTCTACACCCTTAGAAATTTCTGCCTTGCTATTTTTTTTTATTAGTGACTAAACTGTAACACTCAAATCAAGCTATTTTAATGAGTTTTTATTTCTTGTATATCATATGTGGTTGCTACATCCACCATATGAAAGTAGTCTTTGGTGTACTCTTAACAAGTATTAACACGTTGTTTGGATTGAGAAAATTGGAGGGAAAGGAAGAGAAGAGTAAAGAAGGGATCTATCCTCCCTTGTTTGAGTACCCATTTGGTAAGAGTGAAGGGAAGAGAAATGGAAAGATTCAATCTCCCTACCTCTTTAATAACTAAGTCCTTCCATTGTTGGAAAGATTTGGAGGGAAAATGTAATCTTACCTTCTCCCTCTCTCCCTCTCCTCCCCATTCCTTCTTCTTTCCTCCCTTCCCTTTCCCTTCCACTTTTCGATCCAAACAAACCGTAAGCATCTGGTCTTGTTTGTTTTTCTTTTCCTTGTGCTTGCCAACTGTCTTGTTTTGTGAATAGGATTTAACACCACTTGCATCTTTATTGGGTTGATCCGTTTACCTGTACCATGACGAATAGAATTCGATGGACAGCCTCCTTTCTTGCTGTGACTTCTTAAGTATCATCCTTGATCTGTTGATCCGTTTTGGACAGATTTTTGTGATTTTATCATAACAAGTTTCTCAGCCTTCATAGCTTATACTTCCTTTGTTCCACAAATATTGCAACAAGGATGAAATTTACGCATCCCAAAGCACATTTTATATATTAAATATCTATAATTGTATAAGTGTAAAAATTATACAAGTTGATATTGTGAAAGTATTTTACGAGACGGATCTAACAAGACCCCACATGACTATATTTTACTTTACGTATAAATCATAATTTGTGGTCAAACAAGCATGATAAATAGTGCAAAAGTCAAATTGTTGCAATATTACTAGAACGGAGGAAGTATTTTAGAATTCTTTTAATTCTAGTGCTGCAACTTGTTTTTATTTTTATTTATTTATGTGCATATATTATTTCTGGTGGTCACATAGGGCAGTGATGTCGATGAGACTTGTCCCAAGGATTTTGTACTCTTTCCAAGGCTGCACAAATAAGCTACCTGGCATCAACTGTGCTGCAACTTATTAATATGAACTACAATTTTGCACGTTAGAACTGACTCTAATAAACATCTCACAATTAATACTTTAATTGTTGGTATCTTGCTGGTAATGAAACCCAAATTGTTTGGGAAAGAAAAATCAAAGCCCCTTCTTCGTAGGCACATTTCAATATTGTCTTGTTTTTCTTCCGTAAAATTTACCATTCACATTGAAGTGTTCTTTTCTGCTGGTTAGAGTTTTTCATTCATACTACTTATTAAAATGTTACAATATGGATAAATTTTACTAATATGTGGAAATTTCATACCTTCTATTTTGTCTATGATCATGCTGACATAGTCCATTCCTTTGTGTAACAGGCAATTGATCACATTATAAATTCCGCTGCAAAATCGAACTATATGTCAGCCAGTCAGATATCTGTACCCATTGTTTTCAGAGGTCCAAATGGTGCTGCTGCTGGAGTTGGTGCTCAACATTCGCAGGTTTAATTATTATTGCCTCTGTTCAGAAAGTATATGTGATTTTCATTGCATCCTGTATGTTACTTGGTTATCTTTCTCTTAAAAATGCCTCAACATCAGGCATAATGGGCATTGTAGTCTGCTGTTGATACCTGAGTTTTCAAGAAACTTGCCCAGATGGCCTAACATGTTTCTCTGCATTCTGGAGAAGGATGTGGAGTCGATCTTTGAATATTTTAGCATGACATTTGAGCTTTATTAGTCCTTGAAAGAATCTTTGAAGTACTTCCTTTGGGGGAAGCTGCAAAATTGATTGCAACATTACTTAATTTGGACAATGATTCTCTCTTTACTCTTGTTGACACATGGGTCCTTTTTTTTTTTTTCCTCCCTCTCTCGTCAATTAAAATACCTTGCATCCCTTCTAGATTACAATTAAAAGAGAATGGAGGAAGTATTTATGGTGATGGCTGATAAAGTTTCTCTCTGGCTCTTTTCTTGATTGACATCTCAATGTGTTTATTAATCCCACATGTTTTCTGGTTGAAATTTTGGTTAGCTTTGTTATGACATACATGATTTGGTCCTAGGTCCTCCGGACTAATTGAGTATCATCAATTCCAAAAAGCATGAGAAGTAGAATAGTGGTTGCTGTTAGCTATTCCAGCAAACATAAAACCCATCTGGTACAATTGTGTCATGCAAAAACCAAGGAGTTTCCATGAGAACCCTCTTACGTCTTCCATATGGGTAGGTCTGTGTGAGAACAGAAATCCTGGGTTATCTTGTGCTATTACTGTTATTTTATGAAATAGCAAGGAAGAATTATGGGTTTTAAACATAATACAATCAGCTCTGGTGCTGAAACCTTTGTCCAAGCCCTTTATCACTTCTGCCCTTAGCCTTGAAGATCGCCATGGTCAGCTGTTGCTTTTTGCTTGAGTAACAAATTTTCTTTCTACCTAAGTGGGCTGGATACACTCAAAGACTTGTAACCTGTAAACCCTGGCTTGGCTTCTTCTTCCACCATTGGTAGAAGTTGCAAGGCATATAGTTTAGCATAGCATGTTCTCCCATAAGCTGGGCAGCGTGTTAGCATATAAAAATCTGGTGTTTCATTCTCTTATTTCACCACTGCACAGATTATGAGTAGGATTGGTTGTGCCATTCTCTTATACTAGATACTTTGTGCTCAATCATGAGATTAACTCTTTCGTTGGGCACTTTTACCCTGTTAACATTCCCAAGATATCTGTTCCATTTTATATATTAACTGTTTATTCTTTTTATTGTCTGGGGTCAACTTTAACCTAAAATTTGAAGAAAATGTTATGAAGAGTACTACCTCCGATCTTATTTGCTCCTTTTGGTTCACGATTAGGAAGGTTCAAAAAGTTCTTCTCATTTGGAATCATCTATATATAGGTTAAGTATTCTCATTAATTTTTTCTCTATTTATTTGGTGAATGTGCCAAAATTTATTACTTATTTTTTAAAACAATTCTTCACTTATTGAATTTCCCCATCCATGATTCCAATTTGTAATCATCATTCTCTTTTCCTAATCACCATATCAATTTCTTTCCCCTCTGTTTTTGCTCTTTTTTTTTTTTTTTTTTTTTTTTTTGAAAAGTTGGACTATTTAATACTCCCTCTGATCCTTCTGTTTTTCTCATTTTGAATCAGGGAGTAAATTAAGAAAAGTGAATCTTTTTGAATGAGAAAAAAAATTAAAGTAATGGAGATTCTAATTTTTTATCACAAAAAATTGAAAAAGAAAAAATAAAAGGGGACATGATAATTACTGTGGTGTTTGGGAAGAGAGAATGATGATTAAAATTTGAAATTATGCAGGAGGAAATTCAATTAGTGGAAAATTGTTTGAAAATTTGTATGGAAAAGAGAAAAAAGGTAATAACTTTTGGCACATTCACTAAAATTAAGGAAAATCAAAGGGAAATTTTCTTGCATATGTGGAAAGATTCTTAATGGTTATCCATTTGAACCTTTCCTGAATGGGAAGAACAAAATGGATCGTAGGGACTAGGGAGTATAAAAAGTAAAATCTCTATTATGTTAATTGTTTCTCTTACATTAAGATTCATTTCTTAATTAACTCCCCGATTCCAAATGAGAAGAAACAATTAGGGTTGGAGGGAGTACTATTTTCTGGAATTTTAGACTACTAACAATATAAATATTTTAAGTCCCCATGTAACTAGTTTATAAAAATCTGTGGTCTAATATAGCCAGACCTTAAAAAGTCAAAACTATTGCAACTTTTTTGATCAACCTTTGAATCTTTTTTAGTTAGTTATGGAAATTTCGACAACCTTATTATCTTTTTTTTTTTTTTTTTTTTTTTTTAATTTTATATGGTATTTTTTGAATTTTTTCCCCCTAGATATACCTTTGTTTTCTATTTTTGTTCTTAAATTGTGTAATTCTCTGTATTTCAATTCTCTGATTTCTTGAAAATTAGTTGAACCTCTGTGGTGATCAGCTCAACCAATCTATTGGAATCTTTCAGTTAAAAATTCAAAGTCTTGGTTTAAGCTTACTTTGATGCTTCTGCAGTGTTATGCAGCGTGGTACGGTTCATGCCCTGGTTTGAAGGTACTCTGTCCATATTCATCAGAAGATGCCCGAGGGTTGCTCAAAGCTGCCATTAGGGATCCAGACCCTGTTGTTTTTCTGGAAAATGAGATACTGTAAGTGATGATACATGTTCATTGTTTTTTTCTTTTCAATTGTGGAGATGTTCACCGTTTAATTTACAAATTTTTGATATGTTACTCTGTAGATATGGAGAATCCTTTCCTGTTTCAGAAGAAGTTCTCGACCCCAATTTCATCCTTCCAATTGGCAAAGCAAAGGTTCTATGATTTTCTTGATGATATATCTCAATTATTGAACATAGATTGATAAAGTTGCTTGACCAATTGTTTATTTCTAATACAGGTAGAACGACAAGGAAAGGACGTCACAATAACAGCTTTCTCTAAGATGGTGGGCTATGCTCTGAAGGTACATTATTTCTTTTTAACATCTTCCCTCCAATGTAGTACATCATTTTGTTCTTTTCACATTTTTTCTGTCAACTATAGAGTGTAACTTGACTTTCCTATACTGCAGGCAGCTGACATTTTGGCAGAAGAAGGAATAAGTGCCGAGGTAGCTTTTTTTGTTTTTGTTTTACATTGATATTGCTGCATACTCTTCTTACTTTAGACTTGTTGCTTACATTTCGAGGACTCGAGGATATTAACTGGCATCTTCTGTTGGTCAGGTGATAAATCTCCGTTCAATTCGCCCTCTTGACAGACCCACTATCAATGAATCTGTCAGGAAAACAAATAGGCTGGTAACTCTTGAAGAGGGGTTTCCGCAGCATGGAGTTGGTGCAGAAATCTGGTAATTAACACCTTGAATATTGTCTTTTCCCCCCTTTTCTTTAGTTTTCCCTGAACAAAGTTCATTTATAATTGCTCATATAATGTTATATTTTTAGTTGAACTTTGTGCCATTGCTTCACTCATTATAAGGTGTGCTGCAATAACAGTGTCATGTGTCAATTGAGCTAAGACAATTTGGCATTGAGTTCTCAACTATACTTTTTCACTTAAATCAGCTATGTTGTATAACTAATTTTTTTTTTCTTTGTTTGTACAGTGCTTCAGTTGTTGAAGATAGCTTTGCGTACCTAGATGCACCAATCGAAAGGATTTGTGGTGCTGACGTTCCTATGCCTTATGCCCCAAATCTTGAAAGGATGGCCGTCCCACAGGTCCAAATTATATTTTCTTTATTGATCATAGTAAATATGTTCTGTTTACATTCATGAAGTAGCACCTTTCAATCCTGCTATATTTATTTTATTTTAAGGGGTATTACAACATATAATTTTTTTTTTTGACGAGTACAATATTTAAATTTAGCTCTTCATATATAACGCAAACTTGTCTGCAAGAATGAAGCAGTCAGTGCAACCAAGGTTTTAATGAAAAATTAAAGCTTGATTAAAGACAATGAAGTTGTTACTAGCTTGTAAATTACAACATTAAGTTGATTTTCAGCATAGGCTAGTAGGATATGTGGTCAATAATATCTAACTAGGCTTGAGGGATTTGTTGCTTATATAAGCGGAGTAACTAATCTTTTGTGCAAACTGGTTGTTTATTGTACCTTATTGTCTCGTAACAACAACAACAACAACAGCAACAACAACAAAGCCTTAGTCCCAAAACCTTATTGTCTCATGGTAGTGGAAAAAAAACGTTGTTAGGAATATATTCTAAAACCAGACATTTGCTATGTCATTTGCTTATAATTGTCTAATATCTGCCTTTCTGTATTACAGATTGAGGATATTGTTCGAGCTGTCAAGCGAGCATGCCACAGATCAAAATGAACTGCCGAATACTGAATCTCAAATCAATCTATCAATTTTATCTAATTTCACACATTGATATTGATGTAATTTGTTATTTTTGCCACTGGTGTGGCTGCTTTGGTCAAAATTCGAGGGATAACTTTGTGTCCGAAATAAAATTTTGTAACATTAATCTGCCCAAAAATTTTCTGTGGTACCAACAAGAGCAATAGCTAATACAAAAAGGTTGCAAAGTAATCAAATCAATGCAGCCTTATTTTTCTTAGTCAAATTAAGTTACTCGTATTGGTTATTCCTTCGTAGAAAAAATAACTTGTGTAACATATACTGAAGTATCTAATTATTCTTTTGAATACTCTACCAACTCACCGGCAGGTAGCAGTCTCCATGATCGGTCTAATTCCTTCTTTATGCTCACTAACATGGTAATACTACCACGGTACCACCTTTGGTCACAACTCACCAGCTACTAACACACTCCCTTCGGCCACCACTATGAGTTGAGCAGGACTACTAACATCACCTCAAAAGAATGTCACACTTCTCTCTATCATCATGCAGTTTTTATCAGGGTGGATTTGGTTACATACTCTTTAATTCATTAACTATTATGAAATTTTGTCTTGAGCTCCGTGAGAGCTCCAAAGTTGCATACGCCGGAGGTAGTATATAAAAACCAACAACTAAAAACATTGAGTTACACTTGCCATTAAGGATCTCTTTACAGTTTACACCCAACAAATTAAAAAAGTTTGAGTAATAAACAATGGATAACATTATTTATAAAAACCATTAAATTTAGGCGATGAAGTTTAGTCCTAGAATTGTACGGAGTATGTCTTATGTTAACCCACTTTAAATTTATCTAATCCTAACCCATATAAAATTTATCTATTCCTATTTAAGGAATTTTCACAACAATAATATTTTATACATATTCAATCATTATATAAAGCCTTTCAAGACTAGTTCTCATAAATCAATACAAGAACAATATTAGTACAAAACACAATGTCAAGCCAAAATGAGCAAGATCGGCTCCAGGGATCAAGCATTAATTGGTGGTACCACTTTTGTCCTCTGTGTCGTTTCGAGTTGGCGGCTGCCGAGAGTTTGTAAAAGAATGATTAAGATTTGATATAGTGATTTATTTTTAATTGTCAATAAATACTCATATTCTTTTAATACTTATTTGTTTGTATGTAGTAGTACTTTTTAATCGTAGAAAAAATGCTTGGTTAAAAAACCGAAAAAAGTCTAAAATAAGTTATTGTTGTCATTGTATTCTTATTTACCCATGTTAAAAAATTAATAAGTATTTTAAAATGCCTAATATAAAAATGAAACTATTTAAAATATCGTTCGGTGCAAAGCCCAAGTCACACATTAGTTTAGTGATTAAAAAGCGTACATATATTCTTGAAAGTTATGGTATCTTTAATACTCCGATAATTTAATTTGATACACTGGAACTTAAATAAAGGATGAGGATAGATCAATAAATGCCGACTCTAGAAGCAAATTTTTTTTAAAATTTTTGGTAAATAACATACTATAAGTAACACCTTTTTTGTTTTTTTAATGTAGTAGTAAATTCGGATATTTTTGGTTAATAACATGCAGTTGCAAAATTTATCCTTATTGGTTTTATAATTTTTTTAGTAAATTCGAAAACTTTTGGTAACTGAAATATAAAATTAAATTTATCTTTTTTTTATATATTTAAAATTTTGTTAGTAAATTTAAAATGTTTTGGTAACTCATACATAATTAACAAAATTTATACTTTTATGTTTTTGTAAATTTTTTTAGGAAGGGAGGGTCTACTATACATGACAAATACCGTTATGTACTGTGTATGCTATATACTGCTATGAATTCTATAGTAAATGTCGCATACTGCTATGTACCACTAAAGCATAGTATTACACAATGTACCACTTATAAAGTTATTTTTTATTGATTTTATTAGAGGATCTTGGATCAAATCTTATTTACCACAATATATTTATTTTTTCCTTATCATTTTTTCAAATTTTTGGGTGATCAATTATATTTTCTAAAAATTCCCGTCAAAAAAAAAAACCTATATTTTCTAAAAATTAATTTTATTTTTTTGTTATTCGATCGACCTTGGAAAATATCATCATAATCGGACAATATACATGTAGTCCTTTGTCATTGATGAAATTTATGTAATTTTGCAACTTTAAAGACTTCTGTTTACTATTGAAGCAATTTCAATTATATTGCCTAATTATTTCATTTATTTTTCATAATTTTTCATCGATATTTTAAAATTGAAATTGAAAGCCAATTTATAATTTTTAAGTTCAAAATTACAATGATTATACTCTGAAATAATAATGCAACCACTATAACAAGATCAGTCATACTTTTATTGAATTTCATGCTAAATTAATAACCATAACCTTTATATATGATGATCATTAGATACTCTCTCTCTCTCTCTCTCTCTCTCTATATATATATATATATATATATATATATATATATATATATATATAATATATATATATATATATATATATATATATGTATATGTATAGTTCGGACAATTCAATGAGAAGGTTGAGATGGATTAATATAGAAAGTACAATTTTTTTTATTTTTTTATTTTTTTATTTACCAAATATGTAAATGTTTTAATTTTTCAAGTGAATATGCAAATTGAATTTTCGAGCTAATAAAATTTCTAAATAAGAAAATAGAAGAAAATAGGAAAAATTGAAACTAATAATCCCACCTTTGGCACATCTTCTCAATACAATCCCACCTTTGCATATTCTGGAAATAATCCCACCTTTATACCCCATATTCTCAAAATGGACCTTTTTACCTACAACTGTTTCAACAGGTAAATTTTTTGTTTTTTTTTTCTTTAGTAATAAAAAACAAAGGAAAAATTAAAAAAAAAAAAGTTAAAAACCCCTAACCCAGCCCAACCCCACCACTAGCACCACCTGTCTCTCATCGGCGACGGCCTAAACCAAGCCGTCGGCACCCCTGCCCCACCAAAACCGGCGAAACCCTCCTTTCCCCTCCCCGAAAACCACCCCAACCCAGCCTAACCACCGCAAATCACAACCTAGCCTCACAGCTCCAACAACATCGCAACCACCGCTGCCACTCCACACAACCAATTTGCACCCCAGCCTCTTCAAACCATCGCAAATACTGATTCGCACTAAGCCGATGGATTGTGGTTGGTATTTGTGGTGGTTCGAATGGCTATTTTAGGCACTATTTTTGTTTGAACTGGTGGCTGTCGGGGTGGTTGTTGGGCTAAATAAATGGTGAGCGGTGTCACTGATGACGTTCATTGTCGGTTTTGGTGGTTAGTGGCGTGTGAAGTTAAGTATTTTACGGCTGTGAGAAATGGGGAATGGCTTTGCAATGGTATTGGAGGTGAGAAATGGTGGCGGATTGGTGATAGTGGTGAGGGGGGTGGTTTTGGTGAAGCTGACGTCTGGCAGGAAAGGGAATAAGCAAGGGATTTGTTAAACATCGCCCGCAAATTTCAACATAAAGCCCACAAATTTTAGGTGAAGTGACACTTTTGCCCTTATATGTTAAAAAAAAAAACTCTCACACACTCTCATCTTCTCTATACTCTCTACTCTCATCACCTCTCTCTAAAAAAACAAAAAATTTAAAACTACAATGTCGAGGCGGTAAGGCAAGGAATTGGCGGCTGCGGAGGCGGTCACAGGGTGGCAAGGTTTTTTTTTTTTTTAAAAAAAAACCTCGAAGAGGTGGGGTGCCTGGGCAGGACGTTGTGGCCACGGTGGCGGCGCCCAAGCCAGCGCCAGCCCCACAGCAGCGATGTCTGGGCGGGACGCCTGGGCCACGGTGGTGGCGTCTTGCTTGGGCGCCGACGCAGTGGCCTTGGCGTCCTGCCTAGCCGCCGCCGTCGTAGGGCTGGCGTCTGGCTGGGACGCCGCTTCCTTTTTTATTTTTTTTTATTTTGCGTTTAAACCTTTTTTTTTTTTCAGTTTTCAGTTTTCTGTATTTTATTTTTCAGAATTTTTTTTTTGTTTATGTTTATATATTTTTTTTTCAATTTTTTTTTGTTTATTTTTATATTTTTTTGTTTTTCAAATTTGTTGTATTTTTTTTTATGTTTATATTTATTTTTATATTTATTTTTCAATTATTTAATTTTTTTTTGTTTATTTTTATATATTTTATTTTCAATTATGTTGTATTTTATTTATGTTTTTTTTATGTTTATATTAATTTTGTATGTTCTGGTATTTTTTTTCTTTTTGTGTGTATTTTTTTTGGGTTATATTTTTTTTTAGTGTTTTGTAATTTTTTTATGTCAATTTGTTAGTATTGTTTTTGTTTATTTGACATTTTTTTTGGTTGGTTATTTCTAATTTTTGTTGTTGGTACTTAAAAATAAATAGATTATTAGTATAAATTACAACAATTGCAATTATTTTTCGTTATTTAAATGGAGTTAGGTATCGCATTTTCGACCTGGTGCGGGGAAGAGTATGACCGTTATTAGAAGTAGAAACTACTCAATGGAGAGATCGGGGCCCAGCCACATTAGATCCAGTGGTATTTCGGCCTCGGCTCGCAGGGAATGGATTCACTATCCTGAGGAGGATGAAGATGGTTATTGTGATGATGATGATGATGATGATGATGATGATGAGGAGGAGGAGGAGGAGGAGGAGGACGCAGATGATGATGTGGTGCTTGGGATGGACGATCAGAGTGGACCATATGATGATTACGGTCCATTTAGTCAAAGGCTTGATGATATGTATGAGACGCATAGGGTAGATGTGCGTAAGGATAGATATGGTAGATTTGTTAGTAGATCTGGCACATCATCTGCGTCCACTGTGTCTACGGTAAGTAGAAAACGGTCGAAGGCCGTAAATGATTCTTGGGTGGTGAGGGGTGAGGTGGCTTGGGGACCTGTAGACGGGAGTGTGATTCCTAGCTTTCTAGGACACATAACTATCCGTATCTGGGAGGACCAGGAGAGGGCTTTGGATACGGGCTGAGGCTTTGCTGGAGGAGAGCGAGATGTTCGGTCGATTGCAGGACACCAGAGCAGTTTACGATGGTTGCCCGCCTATGGACTGCGGAGCTGCAGAGGCCGCCAACTAGGGTGCCTCCCATGTGTGACCACCACTACATGGAACGGTACAGCCGGTATTCGCACCCGAGGTTGATCAGAGACCTCCACCATGGTGACGACGCCGATGATGATGATGTGCCACCACCCACTGCCGTGGATGCGGTATGTCTCATAAAACATTTATTGTTGTGTGTGTGTGTGTGATTTTTTTTTTAATTATATATCGTTATTAAATTTCATGTTTTTTTGTTGTGTGTAGTGGATGGGAAAGATGATGCAGGTGGGACAAAGACTCTTTCAGGAGAGGGACAGCATGACGACTGCATCTGGCAAAGTTGCTATTGATGATATGGAACGGGCCCTTGCCCAGTGGCAGTGGGCGTCAAAGAAGGATTACTGATGTGTTGGCAGTTTATTAATAGAACATTTTGTACATTATCATACTAGTTTGTAAAATCTGACATTATCGTTTAAGTTTGTAACATTTGACATTATCATTTTAAGTTTTTGAAATTTGACATTATCTTTTTAGTTTGTAACGCGTAAATACTAATTAGTATGCATGCAAGACATAAATGTAGTCAAAATTAGAATACGGAAAATAAATAAATGGAATAAAAATAGCAATACAAATACAAGGTTATATAGAAAAGGTATACGCATGAAAAACTAAAAGGCAGCTAGGTTGTTCCAATGGTGGATGCGGTCATGATAAAGCACATCCCAACCCTCTACGCTTGGTGTGCGAATGGTGTACCACCGAGCTATGATCGATGGCACCGGAAAATCGGCTGACAGGTCCAATCGGATGAAATGTCTGTATGACGACCCCAAAAATGCAATAGCTAACTCTCTTACCGGTCTAGTGACGGTGTACATGAGATCGTAGAGGCGTACATGCCCCGGCGCTGTATAGGGTTCCTTCCCTCTGACCGTTCAAACCTCAATTTCTGTCTGACGTTGTAGATGTGTCTTCGATTTGGCTGATCTTCAAGAAATTTCTCTAACACAGATGCTAATATTTTAGCAGGCTTCACATGAGCATCACTCATTTCTTTGACAACTAGTTTTGCAGCAGGACTTAGGCCGCTTAACTGTCGATGACCCACTTCATATACTATCATCTCATGGTTGTGATACCCCCACTTAGAGTAACCCTTCACTTCCCAACCATCACGACTTTGGTGTTGTCGAACTTTTACTCTGAACTCACACCCACAACCTTTCTGCTTTGTATCAAACTGAATCGTTGTACTGAAATCTCGTTCCTCCCTTTTGTGATAACAGTCGCATCTCAAAATGCGATCCATTCTACCATCCCATTGAGATTTATGAGTTGCTACTACTAAACAAAAACCAGATCTAATTGCAACCTGTTTTGCCCAATCAATCGCTTGTTGAGCATCTCCGAAGGGACCATCATGTACAAAAATCCCACTGTAATCATTTCCGTCTCCACCATAATCCTACAACAATGACATATTATTTTTAAATACATATAATTATATAAAGATTAAATTAATATATTTAACACAAACTTAACACATAAGTAATTTCTAAATTTTTTATTTGTAAATTTCATTTCTATATTTAACGCATAATACATTTAATTTCTCAATTTACACATAATTAACACAAAATTATGTATAAAAGTATTCATACACATAAAAAATTAAAACATAATTTTTTTTTTAATAATATTAACACATATTTAATCTTCACATACAAAATTAAAACATAATTTTGTTTTTTTTATGAAATTATTAACACATATTTAAAACATAAATTTACACATACAAAATTAAAATATAATTTTTTTTTTTGAAATTATTAACACATATTAAATTTCAAATTTATTAAAGTTAAAAAACCAAAAAAAAAAACTTTAAATAAAATAATAATAAAAAAATGACGAAATGCTGGCCGGCATCCTGGCCAAACGCTGGCCAGCGTTTCGTCATTTTTTACCTCTACGTACCTCGTTTTACAGCGATGATGACGGCTCTCCGGTGTCCCTCGGCTTTCTAATCTTGCTCTACATTTTCCATGAGAGAGAATGTCGTTTTGGCTACAAATTAGAAAAAGGGCAAAAGCGTCAAAGTAAAAATGATTGTGGGTTTTATGTAGAGATTTGTGGGCGATGTTTAGCAGTTGACATAAGCAAAGGGGAACAGGAAAGGGAATTCCGACGGGAAAGGGAGGGTCCAACAGGAAGGGAATCGGGGAAGACAGTGGTTGGGTCCGATTGTTCCGGCGAATGGCTGGGTCCAACCGTTCCTGTGATGGCTGGGTCCAATTGGTCAGTGGGCAGCTTCTCCGGCGAGGCATTTACTCTGGCAGGGGAAGGAAGAAGAAGGGTTGTTAATTTTTTTTTTTTTGTTTATTCCTTTATTATTTAAAAAATTATAAAAAAAAGCCTAATTAAAAGGTGACACGTGTCATGTTACCTTCTAAATCAGGTTATAAATTTCACAAACTAGTAAAAGGCTCATTGTGAGAATATGGGGTATAAAGGTGGGATTATTTCCAAAATACGCAAAGGTGGGATTGTTTTGAGAAGATGTGTCAAAGGTGGGATTATTAATTTCAATTTTTCCTAGAAAATAATGTTAACTACCCAACTAATTTTTTTTTTAAGTGAAAAACTACCCATCTAAAACAAGGAATTTAAAATAAATGTAAAATTGCAAAAAAAGAACCAACGTATATTACTGTATTGTAAAAAAAAAAAAAATTAGTGAAATAAAAAAATCGAAAAAAAAATAAAATACGTTAGGCTATGCAAATGTATGGGTGGAAAGTGATGCGTTAGGTGTGGTGCAAGCAATTAATAGTGCTGATGAGAGTAGTGATAGACCGCTATCAGGTATGGGCTCTGTTGGGCCCATATCGGGGGTAAAAATGTAATTTTGTGTAATGACTACTATGCTGTAAAAAACTAGTCTCTCTCTTCTTAATAACAATATTCAAATTAAGAATAATAGTATACAAATCAATAATAACAGTATACTAGTCAATAATAACTGAGCACCGACAAGTACCTAAAATTCACCGGAAATAATTTATTGGATAATGGTATGTAATTAAATAAAAACAGTATAAAAATCAAGAATAACAGTATACAAACTAATAATAACAGTATACAAGTTAATAATAGCTCAACACCGACGAACAATTAACGTCGTCAATTTCGACTGAACTCTTACAATTTCCAGCATAGAACTCACCGTTTTTAATGGCTGGAGTCGTAAGTTTGCGTCTTTGACAAGGAACTTGTCTATGTTGTAAGACCATGAAAATCTTTCGCCGCCCTTCGACTTTACTACCATTCATCCTTTAAATTCTGAATAAATTCTTGCCACAAAATTCACACCTCCGGTAAATCGAGCACCACTCCTTGTGGATGAAGAGTACTACAAGTCCGATGAGAATTAAACTCCAGCAGAAAGTACTCCATAGCATTGCTCACTCTTGACTCTTCTGTTTCTGGTTATGTTTTTTCACTCCTCTTTTACCTTTTCAATTTTCATTTACATTAAAAAATTATTTGAAAAATGATTTTATATTATGGTATGGACAAGTATGAGCCCATACCTGGTAATGGGTAATACTTACTCATGCTGATGATGGTCGTGCGCCTGTGTTCCTTCACTTCCTTGTCTACAAATGATATTAGTCGTCTATATGGTTTGTTTAATTCTATTCATTTTTCTCATGTTAAGAGAGCAGGCAATTCAATACTGTTGCCCACCTTCTCTAGATGGGATACAAACGGTTGCTCATAATTAGTTTGTATGGAATTCTTCCCTCAAAGTATTCTTACTTAGGCGGAATTTGATTTGCAACTAGTGGGCATCCCGGGCGTTGCACCGGGTTACCACTTTGATTAGTTTTTTTTGTTATGTAATTTTTTTTTATCATTCTATTTTTTTTTTCCCATTTTGTCAAATATGTACCAGAGTATTATAATTGTGGTATTATGTTTTATAATAAATTGATAAAGCATAGGTTGTTTGAGTATGTTGTGCACAAATATTAAACATAATTTAATGTTACTAATTAATATTGTTAAAAAAATGTTATTAATTTAAAGTTGCATATCTAGTTTTTTCTTTTTATTTGGGAAGACAATTTTTAACTTTTTATTATTATTTGAGAAATGTTGATTATAACCCTCTTAACTTTTTTCCCAAGTTGCATATCTAGTGTTTCTGTTTTTTTTTTTTTGCTCCTGCCATTTATAGTTGTATTTATTTATAACGATAACATGATTTATTATTGGCTAAGATGGTAAGGATTTTGATCTTATTTCCCTAAGGTTTAGTGTTTGAAACCCAACGCTTTTTAATATATTAGTATAGATAATAATGCCTGCTTTTATTTTTTATTTTTTTTATCACTTTAATTGAAATAATTATATTCAGAAAAAGATATTTTTGAGGAAAAGATATTTATATTGAAGTAAACTTATTAAATTTAGCAAAAGATAAGTAATTTTTTTTTTTAATGTATTTTTTCTGTAGGGAAAAAAAACCTCTGTCCTATTTTTCATGTCCCATTTGTGTTCCACTCATTTGAGAAAATATGGGCTCAACATTTCATTCAAGTGGAGTTTGTAACTTGCAATTTTCCATTCCACTACTTATTGATTTTCATCCAAAGTGGAGTTGTGCTAATTATTTGTGTGGACTATTATCTTTAGCTTAATGGGTTGTGTATAAGCTTAATGGGTTGTGTATATTGCAAAGTTATTAAGTTAATTGATACATTGCAAAGCTATTAAGTTAATGCAGATCCCAAAACTTATTCTTAACTACTTAATATATGAAATACTCATAAGCACAAACTTACTTAGAAATTAAAGTATTAAACATTACCAAATCCTACACTAACCCTCAATTCTTCTACAGTCGTATTTATTTAAGCATAGTGAGACCTGATCGTCAATGCAAGCTGAATATCCTTATGCATTATAGTAACGTATTTCGTGTGAATAGCACAAAGATTAGTATCTTCAAATAAACCAACAAGGTAAGCCTCAGATGCTGCTTGAAGGGCAAAAATAGCATGACTTTGGAAGCGCAAATCAGTCTTGAAATTTTGAGCAATTTTGCGAACTAGCCTTTGGAAAGGGAGTTTCTTGATCAATAACTCGGATGTCTTTTGATACTTTCGAATCTTACGTAGGGCAACGTTGCCAGACGTGTATCTATGTTTCTTATTAGGTTTATTATTGCACGCTTCATTTATTAATCTCCCCATAGTGGACCGACTTACGAACGCTAATTGATTCCTAGGGGCCTTCCCCAGTTCCTCCTGGTAGACTTGCGCGCAGTTTGCTTTGTTCGAGCCATTGATCTAACGTTGAATTGAGGAAGAAATGAATGAAGAGAGTAAAAGTGTCTTTCAAATTATGTAATCTGATGATTTTGGGATAAGTTATAAAAGTGCCTGGTTTAGAGCTTATTTAAAGGGAAAAAAAATAACTAGAAATTTTATTAGCAGCAAATCTCAGCCATCTAATTGCATCAAAGGATTATGTTTTCAAAAAAAAAAAAAAAAAAATTGCATCAAGGATTATATCAATCCACGTCATCGATCCAAAATATTTACAAACTGTAAAAACACAAAACATTGTGGAGTACCGAGTACGTAGTATAACCTGAAATCTTCTTCACTTGAAAAAAAAAAAAAAAAATTAAAGAAAACCTTCACTTCACAACGAACTCCGATCCACCTTATTTATAATGACATTAGGCACGACAGTGTATTTTTTTTTATGATTTCTTATTTTCTCATGTGTAGACGAGCATGTAATATGGTTGCCCATCATATTGCTAGACGGGATACTATCATATCGGTATGAATGATGAACTAGTTTGTATGGGCCCGTTCCCTCAGAGCATCACGATTTTAGCGGAAATTGATTTAACTCGATAAAATGCTCGTGCTACCTTTTCCTCAAAAAAAATAAAAAAATAAAATAATAATAATAATAAAAATTAAGAAAAGCTGTTTCTTGATCTTTATAACAGAATTAACCGACAATTAACTTATAAATATTAAATCAAGCTATAAATACCCATTATTCATTTTGTTTAATTCTAACAAAATTCAACCCTATTAAATAATCTGATCTCTTGTTTTTCATTTGTAAAATACAAAATAAAAATGAAAGGGAAGAAAATGAAATGGGTGGAACTAGGGGTGAGCAAATCGGATACCCGGTCAAAATTTTAGGAACCCGATCCGAAATTGGTTGGGACTAGATCCTAAAATTCGGAATCGAAAATGGAATTGGTTCAACCAGGTCCTAAAATATAGGACTTGGAATTGGAACCACCGGGTACCGGTTTCGTTTCCGGGTACCCACTTATATATATAATTGTTAACATATAGTATAAATTATAATACTTATTTTAGTCTATTTTCATGTTTAACGTTTAACACTTGTATTTATATATGAATCAATGTATTTTATTGATGTTATGTATTAATAATATTTTTTTATTTTTATTTTACTAACTAGATACATTCAATATTATTTTTTTGAAAAAAAATTATTAAGTGTAACATATGTTCAGTAACCGGATACCCAATCGGTTCCGAGTCTAAAAAATCGAGAATTGGAATTAAAACGGGGCAATTTTTTGCTGCTTTAGACAGGGTGAAGGATTCGGAAGTAAAGCAGTTTATCAAGTTGTGTCTTCGCCCTAAAGCAGTACGACCTTCGACAAACAATCTTTTAAGTCACCCGTTTCTTGCCGAGGCTGAAATTCAGCATGGAATACGTAAGATTCAAGTAATACGTAAAATTCAAAGTTCCTCTTGGATATGGTGCCCAAAAGAGTGTATACAGAGGCTATGATCGTTCTAATGACAGAGAAATTGCAGATAAAATTTGGGCGCATGCAGAAGTTAAATGGGCCCGAATGTCATATAATAATTTTATGATTTCATAAATTGTACAACAGTATTTTTGGTGGAGACTTACTCACACCAACCCATACCGGACCGGAGACCGAAAAATTGAATTTCAAGAACTGAAAACCGGGCCGATTAAGCTAGGACCGAAACCGAACTAGACCGAAAAAATCGGTCCAAAACCCGGACCGAACCGATTTTAGAATTTTTATTAAAAATTTCTAAACTTTAAATAATTTATGGAATACTCGAAAAAAATAAAGGAAAAACAATATTTTAATGTCTTTTTTTTTCTTTTGTATGTTTAGTACAAAAAAGCTCATATGACTAAAGTTTTCCAAGGATAATCTTAATCTTTATCAAAGGTTTTATATTTAATTTTAAGAAACGAACCGGTTCGGCCCAAGACTGGTTTTTATAGAGTTTTGGATCGAACTGGACCGAAGACTGGGAAAATAAATTTCTCGACCCAGAGACCGGACCGATTAACTTGGTCCGGTCCGGACCAATTTTTGACACCACTAACCATATCAATGGAACCTCTCTTAATTGGCTCACTTCTAACCCATGTACATTGAACATTTATAGTAGTTGTTCCTACTTTATAGATTTTTCTACACATGTCTAATATTATATGTATCTAGATATTTCTAAATCAAATATCTTTGATATTTTTTACAAGATATTTCTAGATGATTTTTCTAGATTAACTTCTAATAATTGCTTGGTGTATAGCTTTGGAACCAACATCAGCGAGTTTACGTGCTGAAACTTTGTTGTTACAGTCATGAGAATATCTTGAAAAGCTGTGATGATTGGAGTTCTCTTAGTGGTTATTGTCATAACATGATTACCGAGTTTTGCTCGGGTGGTAATGTGAGAAAATACTTAAAGAAGCAGACTCTCGGAGGTAATACAGCGATCAAGAAATAGTGTCGACATATTCTAAGTGCGTTGCATTATCTTCACACTCTTAGTCATTCGATTATTTATCGTGACATTAAGATCGTCAACATATTTGTTGATGAATTATCGACAAACGTTAAATTGGGAGATTTTGGACTCGCATATCATTTAGAGTGGGTTAATCATAGTTTTTTCTATTGTTTTGATCAATGAAAATCTTTATAGAAATCCTTATAAGTATTGCAAAAAATATTTTCAATTTACTTTTAAATTGGTTTTATTTCTTACGGGTGATGTTATATACTTGTATTAACTAGTACTACCTATGTTCCAAAACGTTCATCTTGTTTTGATTTTAAGACTATGATGAACAGTTATTAGGAGCTGAAAGAGTCAATTAAGTAAGAACAAATAAATCTATTCAAAAAAAAAAAAAAAAGTAAGAACAAGTAAATGTATCGTGACAATTCCTGTCCAAGATAAAGTTTGAGTGACAAGATAAAATTATTTACGAAATATATCTTATGTAAACCCACTTTAAATTTATGTAATCCTAACCCACTTAAAATTTATTACTCCTATTTAAGGAATTTTTCACAATAATAATATTTTATACCTATTCAATCATTATATAAAGCCTTTCAAGACTAGTTCTCATAAATCAATACAAGAACATATTAGCATAATACAAAACACAATGTCAAGACAAGATGGGCAAGATCGACTCCAAATAGTAGATCTTCTTAGAATTTTTAGTCGTGCAGATGATAATGAATACATAACCAGTGAAGAAATTTGGGCAGCCATCAATGCGTTTAGGCAGCTGTCCGATAATGGCGTAGAAAACATTCATCATTTATTCTTCCACATTTATGGCTTCGACATTAGGGAAGCCATCAATGTCTTTAGACAGTGGTCAGATAGCAGCGTAGAAACCTTTAATCATATATTATTCAACATTACTTATGGCTTCGTTGATGGACTATCAATGCGTGCACAACGATCAACCGATGACTCGGTTGTGGCCAATTTGAAGAGGGTGAGAGTTGAGGAGTTAGCGGTTGATGTTGATGAAGTTTGCTCAATTTGCCTAGAAAATTTTGTAAAAAAAATAAGAAAAGAAGCAGAAGAATTGGTGTGTTTATTACCATGTAAACATGCTTTTCATGACGGCTGTATTGTTAAGTGGCTCAACCTTAACCACTTTTGTCCTCTGTGTCGTTTTGAGTTAACGGCTGCCGAGAGCTTGTAAACGAATTATTAAAATTCATATTAGTGATTAAAATCATTTAGTTGTAATCAAGATTTCTTTAATTGTCAATAAATGCTCATATTTTTTAATACTTGTATTATGTTTGTATGTAGTAGTACTTATTAATCGTAATAAAAATGCTTGGTTTTCTCCAAGAATCTTATGTTGTTGGGTTTAAGGGGTTGTGGAAGTAGATGCATAAAACCACTCCTCTTCTGTTTTGTGGAACAAGCTCATAGTATGTTTTAAAGATAAAAATATCAAACAGATTTTGTTGCGTTGATTGGTACTGTAAGTAGGTCTCAGAATCATTGTACTCTGTATCAATATTAGTGGATTGATTAGCTGACTTTAATTTATTTCTCCTTGTATTGCTTATACTCAATAGTAATCTAATATATATATATAAATAAAGTAGGCATTTTTGGAGAGTATTTGGAGCGCCACGTAAAAGATATACTTATTTCGACCAATAAGAAGAAAGATCTGTGTTTTATTTTTGAATTAAAAAATTATGTCGCCACCTAGATTAAAGTACGAATTAGATTTGATATATCTAAAATTTTGATGCCACGTAGATTATAATCCACGAATTAAATTATTTTAATGAAAAAAATAAAGTAAAAATATAGGAAAAGATAAATTTATTAATTCAATACTACGAGTATAAGAAATCCAAAAAAATTATACTAAAACATATTTAAATAATAAACGCTTATGATTAAGTTTGATCTATCATTATAAGATAAAGTTTGATAGTATTTATGATAAGAGTTAATTATAATTAAATTAAAATTTGTGATACCTACCATTATAAATTTACACATCATACAACACAAACAAAATTTCGTATCAATAAAAAACCCCATCAATTGAATTTTGTGTTAGTAATTTTGTGTTAATATTATGTCATCAATGGCCGGATAATTTTTAGCTTAAATTTTAAAATCCTATGTTTAAATTAGTATTTCTAATTATTACTTACATTGTATTTATTTGGGATACTCAACGATTATATATATGTTTATGTTTTATTTACTAAATGTTTTTTTTACATGCAGATCTAACACATCATACGACACAAATAAAATTTCGTATCAATACAAAACCCCATCAAGCGAGTTTTGTGTTAGTAATTTTGTGTTAGTTTTAGGTCATCAATGTCCGGGTAATTTTTAAAATCTTATCTGTAAATTTATATTTGTAATTATTAGTTACATTGTATTTATTTAGGATACTTAACGATTACTTGTTTATGTAATGACATACAATTAGATGTTGTGTACTTAATATATGGATGGCTTTGGTTATTTTTGGAGATGATGAAAAAATTCCAATGTATAGATTTGATTTTATATCGCAACACGCTTCAATTTATCCATTGATGTAGTAGGTTGGTGATTCTATCGAAATAAAAGACATGGTAAAACAATGAATAATGATTTAGGATTTAAATTATTAAAAATTTATCATTTCACATTAAAGATTTTTATATAACGAAAAAAAATCATATTTACAATTTATTTATATTTAATAAATTCATTATAAATTATAGTAAATATATATATTAAACTTTTGTAATTTTGTCTGAATTATTAAATACAATAAATCAAATAATTAAAAATCTTAGATGAAAAAACCGTGCATCGCAAGTACTCATCATTATTTTTTTATTTCAATTAGGATGTAAATTATTATTTAGGAGATTCATCCTTGATGAGTTCATTATTAATATTTAATTTTCATAATTTTTTCAAATGCGAGATTAAAGAAATTTGCGATAAAAAATAAACGCAGACAAAATAATGAAAAAGCTTCATATATATGAAGTTAATAGAGATAGAATGCATGTTAGCAGTGCTTAAACATGCAGGTACAAAATTGTAATGACATGCAAGACCTAGTTGCCTTGTGACTTCCCATCACCGGGGCTAGGAATTGATCTATTGATAACTCTAGGTCTATAGTTTTCTAACAGATCAGATCCTTGAAAGGACCCTTGTGAATGCCCATCACCGGGGCTGGGACTTGATCTATTGATAACTCTAGGTCTATAGTTTTCTAACAGATCGGTATCCTTGAAAGGACCCTTGTAAATGCCCATCACTGGGGCTGGGACTTGATCTATTGATAACCCTAGGTCTATAGTTTTCTAACAGATCAGATCCTTGAAAGGACCCTTGTGAATGCCCATCACCGGGGCTGGGACTTGATCTATTGATAACCCTAGGTCTATAGTTTTATAACAGATCAGATCCTTGAAAGGACCCATGTGAATGCCCATCACCGGGGCTGGGACTTGACCTATTGATAACTCTAGGTCTATAGTTATCTAACATATCATACCCTTGAAGTAGTGACTGAAATTTTGCAGTGACTTGATCTGTGGTTGTATATTGGAGCTTGTCATCATGCATATTTATGAGGTCTTTTGTGGTTTTTGTTGTTTCTTGGAGTTGTCTGCCTTTGACAAACAAATTTTCTTGGTGGAAAAGTGCTACCAGAATGAAACAAGCAATTATAAACTTAATGCTTCCCATTTCTAGCTTCATATGAGGAAGTAGAAACAAGAATTTCAAAGCTCTTTAATGTCTAAGTAAGAAGAGAAAGATGCTCTCACCTCTCAACTTCTTGTCACATTTATAGTACTTGGACACCGTCATATTTAGTTAGTTTTATCAACAATAATACCAAGACATATGATATGTCTAACATTAATTCTTATTAATACTAATTAATGTTATCAATAATTGATATTAATGTTAGGTATTGTTACCTTAATTTTACATTAATTTTAATTTATGGCTTGCTACCTTGTGTGACCAAGCATTATATATGAGGTTATTCTGTTATTGTTATAAAAGTTACTTTAGGGTTTTAAGGGTTATTTATTTATTAGTATAGGGGTTGCTATGTCAGCTTGTAGGATTACTATAGTATATAAGGGTTATTCAATAACTATAATAAAGGATTACTTTGTTAATATAATAGAGGGTTACTTTGTCAATGTATAAGTTACTTCGAATTTTAACAGGCGACAAAACGGTGTGGCGTACCACACTAAAAACACGGTCTTATATGTTCTTTCCGGCTTTTTAGTAATATTGAAACATTAGGGATTGGCAAAAATTTTAAATAAGGAGAGAAATAGAAAGATTTAACATACACTACTAGAAATAGGCCGTTTTCCGAGGGAATCGTTCCGACGGACCCAAATTCCGTCGAAAAATCCGAACTTTCCGACGGAAATAGGGTCTGTCGGAACATTCCGTTGGAAAAGGTTCATTACGACGTAAACTCCGTCGGAAATATTGCGACGGAAATTAATTCCCTCGGAATAAAAGGCTTCCGACGGAATATTCCGTCGGAAAGTTAGTTTTCCTACGGAAATTAATTCCATCGGAATTTTCCTACGTAATATTCCCTCGGAAAACCCTAATATTTCGACGGATTTTTTATCCGTCGGAACTTTATAATATATAAAAAAAACAGGAATTATCTCTTTCTCCTCTCCTCTTTCTCTCTCTCCTCCTTCCCCTTCTCTGATTTTCCTCCTCCCTTCCCCTTCGTTTCCCTTTCCTCCTTCCCCTTCTTTCCTCTTTCCTCCTTCCCCTTCCCTTTCGTTTCTCTCTCCTCCTTCCCCTTCGTTCCTCTTTCCTCCTTCTCCTTCCCCTTGTTTCTCTCTCCTCCTTCTCCTTCCCCTTCCCCTTCTCCTTCTCCTTCCCCTTCCACAAACCACCACCGCCGCCGCCGCTACGCAACCAAGAACCAACAAAATACGGTTTTTTATGTTCGACCATAAAAACCCTAGATCTAGAGTTTTCATGGTCGAATTTGACCTTTAAAACCCAAATTCAAGCCAAATTAGGGGTTTTGACGGAATTCAAGGTGAGTTCTTCTATTCACTTTCTCTTATTTTTTTTCGGCATTTTTATTTATTTTTTTTTTTATTTTTTTTTTCTGATTTTTCGGCTTTTTTCCTTTTTTTTTCTTCTGATTTTTCTATATTTTCGTGTGTTTTTTTTCCGCCTTTTTCTGTTTTTTTTTCTTCTACTTTTTCTTTTTTTCGTCTTTAATTTTTTTTTTGCCTTTTTTTCGTTTTTTTCTTCTAATATTTCGTGTTCTTGATTTTTTTTTTCGGATTTATTCGTAGTTACTTTTCTCTGATTTTTCTTTTTTTTTTTTTATTCTGATTTTGTATTTGATTTTGGATTTTGAATTTGTTTATTTTTTTGGAATGTGGTTTAGGTGGGTGGGTAGATCTGGGTTGTGGTGGGCTGGTGTGGTGGGGTGTCTGGGTGGGGTGTGGCGTTTGGGTAAGTTAGGAGGGTATGGGGCAGGGGTGGGGTGGGCTGGTGGTGGTGGGGCTGGGTAGGGGGGTAAGTCAGGGGGGTAGGGGGTGGGCTGGTGGGTGGGGATCTGGGTTATGGTGGCAGGGGGTGGGCTGCTGGTGGTGTGGGTGGGTGGGTAGGGGGGTAGTCAGGGGGGTGTGGTGGGTAAGGGGTAGTCTGGTGGCGCTGGTGTGGGTGTGAGTGGGGGTGGTTTGGGCAGGTGGGGTGGGGGCTTTTTTTTTTTGTTTTTTTATTTAATTTTTCGACGGAATTTTCCGTCGGAATATCCCTCCTCCGACGGAAAATTCCGTCGGAACATCTCCCCCACCCACGGAAAATTCCGTCGGAAAATATCCCACTCCGACGGAAATTTCCATAGGAACCTTGCAACGGATTTTCACTGAAAGTCAACAAAAGCGCCGACAGAACAAAATCCGTTGGAAAGGTCTATTCCGACGGAATATTGCAAAATTCCTACAAAAGGTCTTCCGACAATGCTTTCCGACGGAATTTCAGGGTTTTCCGACGGATTTTTTCCGTCGTTGATTGACTGTTTTCTAGTAGTGATAGGGACCCATGCCTTAAAGAAAGAGATAGAGAGAAAGCTTGTGCAAATACAGAAATGTTTTAATATATGTGCAACTTTACAAAATTGTGTTTTTTGCAATAATACTAGAACAGAGGAAGTAATAAATTTTTTTAAACAAATAAACATCAACTAATTATTTAATAAATCTCTTTCTCCTCTTTAGTTTTATACTAGATGAAAGCCCGTGCGATGCACGGTTTTTTCATCTAAGATTGGTTTGATTTATTGTATTTAATAATTTCAGACAAAATTACAAAAGCATAATATATTTTTTCTTACTATAATTTATAATGAATTTATTAAATATATAAAAATAGTAAATATGATATTTTCCGTTATATAAAATCTACAATGTGAAATGATAAATTTTTAATAATTTAAATCTAAATCATTATTCATTGTTTTACCATATCTTTTATTTTGATAGAATCACCAACCTCGTCCACAACCAACCTACTACATCAATGGATAAATTGAACCGTGAAATGCTAGCCAAATTGAAATTGATATAAATTAAATCTTTACATTTTTATAAAATAAATCAATATATTTACCAATAAACGAAAAATTGTTGCGATATAAAATCTTTCAATTAATTATGGACGAATTGTACAAAGTTGGCTTTAATTGAGGTATGAACATAATCAAAATTAAGTTAATTTGATGACTTGATTAGGCTACCTAAATCACAAAAAATTTGTTCTAATCATAAAATTAATTAATATAAATTACAAAGGTTTATTAAAAATTTTAGGACATGTAAACAATTTATAAAGATATAATACCTTTTCTCATCCAATAGGACCATCAGGCGAGAAACTCGTACTTTGATTTTCCAATCATTTTTTGCTCGAATTTAATTCTTTAATTAAATCAGATTTGCGTGTAAAAACAAAATTCAGTAAACAAAACATAAACATATAATCGTTAAGTATTCCAATTAAACACAATGTAAGCAATAATCACAAATATACATTTAAACATGGATTTTAAAAATTAAGCTAAGAATTACTCAGCCATTGATGACTAAATCAAATTGAGGTATGAATGTAATCAAAATTAAGTTAATTTGATGACTAATTGATATCTAAATAAAAATGTACTCATCAAAGATAAATCTCCAAAAAGATATTTAATTGGGTTCAAATTATGAAAATATCCTACTATTCAATAATTATCTCCACATAACTGTACTTGGTGGAGAAATATAGTGGGTTCAAATATTAATTTTTTTAAAAAAATTTATGATATGGTGAAAATTATCTCCACTGCACGTAACTAAACTTGGTGGAGAAATATGGTGGGTTCAAATATTAATTTTTTAATTTATGATATGGTGGAGAAATATGGTGAATTCAAATAGAAAAATACGTAACTATAATATGATAATTTATGAGTACATGTAGATATACATGGAATGAGAATATGACTTCATGATAACCCAATAAAATAAATAAAAAATATTCAAATGATAAACGATTATAATAAAGTTTGATACCTACCATTATAAGATAAAGTTTAATAGTATTTATGATAAGAAATAAAAATTGTTCGTTAATTATAATTAAATCAAAATTTGTGATACCTACCATTATAAATTGACACATCATACGACACAAACAAAATATCGTATCCATACAAAACCCCATCAAGTGAATTTTGTGTTAGTTTTTGGTCATCAATGGTCGGGTAATTTTTAGCTTAATTTCTAAAATCCTATGTTTAAATTTGTATTTGTAATTATTACTTACATTGTGTTAATTTGGGATACTTAACAATTATATGTTTATGTTTTAATTAATAAATTTTGTTTTTACATGCATATCTAACGCATCATACGACACCAACAAAATTTGTATCAATACAAAACCCCATCAAGCGAATTTTGTGTTAGTTTTTTTGTGTTTGTTTTAGGTCATTAATGTTCGGATAATTTATATTTGTAATTAGTACTAACATTGTATTTATTTGGGATACTTAACAATTATTTGTTTATGTTTTGTTTACTGAATTTTGTTTTTACATGCACATCTAATTTAATTAGAGAATTAAATTCGAGCAAAGATGATTGGAAAATCAAAATACAAGTTTATCGCCTATTTGACATATTAAATTTCTGTAAACAACATAGCTTAAAAGTTTGGATATGGTCCTAATGGAAGAGGAGGTTTTATTTTTTTTTTTATTTTTTTATAAATTGTTTAATTTACATTTATTATATTGTTTTATAAACCTCTTTAGTTTTTTATTAATTAATTTTATTAAAAAAATAAAATTTGTAATTTAAGTTGCTTAATCAAGTTATCAAAATAACTTAATTTCTTATTTTTAATTATAGGGTGATTACGTTCACGCCTCAATTAACATCAGCTTTGTTCAACACTTTCATCCAAAATTGATTGAAGTAAAAGTTTACTTCTTTAGATACTTTTCAATCGTTCCAATCCAATGCCTTGATTTTTGTTATTATATTGATTTAATAAAAGTTTCATGCATGAATAAACACAGGGATGGACCGCATTTTAATTGCAATTAGTGGTCTCGATCTCATTGATGCAATTCATATCATACTATTTTTGATTAAAGATGTAATGGATGTATATTCTCCATGACATTGTAGACAAAATATAACAATGTGGAAGCTAGCTAATTGTTGACTAGCTTAGTTTAGTTACTAAGAAATTTTATGTTGAGCATTGTCAAGCATATGTGGTTGAAATTAATTTGTAAAGTACTTGATTTGATGCAATTATTCAAGTTAAGTTTTTGGCTTTTATACATATATTTAATGCAACTATTTCAAATTAATTTTAAAAATTGTAAGAAGAAGCTAAGGCAAATGGCACACGATTTGATGTTGTATACTTATTATATGGATGGCTTTCGTTATTATTGGAAATGATGAAAAAATCTCAATGCATAGATTTGATTTTATACAATTACAATTTTTTGATCAATTTCGCAACAATTTTTCATTTATTAGTAAATATATTGATTTACTTTATATAAATGTAAAGATTTAATTTATATCAATTTTTTTTTTTGCTAACATAAACAATGAATAATTATTTAAGATTTATATTATTTAAAAAATTAAAAAAAATTATCTTTTCACATTAAAGATTTTAGGTAACGGATGAAATATCATACTTACAATTTATTTATATTTAATAAATTCAATTATAATGTATAAAGTTGTATTATTACCGGTAGGTCTAAGTCCTTCTCTACCTAGAAGAGCAGCAAATCGTCTGCTTACTGAAGAAATTACAGTAAAAACAAAAAATTAAAATTAAAATTTTGTAATTTTGTCTGAAATTATTAAATACAATAAATCAAATAATTAAAAACCTTAGATGAAAAAACCGTGCATCGCACGTGCTTTCATCTAGTTTGTATTATACCATGATGTTGCTCACGAAAAAAGAATACAACATTCAAGATAAAAGATATATTGTTCCAAATAAAGTAATCTGTAACATATTAGTAAACATGAATGATAAAAAAAAAAAAATAATAAAAAAAAGGGCAGTTTTCAAATGGCCACAATAAATTTGTAGTCATTGTATAATACTTAATCATTTATTTTGATTGACTAATGTAAACCGTTGATTAACTTTTTATTTTATTTAAAGATAGAAGTTCTTAATTATGAGCTCTAGGGATGCCCTGATAATGAGATCCCATCTCATCAAATTGCGAATTGGAATAGCATAGTTGATTCATCGGAAATTTGCTGATGAACCATTAAAGCGAATTGGAGAGTAGTTTCTTGATTTTAGTTTCAGGGTGTTACTGTTTGGTATTTGTCCATCTTATGCACAACCCTAATTGTTGTTTTAGACTACCTAAGTTGTTTATCTTTAATGGCTTCATTTCGAGTTATCTGATTACCACTTAGTCCACTCCCCTGCTACCTATTACCCACTCCCTTCAGCCACTGCACCACTACAAATATTCAATAATCGAGGCTCGATGAGATCAAATATTCGAACAATTGGAGTAGACTACGAGTAGTTTGAAATTCATCCAATTCGCAAGAATAAGGACTTCACGAATGCTCATTAGTTCCGATAGCAAAGTATTATTAATCACATGCTACATATTTATAGGACTAGCTCTGAACGTGATTAGCCTTGATATGTACTTGGCTACTTTGGTTAATTGGTATTGTAAATACAATTCCTTCTGCATGTCCCCGGTTTACAATAATTTTATTGTACATCGAACATTTTGCGAAAAGTGACCCTTTTTTCTTACAAAAGTGACCCTTTATTTTTTACAAAGTGACTCATATGTTTACAAAAGTGACCCTTTTTTTCACAAAAGTGACCTTTTTTTTCTACAAAAGTGACCCTTTTTTCACAAAAATAACTTCTTTTTTCACAAAACTGATCATTATTTTACAAAAGTGACCTTTTTTTCACAAAAGTGACCTTTTTTTCTACAAAAGTGACCCTTTTTTCACAAAAATAACTTCTTTTTTCACAAAAATGATCATTATTTTACAAAAGTGACCCTTTTTATCACAAAAGTGACCCTTTTTTTACAAAAGTAATTAAGCTACAAATGCAAAACAGAGTATCAAAATCAAAATTCTTAAAAAAAAAAAAAGTATCAAAATCAAAATCGAAGAAACCCAGCAAAATTAGAACCTCCATTTTTACGAACAAACCCAACTCACCCACAAATATTGAACCACCGCCATTTTCAAACAAGCCCATTCAAACTTGTTCGAGCACCGCCCATTAGGCAGCCTCCAACACTGCGTGTCTGCGTGACTGTACTTCTGGAACTTGAGCGGCAACAATGGCGACACTTCCGACTGAGATAATCACAGAGATTCACTCACAATTACCTATTAAATCAGTTGTACACTTCAAATGCGTCTATAAATTCTAGAATTCCTTAATCAAAACACCCAATTTCATCTCAATCAACCCTTAATTTCCAACTTCGATCGTCATCTCCTCTTCTGTTATCAATCTCTTTATTCTGCAGAATTCGACCATGACAAGATCTCTTTCTTAGAGGTCCAGCTCCCACTCTCAATTCAGGGAGTTCAGGTGTTTGGGTCTTGCAATGGCATCATTTGCATTGAAGAGAGAAATAAAAGCAAATTGAAGAGAGAGAAAGCTTTCAGCAATGGCCTTGATTAGAGCAAAGTTCATAAAAGAGAATGAGGAGAGAGAAGTAATTTTGGGGAAAAGTCACGTGTGAAATTATTTAGGGAATGAAATTCTTCCTCTTCTTTCTTGCCACACAATAAAATAGTGTAAACCCGCTTTTTTTAAATATTTGTGTTGTAAATAAAGTGAGTCTTTTTTATTTTTTTTGGTACGAAATAGGATATATACGTAATAATTAAATAAGGGGAAAAGAGAAGAAAAAAATCACTTGCACACAAAAAAGGGTTGGAATAAAGTTGGAATTTTATAAAAGAAAAATATATATTTCAAAAATAGATAGCTGTAATATTTGTGCGTGCAAACTCCTAAAAAAATAATTGTTGTAATATTACCAAAAAGGAGGAAGTATCATATTACTAATAAATAAAGCCGGTCTCGCAGCTAGGCCACGAGACAACGACACTTGTCATCTTAGTTTTACGCCAAGTGTCGCGCCACGTAGACGACAAATATAAATATCGCCTACGTGGCTCGATATTTGGCGAAAAACTGGAATGTTATTGAAAAAAAAAAATTATTGAAACGCTTTATAAGTGAAAACCCCGTAAAGTTCTAAGACCTTGCTAACATTGATATGAATTCACTTCAAAATTCCCTTGTATTGTACAATTTCTATTGTATCCTAATTTTTAGTAGTTTTTTATTTTTTTAATTTCATTAACAAAATCACAAACATACACAAAAATATTACAACCGAATATGAAGAATACCTTATTCAAAAGCTTTAATGGTAAATCAATGGTAGACTAAAATAAATTAATGATACATGGCCATATTTATAATTATAATTACGTGGTTATTCGTATAGGAGTTAAATAAATTATTTATAATTATAATATGTGGTGTGTTGCTATAAGTAAAATTCTATTGTCAATAAAAAGATAATTTTTTTCCAAAAGAATTATAAATTATTTTATTTATGTATTTTTTTTTTCTAAATAAATCTATCCAATCTAATCTAACATGACATCTAATCTAATCACATTATTATCTATTTATCGAATACGTGGTTCGATACTTGGCAAAAAACTGGAATGCCAAGTGTTGCTGTCTCGTGGCCTGGCTGCGGGACCGGCTTTATTTATTAGTGACTAGTACGTGCCCCGGGCGTTGCCCCGGATACCCATTTTAGAGAGTGTACTTATTTGTGGCCATGTTTTGTATTATTATAATTATAATAATAATAATAATAATTGTTATTATTATTAGTAGTATTTATATATTTTTTAAAATGTTAGATAAAACAAAAAAATTAAGGATACAGGCCATATTTATAATTATAATTACGTGGTTATTCGTATAGGAGTAAAATTCTATTGTTAATTCGATATTCATATTAATTATAATATATATGTGGTGTGTTGCTATAAGTAAAATTCTATTGTCAATAAAAAGATAAATTTTTTTCAAAAGAATTATAAATTATTTTATGTATAATTTTTACCCTAAACAAATCTATCGAATTTAATCTAATGTGACATCTAATCTAATCACAATATATCTATTTGTCGCTTACGTTGCTCGACACTTGGCGAAAAACTGAAATGCCAAGTGTCGCTGTCTCGTGGCCTGGCTGCGAGACCGGCTTTATTTATTAGTGATATGATATTAGATTTTATTATAATCATTTCCCATATTATATTATTTTTTTTATCTAATCCAATTTTATTTAATATTCATTGAACGTGAATTTGACTTTTTAAGTTTCATAGTATTTTTTTTTATATACACGAAATAAAATAAATTAATTATTTTCTCATATTTAGATAAAATTTTCAATATAAAAGGATAATATTTTATTTTTATAATTAATGTAAACTTTTAATTCTAATCCTACGTGGCGCTTAAAATAATAATCCTACGTGGCATAATTCTACACGTAACGCTCTGAAAATACTAATCCTACATGACGTTCTAAGAATTTTAAAAATCAAAATCCTAGGTGGCTCTCTACAATCTTGGGAAAAAACTCTCTTTTATATATATACTAGTTTTGTACCCATGTGATGCACGGGTTGTTTATTGAATTTTAAAATAAAACTTTTTATCTAAAATATATATGTTATTTGATTTTCTAATCATGGATTAATAATCACTTGACAATCATACTTGTCTATTTATGGGTATTTTATGGATTAATAATCACTTGACAATCTAAAAAAATTAGAAGTAACAATTTATAACCAAAAAGAACAGTTGTCTAAAGCCGCGATCTCTTTTCATTTTCTCTGAACATCAAGGAAAAGGCTGGTTGCATGTTAAGAGAACGGTTATATATTTGATTTTGTATTTTTTTTTCTTTTTTACCTCTCTGGATCCATCATTTGTATAGACATATTGGTATTTCTAAACCAAAAGTTTTATTGAAAACAAAACTCTAAAATAATTTTTTTATCCTACTAAATATATCCAAATTTTATTGAAAATAAAACTTTAAAATATTTTTTTTTATCCTACTAAATTTATCCAACTTTTTTTATTTAATAGTTAATTGTCGATTACATGGCACGACACTTGGCGAAAAGTTTAATGTCAAGTGTCACTGTCTCGTGGCTTGGATAAAAGTTTAGCTTTATATATTAGTTACTAGTTTTGTGCCCGGGCGATGCTCAAATGGTTGATAAAATTTTAAAATACGGTCAAATAATTCATTCTGATCCCATCAAAAAATAAAAATAAATTCGTTATGATAATGTAGATATTTAGACATACAATATCATATGGCTTATATTAGTATAATAATACTTTTTAAAGTTTTGTTTGTAAATAGATATATGTTATTATTTAAATTATTTTTATTGACCTTAAATTATTTTTACTGAATTGAAAGTATTTTTTACCAAACTAAAATTAATTTTACTGATTAAAATTTATTTTTACTGATTTTATAATATTTTTTTAAATAAATTAAATAACAATGCATTTTGTATGCGGCTAGCCACACCATCTAGCCGAACAAAGTAACCCCTATAAAATTGACCGAGTAACCCTTGTAATAGTTACTGAGTAACCTCTAACACTGACTAAGTAACCCTTATTTACAACACTGATTGAGTAACCACTATAACACTGACCAAGTAACCCCTATAGCACTAACGAAGTAACTCTTGTAATAATTTGTGACACGATTTGGCCAGCTACGTATGAAAGTTTGTGATTAAATATATTATAAATGGATCTTATTTTAAAGAGCTTTTTAAAACGAATTTGATGATGGAAATAGAATTGAGTTATAAAATATTTATTAAAAGTTATGATTAATTTTGCATATATAAAATATTAGAATTCTATCGACAATAAAACTCTATTCAACAATTTTATCTTAGAAAATTTATCCAAAAATCGTTTACTTAACATCATAAATGTCACAATAATACTTATTTATCTCCTACGTGGCGCGACACTTGGCGAAAAATTGGAATGGCAAGTGTCTTTTTAATTTTAAAGAACTTTTTAAAACGAATTTGATGATGGATTGATGATAAATTTTAGGATAAACTTTTCACTTGAATGTTAATAAATACAGTCATATAATCTGTTATGATAATGTAGGATATTTAGACATACGATATCATATGACTTATATTTATATAATAGTGTACTTTTTGTAGTTTTGTTTGTAAATAAATATCTATGTTATTATTGACTTGAAATTACTTATATTGAGCTTAAATTATTTTCACTGAACTTAAAATATTTTTACCAAACTAAAATTATTTTTACAGATTAAAACTTATTTTTACTGATTCTCTATTATTTTTTTTAAAATAAATTAAATAACAATGCATTTTGTATGCGGCTAGCCACAACATCTGGCTGGACAAAGTAACCCCTATCAAACTGACCGAGTAATATATTTAATCAAAAACTTTAATACGTAGCTGGCCAAACCGTGTCACAAACTATTACAAGAGTTACTTCGTTAGTGCTATAGGGGTTACTTGGTTAGTGTTATAGTGGTTACTCAATCAGTGTTATAGATAGGGGTTACTTAGTTAGTGTTAGAGTTTACTCAGTTAGTATTACAAGGGTTACTCGGTCAGTTTTATAGAGGTTACTTTGTCCGGTCAAATGGTGTGGCTAGCCGCATACAAAATGCATTGTTATTTAATTTATTTAAAAAATAATAGAGAATCAGTAAAAATAAGTTTTAATCAGTAAAATTAAATTTAGTTTGGTAAATATACTTTCAGTTCAGTAAAAATAATTTAAGTTCAATAATAATAATTTCAAGTCAATAATAACATAGATATGTATTTACAAACAAAACTACAAAAACTACAAAATTTTATCAAATATCTGGGCATCGCCCGGGCACAAAACTATAACTAATATATAAAGCTAAACTCTTGGCCACGAGATAGTGACACTTGGCGTTTCAACTTTTCGCCAAGTGTCGCGCCACGAAGGTGACATATTAGATTAATTTGACACGTTTGATGATAAATAAGTGACGAATCTGATAGATTTGTTTAGGATAAAAAAGTTATTATTAGAGTTTTATTTTGGATAATTAATAACGAAAATATATCAAATCAAATACTAATTGCTATCATAGTTCCTTCAGAATTAAAATTCCAAATAAACAATCGTATTTATTAAAAACAAAAAATCAAACAAACAAATCGTGCAATTATAAAAAGATATGTTTTGCGTGCATCATTTGATTCCTTCAAATCAATTGATCCTAATGGGCTCATGTTTGTTAATGGCCTTTTAAAAATCCACAAAACAAAAGAACCTATTGCATAAAATAGAAAGCTTTGAAAATCATCTTATAAATACTAACTTCTTGCGTAGAGACTATCATTGACCAATTTTTTTTCATTTTTTTATTTTCTTAATTATTAGTTTTAAGTAAGTTGGGAGCTAGCCTCCTTTTTTGCCTGTTGGAAAAAAAAATAAAATAAAAAAAATTCCTTGCATGTTTAATCAACAAGGAATTATATTATCGCTAACAATAAAATCTTCCATTTATATATTTTTTTGGGATTATTTGATATACGCATGTAGTCTGTATAATAGAATGCTTGCATCATTATAGGAGATGTTGATGTATGTCAGTTTTTTTCCCTCTATAATTTATATATAATTAACATGTTTTTTTTTCCTAATGATTTTTTAGAGATAGGACATCGTTGGAGCTAGAGAAATATAATCTTATCAAGGACTTGAAGATTAGCAATGAGAGGCAAGAATGGACTTTAAAAGTAAAAATCACTAATTAAATTGGGGATGTAATTAGCCCGAAGACCAATCATTTTCTAGGTATTGACACAATACTAGGAGATGTAAGTATTTTGCACAACAACTACCATGTATTATTCCAATATTTTTATATATGTTATTAACCTAATATCTCTTCAAAATAAGAACTAACGAAGCTAATGATACAGAGACAATACATACATGCTTCAATTAAATTAAACGAGAAGATGCATATGATTTTAGAGAAAAGCTCAAAGAGGGATATATATATATATATGATTAAGAACTTTAATGTGACGTCTAACAAGAAAGAGTGGAGGATTGTCACAAATGATCACATGATATTTTTCAAATTTTCAACCTCGACTCAATTACTAAAGAAAGATGATCCAAAAATCCCTAGACAAAAGTTTAAACGGGGGGATGATGAATCAATCAAGCAACAATAATGCAACTCAGTTGTTCAACTCACATGTTTTTATAGAAGATTTATATCACTATTCAAACTCGGTCTATAATTATCATTATATACAACACTCTGTAGTCTGTATCATATATAATTGTTCTACTTTATTTATAATGCAGATGTATTAGGCCAACTAAGAGGAATTGGAAATTTAAACATAAAGCCAGAAAGGTCTATCTGATCTATATTATTACGAGAAATCATATTAGAAGACACAAGGTATAATTATTTAGTATTAAAAATTATAATCAATTATATATCTATATATTAATATCCTAATAAAACAGTATTCGTCTATTCTCATATTTTAATACAGTGGACAAACATACTTGATAACACTATAGGGAAAAATAGCCGAACATACAACTACCATCTCGGTGTAGACAATGTATCAATTGTGCTTATGATTACATCTCTTAGAATTTGAACCTATAATGGTATGTATTTGATTTGAAGAAACACAACATCATACCATTTTTAATAGTGTATGTGAATTGTGAGCTAATATTATATTACAAAGTACAGGTGATACTACCACCATTTTAAATATTTTTAAAAATTCTACCATCAATTTTTTTCTGTTTATCTTTAACATCATTATATTATAACTTATTTAACTCGATGGTCGTAATCTTAACTTCAATTGAAATGTCAATGAAACCGTGGATATATTTACACATTAGTGATAATGCCTTCTAGAAAATAACAATTATTTTATAAGTAGCCAATAAGAATATATATTGCGGAATGAATCCGAAGCATCGCCCGGGGTACATACTAGTTTTGTGCCCGGGCGATGCCCAAATTGATGATAAAATTTTAGGATAAACCTTTTACTTGAATGTTAATAAATACAGTCATATAATCCGTTATAATAATGTAGGATATTTAGACATACGATATTATGTGGCATATATTTATATAATAGATTAATAGTGTACTTTTTGTAGTTTTGTTTGTAAATAAATATCTATTATTATTGACTTTAAATTACTTATATTGAGCTTAAATTGTTTTCACTGAACTTAAAGTATTTTTACCAAACTAAAATTATTTTTACAAATTAAAATTTATTTCTACTGATTCTCTATTATTTTCTTAAATAAATTAAATAACAATGCATTTTGTATGCGGCTAGCCACACCATCTGGCCGGACAAAGTAACCCCTATAAAACTGACCGAGTAATCCTTATAATACTAACTGAGTAACCTCTAACACTGACTAAGTAACCCCTATCTATAAGAGTAACCACTATAACACTAACTAAGTAACCATATAACACTCACGAAGTAACTCTTATAATAGTTGGTGACACGGTTTGACCAGCTACATATAAAAGTTTGTGATTAAATATATTATAAATGGATCTTATTTTAAAGAACTTTTTAAAACGAATTTGATGATAGAAATAGTACTGAGTTATAGGATATTTATAACTCTCTTATCTTAAACATTTTAGCTTAAATGTTAAATACGATCATATAATCCCTTTTGATAATGTAAAATATTTAGACATACAATATCATATTGCTTATATTTATGTAATAGTGTACTTTTTTGTAGTTTTATTTGTAAATGGATATCTATGTTATTATTAAGTTAAAGTTTTTTTTATTGCACTTAAATTATTACTTGTATTTCTAATGAACTGAAAGTATTTTTATCAAACTAAATTACTTTTTCTACATGAAACTTGTTTTTACTGATTTTCTATTATTTTTTAAAATATATTATAAATGGATCTCATTTTATAAAAAATTTTAAAATAAATTTTATGATGGAAATAGAACTGGGTTATAACTTATAAGATATTTATAAAGTTATGATTAATTTCGTATAGATGAAATATTAGAAGTATATCGATAATAAAACATTATACAACATTTTTATGTAAAAAAATCTATCCAAAGTTCGCTTACTTAGCATCGTACGTGTCACAATAATACCTGTTTATCGCCTACGTGGCTACGAGACCGGCTTTATATATTAGTGATGATATGATATGATATTAGATAGATTAATTTAGATAATAAAAAAAAATAGATAAGCCTTAGTAAGTTCAAATCCATATTTCTTTCTTGCGAACAAAAAAAAAAAAAAAAAAAAAAAAAGTTCAAATCCATATGGTTTACCAAACTAGTTTGTGATCGAGTCCAATTTACTTAAGTTAATTAAATCATAGGAAGTATTAGTTATGTTCACATAAAATGACAAAATATACTCCGTTGTAATAAGTACTGAAATTTTGGTTTCTTTTATAAAAATATTAAAATCAGGTAAATAAAACGCAAAACAAAAATAAAAATTGTACATATAAAGTATTTGTTATTTAAGATTTTTTTCAAAAAACAAGAAGTACTCCGTCTTTGTTATTTTAGAGCCTTGTAATTTTTCAAGGAACCCTTTATTGTTGTACCTCTTATTTATTTGGTGAGAATTAAACCTAATTTTTTTTTTTTTTTTTTTTTTAATACCCAGTGATTATTTTAATACCCAGTGATTATTTTAAATAATAATTGCATATTAAAATTATTACGTAGTATTTGATCGACTATAACGAACGACCCTAATATATATTTTTTTATTATTGTCATGATCGATTATGAAGATCATCTAATTATTGGATAATAAGATAAACAAAATTATGTGGAGTAGATATTTTTTTAGAATCGTTTTGTTCGTAAATAAAAAGAAGAAATATGTATTTTAAAGGATAAAGATAAAATCAAAAATAACTGATTGAAGATGAAGAAAAAAGATAAAGTTGCATCTTCAATAAAAAAATTGAAAACATGAAAACATATACGTTTATCTTATATTGAGGAAAACACATAATTTGAATAATTCAAATCTGTTTATTGTTATGAATAATTGGATAAGTATCAGATAATATAATTAAAATTAATCCAAAGTAATAAACAATTATCTTTTAATATATAATTTCCCTATATAAAGCCTTCATCACCCCTACATCAAAAACCACAACAAAATAAGCTATTAACTCTATTAAATTTAGTGTGACAAACGTGAAAAAGAGAGAAATTAAAGATAATGGGAAAAGGAGGAAGTGTTGGTGAAGTTGCCTCTCTTTCAGAGAACAGGGCTGCTTGGCTATATGGAGTTAATGATCTTAGGATTCTTCCTTTTGAGCTCCATGCTCTCGGTAAGATTTGTATGTAGCGATATATTAATAGTGTAGTTTGAACTAGTAATGTGACAGTTTATACCTCAATAGATGATTTGCTTATTGATTTCTTTTGTTATATATAATGTTGAAGTTAACATATAATTTTGGTATGTGACAGGACCTAAAGATGTGAGAGTAAGAATGAAGGCTGTTGGAATTTGTGGGAGTGATGTGCATTATTTAAAGGTACATATTTACGCAAATTTCATACTAGTATATGATATAAATTATGCAAATAATATTTTTATGATTATTCATATTCATGCTATACTTGACTTGATTAGACAATGAGCTGTGGTGATTACCATGTGAAAGAGCCTATGGTGATCGGTCATGAATGTGCTGGGATTATTGAAGAAGTCGGAAGCGAGGTCAATTCACTCGTTCCGGGGGATCGAGTAGCTCTTGAGCCCGGGATTGGTTGTTGGCAGTGTAACAGGTGCAAAGAAGGGTCTTACAATCTCTGCCCTGATATGCGCTTCTTTGCTACCCCTCCTATTCATGGATCTCTTGCTGATCAGGTTTATATCTAATTAATACATACGTTAATTATTGATTATTCATTATTATAAGGTCCACTAATATGGTATATGAAATTCATGAATTTGTGTATGTAGATTGTGCATCCTGCAGACTTATGTTTCAAGCTGCCTGAAAATGTCTCATTGGAAGAAGGGGCAATGTGTGAGCCATTAAGTGTTGGTGTGTATGGTTGTCGCCGAGCTAATGTTGGTGCTGAGACTAATGTTTTGATCATTGGTGCTGGACCAATTGGCCTTGTCACATTGCTGTCAGCTCGTGCTTTTGGTGCTCCTAGAATAGTAGTAGCAGATATGGATGATCACCGTCTCTCTGTTGCAAAGAGCCTTGGTGCTGATGGAGTTGTTAAAGTTTCATCGACTATAGAGGTGTGTTGCTTTACAAACTACTATGTACACTTCTAATATAATGCACTACAAATATCTATAATAAGTAAATTTTTGTTTTTGTTGCAGTTTGTCTCAGCAGAAGTGGATGAGATAAAGAAAATAATGGGAAAAGATATAGATGTAACTTTGGATTGTGCTGGTTTTGAGAAAACTGTGTCAACTGCTTTCGGTGCTACTCGTAGTGGTGGTAAGGTGTGTTTGATTGGAATGGGTCATTGCAATATGACTGTTCCTCTTACACCAGCTGCATCAAGGTAAACATCAGTTATAAGTTTTTGATTTAAAGTTTTTTCTCAAGAAAACATTGGTCATATATTAATTTTGTTATGTTGTTGCACATGTATCACAGGGAAGTAGACGTGTTGGGTGTTTTCCGATACAAGAATACATGGCCACAATGTATAGAGTTCATAAGCACCGGGAAGATTGATGTGAAACCTTTGATTACTCACCGATTTGGATTCACTCAAGAAGATGTGGTGAAGGCTTTCGAGACTAGTGCTAAGGGTGGCAAAGCTATTAAGGTCATGTTCAACCTTTAGAGGATCAACGGATTAGGGCATTAGTTGATTAGTATTTTGACTATTTTCACCAGAACAAACAATAAAGTGTATCCTACTTTTTTAGGATCTCTAAGATACAGTTGTAAATTAAGATTTTGATTATGTAACGAGTTTCCACAAATAAATTTTCTATTCTTAGTAATTTTCATCCATGAAGGCCTGAGTATGTTGATCATTAGCTACATCATCTTTACACACTGTTTTAACGCAAAAATTTCCCCTATATGTAGTTTGGGTAGTAGGGATTTTCGCTCTCCCAAATTTTATGAAAATTATATGTTGCCCTGCTTAATTTTGAGCAAAGAGGACAAGTTTAGTTTATGTTAAACTGCTTAATTTTGAGCAAAGTAATAACTGTTGCCTTACTTGTTATACTCTTTAGTAAACAGGTTGAAAAACAATTGCCTAAGCTAATAATTAGGGCGACTTGAGGGTGGTTCCAAAATCATCATCCTTGCTAGTAGGCTACTATGAGTACATTATGTATATTCATAGGCTTTACTTAACTTCAGAGATAACCAACCAATTTCATTACTAGATTTCTAAAACATATTAAGAACTTCCTGGAGTACTAAAAGGTTATCTTGGATAGAACACCCCGGAAGAAATGCTCCTTAAGAATAATACTCATTCTTGTAACTAGGATTGTCGAAATTGCTTTGTTCATAGTATTACAAAAGCTGATTGGGCGAAAATGGTGAGAAGATTTAGGAGACTGCATTTTTGGTATCAAAGTACGATTTAACTGATAAGGATGAGATCCATGAAAGTAAAAAAAAAAATCTTGGATAGTCTCTACTACAGAAGGACCAACAATATGCCAATAAAATTGAAAGAAATGCGAACCAAAGCCATTAGAACCAGGGGGCTTTGTGAGGATTCAAATCAAAATAGGCAGGTGAATCTCATCACGAGTAACAAGTGCAGTTATACACTATACATGGCTACACCCATTGTAAATTTGTCAAAAGACTTTGTACATCTTAAGGGGTAGCATTGACTTCCGGAGTTTGTAACATCTTTGTAGTTGTCTTGACTCAATGCATTCTATAATCTTAGAGATGGTTGTAATAAGATTTCTCAACACGAGTATTAGTGAGAATCCCTTACCATCTTTGTTGCTGTCTTAACTCATTGCGTCTTGGTGCTACTAAGAATCCCAAGAGTTAAATAGATAGATAGTCTCAATGATAGATATGGATACCACAAAAGGTCAGGCTTGATGTCAAATTTGACACCAAGAAATCTCTTAGCCTTATAACTTCTATTCCATAGGGAGAAAGTTTCCCCGCGAATTTTTGAAACATCTTGAGGACTCAAAGCACACAGAATAAATACCGAGCCCTGCAAAACCAGTAAACAATCAGGGGTAAAAAAACTGGTTAGTGTAATGGGATCTTAGAGGTTTCCAACTTTCCAATACGTAATCTTACTACTGTATATACACTAACTGGTTTCTGCAAACTCAGATAAACAAAAGTTAATCTCTGGTATACTGTCAAAATTCAGTTCATGAAAAAGATACTCTTATATTTGCTACATTAGGACTCTTATCACATCTGCAATTAATAAGGTTAACTGATGGCAAAGCGGTGTTTGTCATATGCACATAGGCCAAAGTAGAAATAAACGATTATAAGGATTGTATATAGAAAACCATTAATAGCTTATACTTGTGATATTAATGTTTACTAAAGTATAAATTTCACACTTAATTCATCCTTAAAAATATATATTAGTCTTAAAAATCCATATCAGATAGACTGAGATCACTTGGTTACATCTATCAATGAAATATTACTGTAATAAGCTGAAAAGAACAGAGTTTAACATCTACGTTGGACATCCAATGAAGAATGTGTCAAACTTCTTAATGATACGGATCAATTATAAGTTTATGACAAAACATTTGTGGTTGAAACAGCATACTAGATAGTTCCCTAGCCAACATCATTATAAAATGCAGGGTGTGTTTTATAATAAATTTCTAAAATGTTCTTTTGGTTTAAGAAACAAGGAAAATTCAGGGTTCCTTCATGCATCATGAGATTACAGGGGCACTTTTACTTCAGACTTCAGTTTCTTTCGATGAGAAACACGCCTTCCTGCCTAATAAGATAATTTTATAATCTTCCAACAAATTTACCAAAGAGTCAAAAGGGTGTTAATTTTACCAATCTAGTTATTGGCCTGAAATAATAGCCTAGCTAGCAAGGATTTCAAGCACAACCTTGGTGTAGAATTCATTAACCCTTTGCTCTACATCACCAAGTAAAGCAACTATATCGATATCTATTCTTTTTTATAAGCACAACCCTGAGTGTAGAAACCGTCATCCTTTTGCCTTATATTGCCAAGTAAAGCATAAGCAATTAAGGATTTGCCATATATAGACAAACAAAAAAAATTGCCTTCCAAACATCCTATAGCAGTGTAAAAAAAAAAAAATACGTCACTAACCAAGCACTAATTAAAAGTTATAGTGCATAACATAGTGATTATCGATTGTATGTTAAGAAAAAAAGCCTAATGTGTTGAATCTATCACTCTTTCTCGATTTCAATAAGCAGAAGCAATGTCCACACCAACATCTGCAGGTGACTTCAGATATACTTTTACACCGTCTTCCATTTCATCTGTCTCCTCTTTTCGTGGATGATAGACAACTGTATCAGCAGAGATATAGCATCCAAAAGTGGTTTCAGCAACCTATGAAACCCCGAATCCTTAAGCGCTGAATCAAAACTGAATATCCATATATAAAATTATGTCACCCTAACTCGATGGCACGGCAACTCAAGAATAACTTAATCAAACAGAAAACTCAGAAAATCGTTTTTCATGATAAAAGGGTCTCACACTCTCATTATTTTCCCATCATGTGTAGCAAAAGGTAAAATTAGAAGTAGAGTTTTGGAAGAATGTCTTGGAAAGTACATACATGTCAGCTCTTATAGTCATTTTTTTTTTTTTTTTTTTGTTATGCTTGCTCGTGTATTGTGCTACCATAAGCACATTCTGACATACAAATGCTAAAGAGGCAGAGGAAAAAAAAAACAGAATCCGCTACTTTCATGATCAGAAACTGAGACACAGGAGAATCATCCAAAAGCTAGAAGAGATGGAAACATGTAAGCAGAACTGAAACTAAAGAGCAATACAGGGCTATGAGCCTAGTGAGGGTACAAGCATGATGATGGTTTAGTGGTGAAGAAGAGTTATACTTGGATCCATAAATCTCTTCTTCACCACTAAACCATCATCATGCTTGTGCCTATAATGATTACAAGCATGATGATGGTTTAGTGGTGAAGTATAGCTTGTACCTATACATGAACCTAAAATGATTTTGCTAAATAATAATATGCTTCTTTATTTATTGCTGCAACTGCTGTGCTATTGGTTTTCGGATGAAAAATGGCTGAATAAAGAAATGCTATCAGTGAATTATAGCAAGTCTGCCAAAAATTTATGCCTGCTTCATTTGAAAACTTCATTTAAAAGAGAAAACTGAATCATAAACACACTCAAATTTTCTGAGCAGCTCATATTAATATAGAGTTAATGCAACAAGATTTTTACCAAAACAAAACCTCATCCTGCATCCCATCCCCATCCTAGGCCGGCCAACTGATGATTAATAAACGCAACAACTTCTAAAATTATTTTCATATAAGTTGAGAAAAAAGTGAAACCCTTAACATGTGAAAACATAAATTAATTTGATATGTTGTCAAAAGATTAACTTAAATTTGTTGATTCTAGAAGCAAAGGTGTTCAACGCCACTAACAATAAGCAAAACATTAGAATTGAATAAGTAAATCCTCGATACATGTTCAAATGTTGCCCCATATTAATTATTTCGATAAACCTTCTAAAATGGAAACTTTTGCAAATGGATCCGCCGGCTCACCAATCATTGATGGTTCTAAAACTGCCAAGCCTACGTTACACGCAATAGTACCTAAAATTACTACAGGAAAAATATATAAAAGATCATTAGGCCATGCGGGCTCCCCGTAATAATTATGCCCCATGCCTTTCGCTAATTTAGCCCTTAATACAGGATCATTCAAGTCAGGTTTTTTTGTTATTAGGATAGGTGAATTCTTTTCTTAGAGATTCGATTCATCCCCCGAAAGAACCGGACATGAGAATTTTTCATCATCCGGCTCGAGCAAGAATCAAAAGAACCAAATGGATCCAGAATATGGATCTTATCCATCTAAAAGGTTCCCTGTAAGAACCTATTTATTAAATCCTACTTTCCGAAGTTGTAATTATACATGGAAAGAAATTCTGCTCTTACAAATAAATGCTCAACACCCAAGTAGGTTCAAACATTTTGGCTCTACCCATGAATTATCCAGTAATAGGTCTTTCACAATGAGATCCACCTATACAATAACGGTATTTAATTTTGAAAGTTAGCTGGATAGCTGACCCTGTTAGTCCGTTCTTCTAAAAATGGGAGCAGGAATTTTTTGCTCTTAAAAAAGGATTCCCCGCTAAATGGATAACGTTCGCTACCAATGGGAAATTTTAATTGTCGTATCTTAAATCCGATTTAGACTGACAGAAACCATAAATTTCATACTCAATAGATGAATAGATCTTTTTCATTTTATTCGTTTTAGATAGTGACAGGAGTTTTATACTATTCCATTCACCAGTACTGATCATTGATACTGGAAAAATTATTTCTTTTGTTTTTGTTCCAGCTCATAATCGGAACGAGTCACACATACACCCTAGTACATGTTCCTCGGCGCTGAGGGCATCCCCGAGTATATTGATAAAAACTTTAGTCTAAATTCCAAAATCAAAAGAGCGATTAGGTTTAAAAAATAAAGGATTTCTAACCATCTAATTTTTTTTTTCTTATAACAAAAAAAAACCAATTAGATGCAACAAAAATAGAGAGTCTGCTGATAAATTTACCCATCTCCGAGGTATCTATTATTTCATAATAAAATATCTTGTTTTGACTGTATCGCACTATGTATTATTTGATAACCCAAGAAACCACACGGGATTGATCTAAGCATAATCCGAACTTCATAAAGTACACAGATCAACTAGGCAGAGGCGGGGCTACAAATGCTAACAATGAAAGTGGCCCGGTACAATTTTGTTAAGTTGGGCCCTAAAAATATTTTTTTTTAGGAAAAATATGTTACTAAATTCAAAAATCGGGGCCCTTTTATAATTGTTTCACTTAGGGGGCTTTGTGCGATCGACCACCCTACACATGCTCAGAACCACCCCTGCAACTAGGTGCACACAATGGTATTACTTTAATATCTCAATGATAAGTTACTTAATAATAGTGCACCAATGTTAAGAGTAAAAATTCCCACTCCCCAAACCTACCTTCAGCTACGGGGGAAAATTTGCTTTGCACAATGACATATAGAGTAATTGCCTATTGGAAAACACTGTGTTAAAGATAATGAAATTGTTAATAATCTTGCAAGTAGCCAATGATCAATCTCAAGCCTTTAAAAATTTGTTGATGGACTGAAAAATATAATACTTGAAATTGAGATTTTTAATTCGAAACTCATTATATAATAGCATTTAATTATAAATGTTCAATCTTAGGGATCTTTACACTTATTGTATGCTATGGTGAATATATAATCCTTAAATCTATCGTCACCCTTCAAAGGTTGAACATGACCTTAATGGCTTTGCCACCCTTAGCACTTGTTTCGAAAGCCTTCATGACATCTTCTTGAGTGAATCCAAATCGGTGAGTAATGAGAGGTTTCACATCAATCTTCCCACTGCTTATGAACTCAATGCATTGTGGCCAAGTATTCTTGTAACGGAACACTCCCAGCACATCTACCTCCCTGTGACATAGACAACATAACAAAATTTATACATAAACTTTCTTGAAAAATTACTTTAATTAATATCATAAAGTTATAAGATGTATGTTTACCTTGATGCAGCTGGGGTAAGAGGAACGGTCATATTGCAATGACCCATTCCAATCAAACAAACCTTACCGCCATTACGAGTAGCCCCGAAAGCAGTTGACACAGTTTTCTCAAAACCAGCACAATCCAAAGTGACATCTATATCTTTTCCCATCACTTTCTTTATCTCATCAACTTCAGCTGAAACAAACTGCAAGAAAAACATTTCTTTTAGATATTCGTTTCCAAACAACAATCATCAAGTGGTTTATAGGTAATTTGTAAAGCATAATCAAACCTCCTTAGTTGATGAAACTTTAACAATTCCATCAGCACCAAGGCTCATTGCAACAGAGAGACGATGATCATCCACATCTGCCACAACAATCCTAGGCGCGCCAAAAGCACGAGCTGATAGCAAGGCAACAAGGCCAATAGGTCCAGCCCCAATGATCAAAACAGTAGTCTCAGCACTAACATTAGCTCGGCGACAACCATACACACCAACACTCAATGGCTCACACATTGCACCTTCCTCTAATGAGACATTTTCAGGCAGCTTGAAACATAAGTCTGCAGGATGCACAATCTACATACACATAACATTCATGAATTTCATATTAGTGGACCTTACAATAATGAATTTCATATTAGTAGACCTTACAATAATGAATAATTAAGGTATGTATTAATTAGATATAAACCTGATCAGCAAGAGATCCATGAATGGGAGGGGTAGCAAAGAAGCGCATGTCAGGGCAGAGATTGTAAGACCCTTCTTTGCACCTGTCACACCGCCAACAACCAATCCCGGGCTCAAGAGCTACTCGATCCCCCGGAATGAGTGAAGTAACCTCGCTACCGACTTCTTCAATGATCCCAGCACATTCATGACCGATCACCATAGGCTCTTCGACATGGTAGTCACCACAGCTCATTGTCTAGTCAAGTTAACCATAATACAATAAAATTAGCATTACAATTAATTATGAGAATATTATTTAATTTGCATAATTTAATGTATATGTAACATATGAAAGTACCTTTAAGTAGTGCACATCACTACCACAAATCCCAACAGCCTTCATTCTTACTCTCACATCTTGAGGTCCTGTCACAAAAAAAATTATGTTACCTTTAATATTCTAATAAAAATTATTTATTTTGTCACGTGCTCACACACATTATTAGTTTAAATTACACTAATAACGTGACATTTAATTTAAAACTAGATGAATATAAGTTAATTACCGAGAGCAGGGATCTTAAAAGGAAGAATGCGAAGATCATTAACTCCATATAACCAAGCAGCCTTGTTCTCTGAAAGAGAAGCAACATCAGTTACACTTCCTCCTTTACCCATTTTATCCTAAATTTCTCTCTTTTCGAGTTTATCACACAATACTTAAATGATTTATATGTTGTGGATATTGATTAATGGGTGAAGGATTTATATAGGGAAAATTATAAGAGATTATTGTTTGTTAATTTGGATTAACTTTGTCATTTGATAGCTATCCTATGAGATTGTGGGTTTATCTCAAGGATTAATATCTTGATCTTTCAATATACTATATCCAATTTGATTTTATGATTTATCTTTCTTTTTTTTTTTTTTTTTTCATAACCATATTATCTGATCTTCCTTTTTATGCTATCCAAAAAAATGTCATTATCCATATAACCCAGATTAAATAAAAATAATCCACTAAGATTTTTAATTTAAAGATATAAAAACGCATCTTACAAAGTATTATATAGTCGTCATCAGTGGCATCTCTGGTCACATAGATTTATGATAACTATCCATATTATACTCTTTAATCACAATGTTGGAATATTTTTATTATTCACACACTCTTTTGACTATTTTTTATGATTATTATGTAAAATCTCTATTCATCTCAGTATATAATCTTAAAATACTAATATACGAGTATCATTATATTTAATACCTTTTTACTAGAATGAAACTGTAAATCTTCTATATAGATGACCAGGTATCTGGGTGTATATAAAAAGATTTCACTCAAACAGAATTTACTTGGCCTAAAATTTTGCTTTAGTTATCAATCCATAATAATTACTGTACTGTATTTATCAATCCCGTTTTGGTATACAGAGTATTATTAAAAATGTTTACGAATAGATCATTATCCATTTATTAGTACTTTCAATATGCATGTATTATCCTAGAAAGTAAAATGATAGGAAAAAAAAAAATCATGCAAAATGGTGGGTAGACATATACATCCCATCAAAATCTAATTCATTACACAACTGCCCTCTTTAATTAGTAAGCGTGGCTAGATGAGGCCAGAGGGCCATGACTATGAGGCCATACATATACAGATTATACGATATTCTGTACTCCCTCTGTCATATACAAAATATATTCATATTTTTGGGCGTATTCATAAATACATAAGTTTGATCATTGATATTTTTAATTGTTAATTAGCAAAAAAAATTATGATTTTTTCTTAAAATATAACTAATTATCCCATCAATGTGGAAAAAATTTCATGGGAAGGACTAAGGTACACGTATATACAATATAACATTAGTGAAATTTAGGTGAAGTGAATACTAATTAAATCTTTTAATGTGTTGTTGAAATTGTATTGCGACCTACAAGAATAATTAGAGCAAAAATGTGTGAAGAATAGGAGGTACAACCGTACAACCAATGAGGTCGTAGCCTAGCTAGAATTGAATCATGTATACATCGTCTTAAACTCCCCTAAAGTCCTCATACCTCCTTAAGTCCTTATACATCAAAGAAAAAGTAATTAATCTGTAAACAAGGTTAGAAAGTTTAATCTTTTGAGGCGAAAGAGCTAGTAGTGGCACAGTGGATGGTTAAGTGTGAAAGGGTTGAAGACTTGAAGTTACTTTAAAACAAATGGGTACATAATTTTAACTTTGAATGAGTTACTAATAGAAACTTCGTAGTATATAGACAATATCAGATACATCAAAATAGGTAGCATTAGCTATGACCAACTGTACAACTAACCTTGTGTATTAGTATACAAAAACTTCCAGCACGGTTGCGTTACATACTACACCTCCATAACTTTAAAAACTAAAAATTATGATTGAAGAATGTCCCTTCAGTTTGTGAAAGGGAGAAGTTGAAGATGCGCGCTTACTTTCTACTGCTAGATACCCGTGTCATTGACCCTTTACCCTTGAACATTAGATCCATAGACAGCCCAATGGTTGATGGTTTCCATGCATGGAAGAATTTCCACGACGAAGCCAAGTCCTGCTCTTTATTGGTTCTCTTCTTTCTTGAAGGCCCCTCAGCAGGCGTTACGCTTCTGGATTTTGACAATGCAGGCTTCAAATGTGATGTATCAAAGGAATGCTCAGTCGGGCCAAAGGACAGAGGACCATTACTGGCTGTATCTAGAGGAACTCCGACAGCTCCATCTTGATGGGGCGGAGGGAACTTTTCACTTTTGCTCTTTGCATTTGCTTGTGTCACAAATCTCATCCTCTGGAAAACTCAAAGGTAGATAATTAGTTGCTGCATCCCATAACAAGACAAACTTTTCTCTAGTATTTTTCCCGCAAGGAAAACAAATTCATCTCTATAAGTACTTACACAGGAATATCAACTTATCATAATTTTTTATCTTGTAGCATTTTTAAGATATTAATTATCAAAGTTTTGCATTGAAACTAAACAATGCATGTATATTGTATTCTAACTTCAAAGGCATTATTCTCTAGCTTCACCTGAATTTCACTGATCTAAAGGAATTTAGTGATTAAGACTGATTTTTACTGATTCTTAGTGTTTTCGTTATATGAAGTACTGATTTATACTAAATTTCATTTGCACAGAATAAATCATTTGCAGCACATTCCTGAGACTACTGATGAGACATGCAATGTAGAAGGCAGCAGTGAAGAAACCCAAAAAAGGCATCCCACGAAATTCTGCCACAGCAAGTCACTTGCTTCAGTCACCAAATAAAGTGACAGAAGCAAAAAGGAAAAACAGATGCATAAAATAAAGCTTGTTAAACATACATCCAAATTTGTTTGTAGCTCAGCATTTGCCTCTGGAGCAGGAATTGCACGGCCAGCTCGGTCACGTATTCTAACTCTCTTGGCACCATCAGCAATGCTAGATTTTCCACTTAAGCCCCTTTGCCTATTATAAAGGTGGCAATTTGACAGTAAGCACTATGAAGATAACTGGCAAATTTAGTGAAAGTATAACAATATAAAACAAGTGCAATAAAAGAGGAGGTAGTGTAAACCTTCTTGCAGCTTCATCCCGTAGCTTTACATCTAATTCTTTGCTGGGAGGATACTTTGGCAAAGTAGACGGCTCACAAGCATGAGGTTCAGATGAGAAGAACTATACATGAAGGCAACCAAACAATTTATGTAAGCTTACATATTAAACCAACCTATTCTTTCATCTCATTAGGGGAGGGGGGAAAAAGAAGACACCATCTTTACTTGCAATAGCTAAATAGCAAAACCAATGTATGTATGTGAAATCAGATAGTCAAACTAAAAAGCAATAACAGCCAATAAGATCAAACTGAGCAGCCTAACTGCTATTCAAAATCTCCATTTCTCTTTTTACGCCTGAGATTGTTCTATCTAGTGGAAGGTGGACACTTGTTGACGAGTGAATAATATAAATTATCATACATAACACAAGGAGTTCAAAGATAAGCCTTTAATTTTTCGGTTCAAAACATGCAGTGTCCGATAAAATACTCACTTCACCATTTAAAGCATCAGTAGCAGTGCCTCGTCCTTCAGGATCTATTGAAAGAAGTGAATCAACTAGTGGGAGGGAAGAAGGGGGGAATTCTTTAAAGGTCTCTGAAATACAACGCTTGTAGGGCTGCTGTGGCTTGAAAAGAGTAGCATTTGGTAGCTTATATTTTTTCCAGTACTCTTCAGAAGGAGAGCCACACAACTTGAATATCTTGTGAAGCTGCTCTACCTGGACACACAATAGATATAAATGTGAATTACTAGTCTAGAACAAAAATTCAAAACATTTAGCCTAGAAAAAAAAAAAACATGGTCAATGGTGAGAAATATATCCCACACAAGGATAAAGGACATGTTGCAAAAATGAAGCTTATAAATTGTCAATCGAATCATGAGATCTTGGAGAAATGCAACACCTCGGTCCGTCCTGGCATAATTGGCTTTCCAGCTAGTAATTCTGCCAGAATGCAGCCAGCACTCCAAAGGTCAACACCAACACTATAATTTGTGGCTCCAAGAAGCAGTTCTGGAGGACGATACCATAGGGTGACAACTCGACTGGTCATAGGTTGCTTTTGACTAGGATTGTAAATTGTAGCTAATCCAAAATCAGCTATCTTAAGAACTCCTTCATTGTCAATTAAGAGATTGGAGCCTTTAATGTCACGGTGCAGAACTCCATTGTTGTGGCAATGCTCAAGCCCAGATATTAGCTGCTTCATGAAACACTTCACCTAAAAATCATTCAGTGTTTACTAATCAGTCAGCCTTAATCATTTGAAACAAGCAGCTAATAAATGAAACTCAGAGCAGCAAAAACATATTTAGAGCATGAAGTCAATAAATTGAGATACAACATACTTGGAATGGATCAGTGTGTAGAAGAAAAAGAAATAGTATATTTTTATTAACACATCCAGCTATACATAATATCCGAGCAAAAATCTATTAAAGAAATATTTGAGCAAGCTTTTGCCTCATTGGTCAGGGTGGCGACCTTGTTTTCATTCTTTTCTTCGTTATCTATCATAAACTTGCAGTGGCATGTGCAGGCAGCCAGTGCAGAATCACAGATTATACCAAATCTTCGGTCATTTATTAATGATTCTCTCAAGTCATACACTGCAGGTACTGTTTAAACAGCAAATCTACAGCCTCACTGCCTCACAAAGGGGTGTCATACTGCCCCAGTTAACAAACGACAGAACGTAATATATTAAGCCGGCGCCAATCATAAGGTTTTTACATTCATCTCGAATTCTTGAATACACTAAACAATTATTCATTCAGAAATTCTATTCAGTGTTAAAACCCTAAGGACAAAGTATCAAATACTTCCTCCGTTAAATATTAATTGCAACAAAGGGGTATTATTTGTGAGACAAAAATATTCTTTTGTTGCAAATTTGCAATTAATATTTAACGGAGGAAGTATCAACTTTGTTGAATTTTTTTCTTTCTTATTGATTGTCAAAAAAAAAATTTAAAAAAAAAAAAACAAAAAAAAAAAGGATGAATTCAGCAATCCCCATAAGTGTTTTTGGAGTATTTTCATACTTAAAACACTCAAAAAAGTTAGTATCATGTAGATTGAATTACATCAACTATATCTATTTGTACATAACTAAAACACTACAGTAAGAGGCTATATGGTTGGAATTCTTTGGAAGGTGGGGCAGAAGGGTAAGGGAAAGGAAATTAAACCCTGTTTATCCTTGGTGATTGTTTGGTTGACATTTTTTTATTCCTTTCTCCCCTTTTGCTTTGCTGAGTTTCCAAATACTGCTCTACAGAGATTCTCCATCCCAACTTGGGAGTTGAGAATTCCCCCAACTTCCTCCATACCATGACTACCCTTGACCATCTTTGACCAATTACCCCCATCACCCAACCACCAGTTTGACCCAAGTCCACCAGCCACTTCCATAACTTGACCACTACCAAAGTACCAACCACCACCATTTGCACCACCATAATTTTATCATCACTTAGTCACCTCAAACACCAACTTGATACCCCTATGACCATGATAATCAACATCCTAAACCCCATGGCCATTACAAGATTCACATTCACCAACAATGTGCCACATACTCACCATCGTAACCACCCTGATCACCAACAAATTAGAGAGAAAAAGAAAAGAAGAGACGTACATCAATTTGCCAAGATTCTAATTAAGGATTTGGATGGTGTATTTTGACCATGAAAGCTCTGGATCTAGAGATTAGATGATCAAATTGACCATATTGTCCATATACATCCTTCTATAATGGTGGAAGGCAGTGACTTCAGTTGCAATGGAAGATGCCACATGCCAACTGTAACCCATTATCTAACTTGCCAGCATTGGCTTGGTTATTGGTGAAGAGCAGTGGTGGTTGTACTGTTTGTAAAATGTCACAAAGGGTTTCAGGTCACTTTCTTCATTCAACCAAACAGCATAGGGCATTGGGGGATTTTGTTAGCTTTCCTTTCCAGCTTTCTTATCTCTTTCTCAATTCCTTCTTTCCAATGAGGCCAACCAAACAGCCCCAAAGTTTCAATTTCTTTATTTCATACTCCAAGCTTCGTCAAAACACATTTACCCATTCAGGATGAAGAAAGATGGAACTCATATCTTTATAATTTACATGAGAATGAAGAAAGATGGTTAGTTTTGGATCTCCAAAGTCCCAAAATGTCTTTCACACCCTTTCTCACATATTAGCGTGACCCATTTAAACTTTTTTAGAAAGAATGTCATTGTGTATGAATAATCACAGGCTGCTGTGAATCTCCCAAAGTAATCCTGATATCTCTACCTCAGACCATCAACATGTATTTTTTCCCTAAATCTAGCTGAAGACTAATATAATTTCTTAAAATGCTGGCTTTACTTAAATTTCAGCTCAAATACAGTGATGAGATTTGCAGGGAAGAAACAATGTCCGGTTTCATTGAAAACATCTACAAACACTAAAGGTTTCTTTTTTCCCAGGAATGTCTGATATTAGACAAATCTTAAGCTTCTTCAATTGAACATCCACGGAAAAGATGTGATTGCAAACGGCATAATATAGTAACATCCATACATTAATATTGTCATAAAGACTTCTGAGAGCATATACAATATATACTAAATCCACAGACCTCTTAGGAACTGAATCCATCCACAGATCTCTCTGATGTAACTCCATGCAAAAAAAGGGGAAGACTGGAAGAGCTTAGACAATCTTCTCGAGATACTTAGTAAGAAAACTGCCAAATCCAGAGATTTTTTTATCTATAAAAACATTTAAGAGTACAACAACCAAATAATTATATTCTGATTCAGGGGCTAGACCACTAAAACATGATATTTAATGTGGTTGATATGCTCCGGGGTATCAATTGCCAGAGGAAGTCCGACACAACAATTTAAAGTTACATGGCCGGAAATGTGTTGCATCCAAACACAGTCTCACTATCAGTTTAGACATGGTTAGCAGTAAGGCCGCATAAATTTAAACCTCTCCAAACCCCACCTAAAGCAGGGCACATGCTATGTTGTTATAGCTGTTAAAATAATGTTTTGCATCACAGATCCAAATAAGAAGACAAACATAAGCAAAGCTTGTAAGGGAAAACAAACATAAGGGGGACAAACGAGTATTGTACTCTGGACTTAAAAATTCGGATAAAAACCGATAAATATCCAATGAACCACAATAACCTCCAGTCCAAATGCTATTGCAAAAACTCAGGCATCTAATCTTAGTAAAACAGTCACATCCTGCACTCTCAGCTGCTTGGCTTTTTCTATCAGCAGAAAAGGGGACAGGATAACTCAGACTTTCCCAAGTAATAAGAAGACAAACTCAATTTAGTTTTATAACCACAAAATTTGTAATTAGATACAAAAAATTTTGCAGAACTTGAGGCCCCCATTGCTCAAGATTCTCCATTAAATTACTACTGTCAAAACAACTATCAAGAAAGAACCCAAGAAACTAAATGACAAGCAGCACAATTAATAATTAAAAAGAAAAACCGAATCAAGTAAATTACAAAGTTCGTATTAAACAATAAACAACCAAACAAATCAAATACTACCCACCATCCAGATTTAGTTTTTCTGTCCAAATTACACTATCAACTTGACAATTAATCTCGGAAACGAGTTAAAAATATCGAAAAAGTAAAGTACCTGTGGCTCAGTGAACTTATTACCAGCACCAAGTGAAGCAGAAAGGCCAGAAAGATCATGCTCCATGTAATCAAAAACCAAATATAAACTCGAAGACATTCGAGAAGTAACTAAACCTTGAAGTTTGATAACATTAGGATGATCAAGTTTGCTCAATACTATGATCTCTCTTGCCATAAACTTTACACTTTCAGGCTCTAAATTATCAAACCTAACCTTCTTCAATGCCACTATATTCCCTGTTACCAAATCTCTTGCTTTATATACATTGCTATACGTTCCTTGCCCAATCTAAAAACCACAACAACAACAACAAAAAACAAACAATCAATCAAAAGGGTATTCCCTATTCCCCACCATTAACTCAAAAAATTAAAAAAAGTCGAAACAGGAAGAACTTTTAAGAGACGAACCTTATCGAGCTTTTGGAAGGTACTAGCACGGCGAGGGGAGAACCGATTAATGACATCACCAACAGCGTCAGCAAGCCAAGTGGGCCACCCATGATGGGTAGTGGGCCCACCTCCATAAGGGTCGATGACGTGGCGCCGGAGCTCAGTCGTTGAGAAATTAGAGGAATAACGAGGAAGTTTACTACTACTAGTATTAGGAGAAAGAGAGTCCCTTCCTAAGGAAAGGGAAGAAGCACGGCGGCGGTGAGTTGGGTTTTCCGGCGCCGGCGGTGGAGTTCCGGCGGGTCTTCGCCGGCTAATGATACAACCCATTTAGAGGCGCCGCCGCCGCATCGGGTAAACGGGTCGGGTCGGGCCGGAGGAGAGAGAAAAAGAGGGGAGGTGGGTTGTTGTTGTTGTTAGAGGTGTGAGTAGAAGTAGGAGTGAGGGAGTGAGGTGGTAGGAGTAAATGAGGGGTATCTAAAAGGGGACAAATACATTTACTGCAAATTTGTATGATTGGTTGGATTTCATTTCAATGGAAAGGAGGAGAGAGAAAATTTATGAGGGTTTGTTTCAGCTAAAGTTTTGCAGCTTTGCAATGGCAGAATAAGTAGAACTGATTTTTGAGGAGAGAGAAAATGAAAATTGAAATATGAAAAAGGCTACTTTTTATTGATTTCTATTTTATTTTATGTTTTGGGAGGGTGGAATTGTGTAGTTGAAAAGAGTAGAAAGGGGAGTTTGTTTGACGATATGAAAACTTGAAAAGGACTGAAGTTGAAGGAAAAGGGGTTTAGTTTTTTTAGTCTTTTTACTAGTACTAGTGCTACATTTCAACTTGGGGTCCTCGGGTTCTCACACGGAGTCATAAACTTCCCCTTTTTGGGGTTGAGATTGAAGGGTTTGTGATGATGAATTTGATTCGACTCAAATGATTTGGAATGAAATTTGAAATTAATATAGTATGATTTTTAATTGATCAATTAGAAAAAAATAAATAAATAATAATAATAATAATATATCTAAATAATGATTCGATACAATATGACTTAGGTTATGTATAATTTTAGCTATTTAGGTTTATACCTCGTTTTTACTGATTTTAGTAATAATCAAATTAGATTTATTTTTTCAATTACATTATGTATCACTAAAAAGCTTTAATTTTATAATTTTTAAAAGTTATGATAAAAAAAATTAAATAAATCATTTTGGGAAAGTGTATATCAATACGAATTTAATGACATTTTCAATTGACAAATCTTATTTGAGAAGTTTGATTCAACCAAAAATCATATTAGATCGCATTATTCACATTTGATTGAAAAATTTGAAAGCATATTAAATCGGATCAAGTGAATTGACACATGACCCTAGTCTGTACAAATTATTTTTGCCATTTTATTTACCACTTTACCCTCATTCCTAAATGCACAAAATTTGAATATAACTCGATCTTTGCATTCATTATATATATTCTCCATTACCTAAATCAACAACAACAATCTTGGTGTCCAATTATTGAATTTCATATAACCTTTATCCAATTTGATGTCAAATTTGTTTGAATAAGAAAAATAAAAATTATATATCTTTGGGAAAAGAAAAAAAAAATTAATCCAAAAGAATCTGGAGTATATATATAACTTTCCAATGTTTCTTTTATAAAAATTATCAAAATTTCTATTATTAATTTATAATGCTTGGCAAGTTTTTGGAACAATATATTTATTTTAGCGAATTATTAAATCATGGGAGATTAGTAAACCCAAGATTTGTAGAATATTTCTTCCTCAAAAAAAATAAAGATTGTAGAATATTTCCATATTTGAAGGTGATGGGAGACATTTCCTACAACTCTTTGAATTAATCCTCTATTTATATACGTTATACAAAGTACTAGATTTGACATTTTTATTTCTAATATTTAAATATTTCATCATTTTAATTGTTATTGCGTTAATCTCAATGAATAGTTTTAAAATATCATATTAAATATTTTTTTTAACTAATATATAATCAAAGGTAATGAAAGTCAACGTTATTATATTAATGGTATAAAAAGTCAATAAATGATAATAAGTATCTATGTATGGGGCATTTGGTTCAAATAGATGAAATGAAATGGTATAAACATAAGAACTCCAAGAGTATGGATTGAAAATTCATTATATTTTCTAAAGTTGTTTAGTTCACTCATTACGTAAGATCCACTAAAAATAATTAAGTGAAAAATATTGTTAGGCCCTATTCACTTCACCTTAAAAAAATAATATTTAGTAAAATTAATTTCAGTTCAGTAAAAATAACTTTAGTTCAGTAAAAATAATTTCAGTTTAGTAAAATAAGTTCAGTTCAGTAAAATTCAGTTATTTTAAAGAAGAAATATAATAGAAAATCAGTAAAAAAATAATTTCAATTCAGCAAAAATAATTGCAGTTCAGTAAAAATAATTTTTCAGCAAAATTAAGGTGAAGGGAACGGGGCCTTAACGTGATAGTGTGTGATCTAATGAGAAAACGAGATGATGGCAAGAGATAAATTGTGTAATTAGTTTAGGTAATTTAGTTTGTAAAATTTTAAATATTAATATTTATGATTCTATTTATCAAATTTGCTAATTCATCGAGTATTTTTTTTTCGTTTTTTTTTTCCGCTTAATCTAAGTTAGGTCCTATTTATAATATTTATATTGTGATATTTTATAACTAGTCTATTTCAGTGATTTATTTTATTGCATAAATTGTCAAATTTTATTTTCTTAATATATTATATGAATTGTACATGTAGTAATTGTGTCTCCTAGTTTTTTTTTTTTTTTATTTTTTTTTATTGAAACAAACTAACTAGGCTTATATTAGAGTAAGTTTATCCGTGAGAACATACATAGTTGCATCCGGGGGACAAGAGTTATCCCACACTTGTTCATTTCCCAAAGGAATTAGCCTAGCTAGGTGATGCGCAACAAAATTATCATCCCTTTTTACATGAGACCATCTAATCATATTAAAATAGCAACAAGAAGAAAGGATTTCTCCTAAAACAGTATCAAGCTCCGACAGAAAAATAGCTCCTCGATCCAACCGGTTTGTAATTGTTAAGCAATCAGTTTCCAAGATCACATTCACAAGACCATATCTTCTTCCCAGTTTAGCAGCAAGAGCGATGGCTTTCGCCTCAGCCACTTCAACACTCCAGTGAGCTCGCATTCTTTTGGTGGCAGCAAAAAGAACATCGCCCTTGTGATCACGAGCAATCACACCAAGCCCAACCCACCCATCTTTTAGTTTGGGATTAATGTTTTACCATATACTTACGAACATTAATCCCAAACTAATACAAAATTATTGTAAAAGGGCCTAATTTTTTAAATTTACTTATACAAAATGAAGAGAAAACTTGTTAATCAATAATCTAATCTTGATTATTATCATAAAATCTAATATAATATAATATCATATCACTAATAAATAAAGTTGGTCTCGTAGTCAGACCACGAGAAAGCAACACTTGGCATTCCAGTTTTTCACCAAGTGTAGCGCCACGTAGGAGATAAATATATATTATTGTGACACGTATGATGCTAATTAAGCGGTTTTTGGATAGATCTTTTAAGATAAAATTGTTGTATAGAGTTTTATTATCGATAGAATTATAATATTTCATATATACAAAATTAATCCTAACTTTTAATAAATATCCTATAACTCAAATCTATTTTCATCATCAAATTCGTTTTAAAAAGTTCTTTAAAATAAGATCCATTTATAATATATTTAATCACAAACTTTTATACTAAGCTCCAACTATTACAAGAGTCACTTCGTTAGTACTATAGGGTTACTTGATTATTGTTATATTGGTTACTCAATCAGTGTTATAGATAGGGATTAGAGGTTACTCAGTTAGTATCACAAGGGTTAGTCGGTCAGTTTTATAGGGGTTACTTTGTCCAGCCAAATGGTATGGCTAGCCGCATACAAAATGCAGTGTTATTTAAGTTATTAAAAAAAATAGAGAATTGGTAAAAATAAGTCTTAATCAGTTAAAATAATTTTAGTTTGGTAAAAATACTTTTAGTTTATTGAAATAATTTAAGTTCAATAAAAATAATTTCAAGTCAATAATAACATATACTTCGTATAAGTCTATTTAGAAACAAAACTACAAAAAGTACACTATTATATAAATATAAGCCATATGATATCGTATGTCTAAATATCCTAAATTATCAGAACAAATTATTTGACCGTATTTAACATTCAATTAAAAATATTATCTTAAGATTTTATCAACCATCTGGGCATCGCCTGGGCACAAAACTAGTATATAAATAAAGTAGGCATTTTTCGGAGCATTTGGTGCGCCACATAGGTAAAGGTATTATTTCGACCAATTAAAATTTAGATTTGTATTTTATTTTAGAATTAAAAAATTCACTTGTCACCAAAGCAAAATTGACGAATGATACTTAAGAATTTTGCGTAAAAACAACGAATAGTGATTAATTAGGATTTAAATTATTTAAAAAAATAATAATTATCCATTTTTTTAAAGAAAAATTATCTTTAGATTTTAGGATTTAAATTATTTAAAAAAACTAAAAATTATATTTTGATATTAGGATTTAAATTGTTAAAAAAAAACTAAATATTATCTTTTGATATTAATGGTATTTATCTAAATACCAAATGAATGAGATGATAATTTTATAAAAAAAAATTATAACTTATGATGCAAGAAAAAACTTTACTTTGTTTAAACATTTACGTGAAATTATGTCAAAAATTTAAATAGAATTAAAAAATTTAAGAGATTAAGAGACCATAAGAAATATACAAACGTAGGATTTCCATGTCACTATATACATTTTTAATTTTTTTAAGGAAACTATTAAATTGAAAGTTATGAAAACCACGTTAAATATAATTAAAATTAAAAAATTGTTCAAAATTTGGATTAGTTTTGGAATAGATTGAAAAAAAGAAGATAATTACATATGGAAATTGCTTATAATAAAATATACATCATATGTTTAATAAAAAAAAATAATGTTAAACATAAAAAAAGAATGACGTTCAATTGATAAATTTTTTTTAAAAAAAAAATGGATTACATAAAGAAAATAATGAAATATGAGAATAGATTATAATAAAAAAAAAATATATTATAAAAATTAACTAATAAAAAAAAGGAAACTATGTTCAATAAAAAAATTATCAATTTTGTATAAGATACAAAAATAAGAAAAATCTTTGGAAAAAAAAAATCTTTTTCTCTTTATCTTGAAAAAAAAAAATTGATCATCATTTATCATTTATTCGTCTAAAAGATTATATACTACGCATTGTTTATCATATCTAATGATAAAACTTTATCACCACTTTAAATTCAACATTATTTCAAGCCTATATAAACTCATTTAATGTCAATCCCACACAAAGAAACATTTTTTAAAAGTTGATCGGGGTGTGAGTTTATGCAACTTAATTATAAACTAGCATAATTAGCGATTAAGGTGATTTATTTATAAACTAGCATAATCAACGATTAAGGTGATTTATTTTTATTTTTGTACACAATTTGAAAAAAGTCTGGTTAAACATATACATATAGTTTCCTATATTTTATTTTTCTTTGTATTTTTTTCTTCAAGAATTAATTGATTTTATTCAATCTTATATAAACTCATTTAATGTCAATCCCACACAAAGAAACGTTTTTTTTTTTTAAAATAGTGGTACTTCGTATTAATATTTATTATTATGATTGAATATTAAATGTTAATTTAGTATAATATATACAAAGGCGTTATTTTCGTGAGATTTGAGAGATAATTTTATGTACCACGGTTGAAAAAAAAAACTATGGATTTAAATAATTTTTTTAAAAAAATATCTTAATAAGGTCGCATTACAAATTACATATAATTTGAATCAAAATTTTATAAAAAATCATCTTTTTGTGAAATTTATTTAAAAAAAAACACGGGCTTACATCTAGTATATAATATAGTAAAATATTGTTGTTGATAAAACCAAACGCAGTTTTTATATCGTTCAAAAAATGATTTAGGGCACAATTTAAAAAAAATTACTCAGGGCCATTTTCAGTGTTAATATTTATAGCCCCATGTAACAATTATTATAGCACGAGTTTGACCTTGTGATGATTTTGAAGTCAAAGTTGGTTCGTTTTCTTTTTATAATTGTATAATTGTGTTTGTGATGTCAAAAAAAGTCTATGCTCAAAGTATATCAACTTTTCCCACCAATAAAATCAACATTCAAATACGATTACTACGCAATTAGGAGAAGTCTACGGTTCTTTTATTCCTTTCCGCAGTCAAATTTTAGACCTATCACCTATATATGCCTTGAACTGACAACATTCATCCAAATTTTACCTAATATTAGTTCAAATTGTACCCATATTAAATTATTAACATACAGTAATTTGGAATAATATCTACCAAATCTATTAACTACGGAGTATTACTAAAACAAAACATTGCTGACATCATCAACCCTCAAATTATCCTCCGTGTCATCTCACAATTCTCTTTTGTAAGTCTAGGAAATTAAAATGGAATCAAACCATTCGCCATTCCGTATTCACCAGGAACTTTGACTCTAGATGGACGCCGAGTACGCTTTCGCAATAGGTATTGGTGGAGCTTGCGTAATGTAGTAGTAGTTAAGGCGACATTGAAGTCTTTCTTTTCTTTTTTGGAGGGAGCGGAATATTGAACTAAGGTACTATACATTTTTCTAACAAAATAAATTGCCACTCTTTTTTACACAAAATATAAAACTTTATTTTATGCATAATAATAAATTAATTAAATCGTGCAACACACGAGACTAATCTAGTTCAAACTAATCAGTGTTTTTTTTTCTCATAATTTTTTTGAGGAATATAAATCATATATAATACACAATCTTATTACTCTCTCTATTTTTTAATATTTGCATCACTTTAACTTATACAAAGTATATTATTATTATTCCCGAAAAAAAAAACACAAAAAAAAAACCCTTATACACTATTCACATACTTTTACTACAACTTTTTTTTTTTTTTTAACTATTATAAAATAAATAATAAAGATATTAATTGATTTGGGTAAAAATACCCAAGCCACGTGGCCCATCAGAAGGGGACACGTGTCACCCAAGAAAGGTCCATAAAGGACCAATCACCAGCTGACACGTGGCATTCCCAATCATAAGGGAAAAAGGCAGCTTTTAAAGGCTCAAATCCCTAGAACGCCGTAAAAACGGCGCAACCCATTTACCTAGGTTGATGACCTAGAAAAAGAGAGCATTGATTCCCATGACCCTATAAATAAGGAGATTTACCCCAATTTGGGGACACATTCATTTATTACAACACAATCAATTCTCTTACAATAGAGAAAACACCACACCTAATCTCGGGATCCAAGAAGATCTAATTTTACTTTCCGCACCTTTTACTCTCCTTCGACTCTTACTAACTTGATTGTTGGAGGCGGAACTCCGCACAACTGGAACTTCCGTTTGTTTGCAGGCACAGGCGAAGGGAATCTAGTCTTGGTGACGTAACTCTCCCACAGGACACATAAAAAACCCCGAAACATTTGGCGGCGTCTGTGGGGAGAGTACCTCTAAGATGGTTTCTCAAGAGACTGTACCGCCTCCCGAGGACAAGCGTCCAGAAGAAGAGGTCCATTCAGACCATGATACAAATTCTAATCCAGAGGTCGAAGTATATACGGCCAAAGATGGGTCCCTTAAAAACAGACGCATCCGTTCCAAGGATAATAGGGAACGGGGCATTGATCAGGCAGGTTCGAGTAAGTCAACCGGCCAGCCCCAGGCGGCAAGACAGACTGCTCATATCAACCGAAACGAGTTCATGAAATTCATGACGAGTTTCAAGGGAGAGATGAAGGACCTGATCTCCAAGAAAATGGTTGGACCCAGTAAGGGTCAGTCAGCAAAGAGGCCCTCTCACTTTGAGAAGGCTAAGTCGGTGAAAGACAGGCAGCCCATTCCGCATCCCAATACAAAGGAGGGAGGCAGGCCTTTTATCAATTGGTCCAAGTTCCGCTTCCCAGACCAGGGAAAGAGGAAGCCCATCCGGTATACTGAGCCGGATGGCAGCAAGAAGACTTACTCTGATGCTTGACTTATCATTGAGCAAAAGAGAGATAAGTAACTGTCTGACTCGGCTTCAATGTCGACTATGCCAGACAGCTTCAGGAATACCTCTATGAGATATTTCCAATCTGTACAGGAGAACCTGTCAGGCAGCCTTTCCGTCCATACGCGTCCTCAGATGATAGGCTCGGTCCCGTATGTGCCCCAACAACCATACATGTTGTTTGCCCAACCATATCAGCAACCTGCCCTTTACGGTGGTTAAGCGGCATTTCAAGTCCAGCCACTAGACTGGCAGCTTTGTCTGCTAAAACTTGGTGAACAACATTCTGCGTTCTCCAAGGAAATAACCGAGGCGGCATAGCCAGCCAAGGTTAAGAATGTTTTGGTTGGAGCCTATGACTGCACCACCAACCCTGAAGACCACCTAATGGCCTAACCAACCTTATGTATCTACAGGGGTTGGATGATGTCGCATGGTGTAGATGCTTCCCAGTTACACTGAAGGGCATTGCCCAACAATGGTTCGACAACCTGCCGCCTAGGTGCATAAACAATTTCAGGACGCTTGCGTTCTTGTTTGCCTCTAACTTCTCCATGAATATACCCGCCAAAAAGACAAGTCTTGACTTGGGCGCGGTACAACAGGGTTGCAGAGAGGGGCTCCGTTCTTATGTTAGGTGGTTCAATTTGGTGAGAATCCAAATCCAAAGACTATCTGACGATGTTGCTTACACAGACTTTTAAGTTTAACCTCGTCTGGAAGAGAATCGCCACTCTTCAAGAGGCGTTGATGGAGGCGGAAGCTTATATACAAGCGACCGAACTCTGCTCCACCAGCAAGCAGTTGGACTCAAAGAAGTCTGACAAACAAAAGCGGAGTCGGCAAGATTAGCCAGCTCAAAAAGCTGAAGGGAGAAAGAAAAGAAACGAAGTTTGGGCGGTTGAGGACTCTGATCATCCGTCCAAAAGAAGAAAGTGTTTAAACCGTACGTCCCCAAGTACAAATTTAACAAGGACTGCTACTCCATCCTCATGGAGATAAAAGACTGGGTGACTATTGAGAAGCCCACAACTATGAAGGGTCCGGCTAAAAACTGGAACAAAAACAAGTACTACCATTTTCATGAGGATATTGGCCATGACACCAACGACTGCTATAGCCTCAAGAGGTTGTTGGACAGATTGGCTGATAAGGGGGTGTTGAAGTCTTACATTCTCAAGTCCAAGGTGACCTTGAAGACAGATCCCAGACAGCCGTAAAAAAAACCAGCAAAGGATGATAGTGGTTCGGACACTAATCTGGATATGATCTGCACCATTGCAGGCGACTTTGCCTGTGGAGGCCCAATTATCAGAGGCACCAAGGACCATGTTAGACAGATGGATGTCAGCTTGGTCAATAAAGGCTAGACGTCTGTTGACACCTTTCCTGAGGTCATCATTTCTTAAAAGGATCGTGGCAAAGTTCGTCGGCCGCATGATGACCCTATTGTCATTGAATGTAAGGTGGCCAATCAAAAGGCTAGTCGGATCCTTATTGACACAGGCAGCTCGTCTGACATTATCAGCTAGTGTTGTCTGTCCAAGCTAAAGTACAAGCCAGACATCATGCACAAGGTCTCACACCCCTTGGTTGGTTTTGGGGGTGGAGTTATGCACCCAGTCGGTCGCATTGATCTGCCCATCCGGCTAGGAGAGAGGAGGAAAGGGCGTAATATGGTCGTCCGGTTCTTGGTCGTAGAGGAGCTAACCGCCTATAATATGATAATAGGCCATCCGACTCTGAACGATTCCAAGGCCGTCATTATTCTATCCCTCATGCTGCTGAAATTTGAAAGAGATGATGGTTTTGTTGTCCGCCTGAATGGAGACTAGAAGACGACCCAAGAGTGCTATCTCTCGGACGTCAAGCCCATGACAGTTGGCCAGGGGGTGGAGCCAATAGACTTTGACGATGTCAAGAAACCTAAGTCTGCCCTACCAGTAGGAGGCAAGAAAAGAAAGGTCGACCAGCTGGTGACTGTCAAGAAAGAGAGGCAATAGCAATCACTGACCGGGGAACAGACAGATGACCTTCGTCCCCAGCCGGCTGGTCAACACATTGACATCGCTCTGGATGACACATATCCGAAGCAAATTGTAAAGGTTAGGACGGTTGCTTTTGCAAAGCTGGGGGAAGACTTACACAATCTGCTGAAGGAATTCAAGGATATTTTTGCTTTTGAAGTGGAAGAGATGCCAGGCATTAGCCCGGATCTCGCTATCCATAAAAAAGAAGCCTATTAAGCAAAAGAAAAGAAATCACGACGAGGAGAAGAGTCAGGCGGCAGCTGCCGAGGTAAAGAAGTTGTTAGATGCAGGGTTCATTCGGCAATGTCACTTCCCAGATTGGGTTGCAAATGTTGTTCTTGTGAAGAAGCTGAATGGTACCTAGCGCATGTGTGTTGATTACACTGATCTGAAAAAGGCATGTCCAAAGGACAGTTATCCGTTTCCAAAGATTGACAGTCTGTCGACTCTTCAACCGGACATGCCTTGATGAGTTTCATAGACGCCTATTCAGGCTTTCATCAGATACTCTTGTGGAAGAAAGATCAAGAGAAGACGACATTCGTCACTGATTAGGGGTTATTCTGTTATACTATGATGCCGTTTGGCTTGAAGAATGCGCCTGCTACTTTCCAACGAATGATTAATACGGTCTTCATTAATCAAATCGGAAGAAACGTGGAGGCGTACATTGATGATATGATAGTCAAATCTAAGCTACAGACGAACCATCTTGCTAACCTTCGAGAAACCTTCACCACACTCAGGCGGCAGAAGGTCATGCTCAATACCAAGAAGTGTGTCTTTGGTGTTGAGTTTGGGAAGTTTCTCGGATTTTTGATTGATCAAAGGGGGATAGAGGCCAATCTAGAGAAAATACAGGCGATTATTGATGTGAAATCACCCTGAAGTGTAAGGGAAGTTCAGAAGCTAACCGGTTGTCTAGCGGCATTGGGGAGATTCCTCAGCCGGTCAGGTGACAAGTGCCTCTATTTTTATCAAGCGATCAGGATGAAGACCATGTTTGATTGGGGGGATGATGCTGAGGCGGCCTTCAAAAGTTGAAAGAACATTTACACTCTTTGCCAAGGCTTGTTAGCCCTCTGCCCAAGGAGACGCTTTACATGTACTTAGCCATCTTAGATCATACCCTCAGTGCTGTTCTCCTTGCTGAGAGAGACGACATCCAGCTCCCGGTCTATTTCATTAGCCATGTGCTTCGAAATGCTGAACTCCGGTACCCAACAGTTGAGAAATTTGGCCTTGCTCTATTCATAGCGGTCAAGAAGTTGAAACCATGTTTCTTGGCACATCCGGTGGTAGTCTATACAGACCAACCTCTCAAGCGACCAATGACAACCTTGGAGTCATTGGAAGGATGCTCAAATGGGCTATTGAAATGCAAAGTCTTGAAATCTCTTTTGAACCAAGGAAGGCAGTGAAGGGTCAGGCGTTCGTTGACTTCATTGTTGAAATGACAAGGTCAGTTGAACCGGAAAATCTTGATCAGGTTTCGAAGGTGTATGTAGAGGGGAGCTCTACTATGAACGACTGTGGTGTAGGGATAATATGACAGTCTCCTGAGGGAGACAAATATGAATATGCACTGCGGTTCAAGTTCCGAGCCTCAAACAATGAGCTTGAATATGAAGCCCTGTTGGTCGATATACGCATGTGTAAGGCGGCAGGGGCAAGGAAGATTGACGCTTGCTCTAATTCACAACTGGTTGTTAGCCAATACCATGGTGACTATGAGGCCACCCATCCGGCCATGATCAAATACTTACAGGTGGTCAGAACAGAGGCTGGGACACTTGACAAATTCCAATTAAGTCAGTGCCCCGGTCAGAAAACAATCAGGCGGATGCTCTGTCTAAGCTAGCGTCATCCGCCTCTTGTGATACACCTCGGTCAGTCTTTTGGAAAGTGATGGAAAAACGAAGTATGAAAGAAGATCCCATTGGAGTACTTGACTGAAGTTCAACCTGGATGGACGGCATCTGGGCCTATTTGCTAGACGACACTCTGCCGGATACATATCCAGAAATGGTGGCAATGAAAAGCGTGCGGCCAATTTTGAGATCCGTATAGGAGAACTCTTCAAAAAGGGATTTTTGTAGCCTCTATTGAAGTGTATCACCCCCAAGAAGGGGCATGAGATTCTAGAAGACTTACACTCAGGCTATTGCGCTTCACATATAGGCGACAGGGCTTTATAAAAAAGGGCTAGGCGGCAAGGCTACTTTTGGCCCACTCTTGAGGCAAACGCCATGGAATTGGTGAAGAAGTGTGACAAATGTCAAAGGTTCGGCAAGCTTATCCACCGCCCGACCACTGATCTAACGGCCATTCATAATTCAGTACTATTCGCCAAATGGGGCATGGATATCTTGGGTTTGTATACAACTGCGCCAAGCGGACGACGGTATATTCTAGTTGTTGTTGACTACTTCACTAAGTGGGTGGAGGTAGAGGCGGTCAAAGGTATTAAGACAAAGGATGTCATCTCCTTCATTTGGAAGAACATCATCGCCAGATTTGGGATACCTATGTCTATGGTCTTTGACAATGACCCTCAATTTGAGACGTCTATCCTCAAGAATTGGTTGGGAGACCAAGGGATCTCACACTGCTTTGCCTCAATCGGCCGACCCCAAAATAAGGGTCAGGTTAAAGCCTTCAACAAGTTAATCTCAGACGGCATTAAGAAGAAAATTGAAAGAGCTGGCGGTCTATGGGAAAAAGAGTTAACTCATGTCCTATGGGCCATCAAAACAACGGGAAAAAGGGCAACCGGCGAAACCCCATTCCTCATGGTATACGGTGCTGAAGCCGTCTTACCTATTGAGCTGTATGAGCCGACTCTTCGAGTTATGTTGTATGATGAGGAGGCAAACTGGGAGGCTATGCGGCTTGCATTTGACTCACTTCCTGAACGCCGGGGCAATGCTGCCTTACGCCATGAGATCTACCGTCTGAGAATGACTAGAGCCTACAACAAACGAGTACACAAACGGCCCTTGAAAGTGGGGAACTTTGTGTTACGGAAAATGGAGGCAAGCGGTAGGGCCAATGAGTAAGGCAAGTTGACTCACAATTGGGAAAGTCCCTACTAGATCTATGAAGAAGTAAGAGGCGGCACATCCCGCCTGAAAACTCCAGACAGTAGACAGCTAGCCAGAACTTGGAATGTAGACAACTTAAAGAAGTACTACTTCTAAGACTTGTAAAATTTTTGTAAATAAAAAGCTTATCAGTGAAAAGTTGCTTTTTATTTTCAATCTGTTTATTTTGCTTTATTAGATATGTCTTCCTATGGGAACACCGCCTGTGCAATGTGCAAGCGGCACAATCTAAACCAACCGTCTGCTTTTAAAAGAGTAAGACATCTAGCAACGCCCATCCGGGAGAATTCGTTGCAGAGAGCATCTCCCATTTGGGTGGTACATTGCTCTATAAACTCAAACACAAACAGTCCGATTGACTACCTTAATAAGGATTAGCTCATAGCTGTTTGACCTGAATAATCTAAAATGGAACCTAAACGGCGTAAAAAACCACATGTCTTATCGACTTGTTGTACCCGACCGTCATTTCAACTTAGATTAAAATTTTTACAATAATTGTACAAACTAACAGTCCTCCCAATGGGGCAAAAGGACACTTGAAGTGCATTATTTTCATGAAAAATCTAGTTAAACTTGACAAATGACCCAGACGGTGGAGAAAGTACTCTTTACCTAATGGACAGTAATACCGAAAACCTTCTAGGTATCCAAGTTCATACCGCCTGAACCTTGGACGGCTGAGTATTTGGCTTGGGGCAATCACGGTAGTGATTGATTGACCAAGGAACTCGTCATACTCTTTGAAGTATCAAGAGTTCCTAGGTCAATCAATCTACTTTTTGAAACCAACCATACAGCCGCCTAGGGGCAAGAGGCCAGCCGGTTTGTTAGTTGTCGTATGCGATTAACATGTTAGGCAGAAATCAAAGCATATACAGCAAAAACTCAAAGAATTGCAAAATTGAAAAATTAAACTCAAATTGAAACAAAACCGACTCAGTCGGCCATTTCATTAATAAAACCCTGCCCTAAAGCCGGGGGAGATATTGTCATACTGGATCCACATCCGGGCAAATCAAAGATGGTTAAAAATTACAACACAGATACTCAGCACGCATACTGGAAAAGCAAACGGCTCAAGGCCGAAAGAGAAAGAAATAAAGCTTAATTTTGCTTAGACAGGGCCACCGACGAGTCCTTCCCAGGCGGAGGCAGAGCAGAATTCACCTGTGCATCTTCCGGCTGCTGCTCTTTCTCTACCTCTTCCGGCTCCTCGCCTTCCGCTGATTCCTCCTTGTGCGCCCATATATCAAATGGCTCAGGCTTCAGCTTTCCTTCCACCCTAGCAGTAAGAACAAGATCTGCATATTGGTATCTCAAGGCAAAGACACCCCATTCGGTTCCCGGATGAAGGAGGTCCCATGCCATCTTTATGCAATCTTCGCAGTCTTGTTTATTCTCTTTTATGAGGCGGTCCTGCTCAGCCTCCAAAGCCGCTTGATGACTGTCCTTGACAGAGCCTACTCATTCTTCAAACGGTCAACGTCTATTCGGAGAGTGGTGTTCTCCTTGTCAGCACCTTCCAAGGTTTTGAGGTCCAACTGGGCATTTTTTAATGCCGCCTCAATTAGAGGCTTTCTTGTTTTCCTCAATCAGAGGCCACCTGATAGACTCTGCCTGCGTTAGTAACTCAGCCTTAGTCTCAAGATCATTTATTGTACATTGATATTGGGCGACATCAGCAGACTCAGTCGCTCGGACTTTGGCAGCCTTTACCTCTTCTTGTTTGCGGGCATATGGCTTCTTTAGCCCGTCAACTCTAAGCATGGCTTATATTATACAAACGGCATGTTAGACACCCATCCGGTATTTTACTAAGTAGAATATCTAAGGATTTGAGTTAAGTTAAGATACCTCAGACAGCAAGGCAAGGATGCGTTCAACATTGAACGTATACACCTCAAGGATGACCTCCTTCTCCTCCTTGGATATGGACCTCAGCATGGTCTTGGAGAATTGCTGCACATCCAGCTATTGGGGGGATAGATCTACAGCATAAGGTAAAGTTGGTGAGTAAGCAACACAGGCACACCAATAGACTGTCGGGTTGCCTGAAGAACCCTTTGACTGCTGTTGAGAGTGTGACTTGACCCTCATGGGACAAGGAAGATCAAAGGGAGTATCAAAGGGGTCATCCATACCTGATGTAATGGCTGAAGGCTTAGATTGACTACAGCCGCTGCAGAATCGCTTGCAGCTTTGGGTGGCTCGCCACCCTTTAGCGCCTCAGTGGCGCTAGGCTTACCAAGGTCTATCCCAAGACCAAAGTTTTTTATGCTCTTCCCTCCGACGGTCCGAAGGCCCTTTCCAAGCGCAATTTCAAGACACCTTCCTGGACTTGGCTGAACTTTTGGCCTCGTCCTCGGGCTTCCGTTTGATCAGCTTCGTAAATGATCTAGGAGGCTCCTTATCTCCATCCTGGATAAAGAAAACAAATTGTCAGGCACAGTCGGCACATGTATGTATCAAAGAAAAATGATCATGACAGACGGGATATATCTGGTCCTTCTGGGAGGCCGCCTACTGGGCCCGTTTTTTCTCAGCATTGTCCTTCCTTATCTGGGCAGCTGAGCGGGCAGGCGTCTTGTATTCTGGAAGCATGACTCTAGCGGTTTCTGCAAGGAAATTCGTTTGTTAGATCACCAAACAACAAGAAATCTATAAGTGTAGAAGCAATAAAGGCGGCATTAAAATGCCGGATGGTTATTCGACATACGTTTATCAAACATGGTACTGAGACCACAGGCGGACAAGAAGCACTCATCCCTCAGCCACTCATGCTTTGGTACCCAACTTTTGGGCACAATGATTTGTTTGCCGGTTGATAAGGGCATGGTGGTTACCCTAAAGAAATCTGACTCTATTATTTTGGCCCAGTCGTTGTCCAGGATATGGGGCATAGCACACTTCTAGCCAAGCAACTCCGGCTTCTTATTGTAACGACGATACTCATGATTTTCTCGCCGTTTGGGGGAAGAAACAAGATAGAACTTGTTCCTCCAATCAGACACTTAGACGGTTTGTCTAAGGTCATAAGGTATTCCGGGTAAGTGGTCAGTGTGTACCACGCCCGCCAGCCGCTTGGGTTACAGCTCAAATAATGCATCTTGGTGATAGGCCGTCGTCGAGCCTACCAAAATTAAATCCTATCTTGGTCTCACTAACTAGTAGCAAGGGTAAGAAAAGGACGAACCCAAGAGAGGCGTTGAATCAACCACCGAGATATTACCGTTTAAATAAGCTAAATGAAGTCGATATTGGTTTGGTTTTAAGTAACTTCTACTAGTTCAAAACAACTAAAACCTAAGGGGAGATTAACAATATTAAGAGGAATCTAGGACTCGGGTTATACCACTCAACTTCATCACAAATCACAAATAGCTTGCAACAATCAAGGTAAATTAAGGGGATAGAATAGGGGAAGTCATCTAAGGCACCCAACTACTCTCTCAAGCTAGAGGGATTACTTGAATCATAAATACAACCTACTCTCATGGTTACAAAGCATAAAATAAGTGTTAAATCATAATCACGATGACATAAACATTCCCTTGACTGGAAATTTCTATTCTCATGGCATTTCAAGTCAATTAAGCGTAAGGGAGCTAACTCAAGTTCATCTCTCGATTCTTCGTCGAGAATGCTTGGATAAATAGTTCTAGCAATGGCCATATACAAGAACTAAACAATGAAACCACTTAAGCTCAACTAATTAACACCCAATAATTACCAAACTAGCACATGCAACAAATTCTTTGTGACTACATTGAGGGTTTTACCCTAACCCTAGAAAATAGACTACTCACAATCCATGGGAAATAAAGCAATTAAAGGATTTAAGCAATTCATGAACAAATTCAAATTAAGAATTAAACTAATTAATAATCTAAGCATGCAAGAATTAAACAAGTAATTAACAACTAAGATGAGAGAATATAGAAGAGTAAGGAAAGAGAATGTTACTAGAAACTTCAAACTTGAACAACGATGGTGGCATCTTGTCTTCTACAATGGTTAAAATTGAATTTTCCAAGCTAATAATTAAAATCTAGCTAATGATTTGAGAGTTTTAATGTTCTAAGATTACAAACTAAGAGAAAGCTCTACAAACTTCAATATCCATACAAAATGAGCTCAAGGGGATATATATACTTCCCTTAAAGCAAAAAGGACGAAGAAAACGAGGAAATAGCCCGGAAACAGGCTTGCACAGACGTGCAGAAGGGTGAAAGCTGCCAAAAATTGAGCAGGTCTGCACGGACGTACATCCATGTTCTAAGATTGGTCACAAGTCCATTTTGTTGCACGTCCATGCAGAATTCCTTGCCTTGATAGCTTAACTTCGGGAGGCTATAACTTCTTCGTTTCTTGCCGGAAATGGACTTGTGACCAATCGTTGGAAAGCTCTTGAGATGAAATTTAATCTCCAATTTGAATCACTTTAAAAGGTTGAGTAGATCAAAAGTTATGGTCAGTTGAAGTTGATGCTTACGCAAACAACCCTTCAAGGCTCTCCAAAAGCTTTTCATTTCTAAGGCACTCCTCCTTCTTCCTCCATGGCTCTATCAACCAAGATTGCCCTTATCCTTAATCACTCATGCTTGATCACATCCATAGTGCTAAATATAGCTACATTACATCAAAAACACAAACAACCCGTGAAGCATGGATGGTACAAAATTTGCATAAAAATAGGATAAATAATGAACTTTGATGCCGAGTAATAACGAAAAGAAGGTTCAAAAGTACCCTAAAATCATACCAAATAACAAGTTATCACTTGGAAAAAGCCTCCCAGCCGGGATGGAGGTTCTGCATCTCGTAGGCGGCAATGTAACCCAGAATGTTGACCCAAGAGTTTGGGGTCAATTGCCACACGCCTAAGCCATATCCTCTAAGAATGGCCTTTATTGCATCATGGAGGGGGAAGCGGAGGCCGGCTAAGAATGCCGCCTCATAACAGCCAAAGTAGGCATTGGCGTTTCGTTGGTCATCTTCCCATGCTATAGTGCCCAATTCAGCGGCACCCGGATGGCATAGCTCCCCCCAAGGGGACGTTCTTCTTGAAATTTTCAAGGCCCGCCTGCATGTTTGCCCTATTGCTGGCTGAAAAATGAATTTGAAACGGGTCCGTCTTATTACTCCAGAGGTGGCGCTCCTCCTCCTCACTATCCACCACCGGCTCTAAGGAGTTGTTGCTGCCCTCTTCAGAGTTTGACCCGGAGGCTGACTCTCCACTATTTCTCTCCTTAGAGCTAGGCTTAGAGCCGGCCTCTTCGTCGTCTCCAGGCTCAGACTCTTCTAAGATATTATCGCTTGGAGTGCTAGGGGCACCAGGTGGAGAATTTACTTCTTCCTCAACCGGTAAAACTTCGTCAGACAACACTTCTACTATGCCTTCCTCTCTACAATCCGGATCAGGTGCGATCTGCTTCATCCGAGCCATAGTGTCCTCCACAGACACAGAGACGGTCGGATTTGGCGAAGAACAAGGGTGCTCCATACACCCAGAGACCAGGCGGCACCCCTAGTCCTAGACTCAGCTGTACCAGGAGACCAGCTGACTACTGTCCTAGGCCGTGCCATGTGTGGTGTTGATGGTGAATCCATTTATTTCAAAGCAATATGCACAAACGGTAAAAGGATGAAAAAGAGAGAGACGATTACCTCAAATATATCTTTTTGAGGTGATGATGTGTCAAGCGTTGACCGGCTGTAACAAGCGGGGAAAGTAAGCAATATTCTCAAATGGAAACACAGGCGGCTATTAAAGTTTATCTCTCTAGACTTTGTGAAAATGACAAAAACGAGGGAGGGGTAAAACCCTATTTATAGAGGGGTAAATAGAGGCATCCCTGTAATTTCCTCAGAAGGTGAACAGTTAAAAATTGTTCACCGATGCCAGAGTGACAAGTGTCACAGACGCCACGTGGCACGCCACATCACCCCTATGAGGGGCAAATGATTTGGGTAAAAAGGCCACGTGGCCCAATCAGACAAGGATACGTGTCACCCCAGGAAAGGTCCCAAAAGGACCAATCACCAACTGACACGTGGCATTCACAATCATCAGGGAAAAAGGCAGCTTTCAAAGGCCCAAATCCTTCGAACGCCGTAAAAACGGCACAACCCATTTACCTAGGTTGATGACCTAGAAAAGGGGAGCACTGCTTCCCATGACCCTATAAATAGGGAGATTTACCCCAATTTGGGGATACATTCATTTATTACAACACAATCAATTCTCTTACAACAGAAAAAACATCTGATCTTGGGATCCGAGAAGATATAGTTTTACTTTCCGCACCTTCTACTCTCCTTCGACTCTTACTAACTTGATCGTTGGAGGTAGAACTCTACACAACCGGAGCTTCCGTTTGTTTGTAGGTACAGGCGAAGGGAATCCAATCTTGGTGATGTAATTCTCCCGCAGGACACATAAAAAACCCCGAAACATTAGTAGTCAAAGTTATGTCTCGATAAATATGCCGGTCAAAATAATGCAAATATTAATCACGTTGGGAGTATTTTGGAATTACATGGATATGTCCTTAATTAACATAAAAAAAATTCAACCCGTGTAATTTAAGGCAAAATAAAACGCCCTAGAAATTGTTCAATTCCCCCATATTCTGCATATATGTAAAAGGTGTGAGTGGATTGGATTATAAACAAACATGATGCAATCGTAGAGAAACTTCAATTCTCAACCCCTAGCCCTCTCCATCTCCCATCACTAATTCAAAATCCATAATACCAAATTTTCTATGGCAAGTAACAAGTCATAGTGAACAAAATAGTGAATTATCAATGACCATGCAACTCTCCTTCAGTCCTTTCCATCCTTCAATCTCGTAAAACAAATCCACAAAATACAATACCCTCCAAAAAAAAAAAAAAAAAAAAAAAGTCCAACTGAAGTCTAAATCCAAACTAGTACGAGAATCGGAGAACAAATCAGAGAAAATCTCCTCACTTTCTTTCGTTTAAAGTTATGATCTAATCTCCATGTGCAAGTTGTGCAACCGAGCGCAAGTTCTCAAACTAAATTATATGTTTTGTAGGCATACTTAGGACTTGTTGTCTTCTAACTTATTTTAGACACTTGCTTCAAAAAAAAAACTTATGTTAGACACTTGTTATTTACACTCTTGACAAAATCAAATCAGATTAAACCAAAGTTTTCAGATTAGTTTAGATCAAAACTTATAATTCCCATTCACTTATTCCTAACATCTCTATTGAAAGAATTTATTAAAATACAAAATTAAAAAGTACACACAAAGACAAATTTAACAAGATTTAAATTGATAATGTGCTTTCTTAGTCTAAAATTATGATTAAAGTTTAGTCAAATCAATACATAAGATCTGATCAAATCAGACCATATTAGAATTTCAGATCAAACCGGACTAGACTTTATTAAAATCAAACCAAATCACCTTATTTCAGGTGAAGATAATTAATCCTTAATTTAGAACTTTACAATATAATCACTAATTAGTATTCCGTATCAATTATATGACAACTAAACCAAGGTCGTAACCAATAAAAGGACATACATGGTTCTTTGATTGCCCAAAAGATTGTTAAAAACACAACTGAGACAAATACACAGCACATCCTCATACCACCCACACCACAAGAGAAGCTCACAAGTCACAAGGTACTGACTCTTCTTTATTTAATGGCAAAGCCCACGAACCTCTGAATTAATATTATAGCTCAAAAGGCACTTACACTACTAATGGTACCACTGCTTGCTGCTAGTTGGCCACATTATTTCACCCATATGTATCCACTTTTTCTGCACTACTTCACCAGAGTTCCCTTTTACCAAAAAAAGTACATAGTATAAGCATTCTTTAAGAAAAACTCACTAATGTACAATCAAATCTACTTCAGTCTTCTTTCTTTTCATCTCTTTACCATTTGGGCTTTCTTCCACATCCTATAAAGGTATACTATTTCCGTCCTCTAATACACAAGAGTACTCGTAACTAATCACGCTTACATACACGTCAATAATAGATACCTTGTAGGATCAAAACCCACTAGAGGAACCCAAGCCAGAATTAACTTATAAGAGGTTCTGGTAGTTGGACAGAAGTCAATCTAGATTCTTAGTTAAGGTGTACCAACAAAATCAATACCTTAAATAGTTTAATAAATATGATTACGAAGTACTTTATTTAACAATTAATTTAATAATCCATAAACAGTGTACACGAAAATCAAGAAGCAGCTTGACCTCTCTTGTTCATAGGACAGATGATAGTGGAGGAAGAGAAGGATAGGTCCTCGTCCTCCCACGTGATAGAATCAGCATGGACTATACTGAGAAAATCCAAGATTCTATCTAATGACCATTCAAGACATAGGATTCTTGTCAAATTAGTTAGGTAATTCTAATTAAAGTTTTAGTCCCATCATTCATGGCTGACACGAAAGAGTTCTAATTAAAACTAAGATTCTCAACTGTTTTTAAATACTTGCCCCATTTTTTCATGCGTAGAGTTCTAGGAGAAATTAGAAAAAGTAATAAAATATGGAAGTAGTGGGGAGTGGAAGAATCAAAAATTGTAAAAAGCAAAAGTAGTTGAGAGAATTAGAGAAGAGAGAATATGAAATTAATAAAATATGATTTATGTTGGGTTTACTAGTTGAGAGAAATGAATTAAGTATTATAAAAGCTTTATAAATAAGGAATGGAGCAAGTATTTAAAAACGGCCGAAAATAGAAAGTGAAGCAAGTATTTAAAAACGGAGGGACAATACTACTAGCTTAAGGCCCGTGCCATGCACAGTAAGTCTAATTTTTTTAAAAGAAAATTAATTATATCCAACAAATAAAATTTAATAAAACATACAGATCAAATATACTACCTCCGGTTTTTTTTATGTGCAACTTTTGCCATTTTAGTCCGCTCACTATTATGTGCAACTTTCTTTTCTCTTTCTATTTTTAGTAAAAAAAAAAAACTAGTCAAATGTCAATTTTACCCTCATTTAAAAAATTAAAACACAATTTATTAACTATAATCGGATTTTATTACTCACTAATTCTTACCCAATTTTCACCCCAACCAACCCAATCTAATTCATCAACTCTTCATCTTCAATTCAAGAAACCCAAAACCATCCCCATTCATCTTCCCCCATATTTTCTCTCTCCTCTTCAAAACCATCTTCATCTTCATCTTCCCCCGTATTTTCTTTCTCCTCTGTCATGAGGGTGGTGGTCGTGGGGTTGGTAGTCATGATCGTGGGTTTTCATGAGGGTGGTGGTCGTGGGGTTGGTAGTGGTGGTACTGGTAGTGGTGAAGGGCCCGCGTTGAAGGCGACAATGGTGTTGGTTCGGTGAAGGGGGTGTGGGTCGTGGTTTTGGGTTCGAGTTGGAGGTTTAGTTTCGTGGTTCCGTTGAATTGGGTTTTGGTGCTGGTACGGTGGTGTTAGTATGGTGAAGGTGGTGGGTGGCCGCGGATCTGGGTTCTGGTGGGTGGGTTTTGGTGGGTGGTCGTTGTTCTGGGTTTTGGTGTGTTCGTGGAGGTGGTGGTTTCGTCGGTGGGTTTTCGTGAGGGTGGGGTTGGTTTCGTGGGGTTGGTTGTGGTGGTGGTTTCGTGGGGGTGGTAGTGGTGGTGTTGGTGAAGCAGACGGTGGTGTTGGTGAAGGCGGCGGTGGTGTTGGCTGGTTTTGGTGGTGGTAGTGGGTGGTTGATTAATTTTCATAACATTCTCTCTCCACCTTAATTACATACCCCTATTATACATTAATCACCATTATCATCTTTTGCTTCGTGAACCGTAAAAAGCCTCAAAGTTGCACATAAAAAAACCGGAGGTAGTATAAAAATTATAACATCATAATCTATATTAATAGGTAAGCAAAAAATTAAACAAAAATGGATTTTTTGCGCTTCCTAAACCTGAGTATTTTTTCAAGTGGGCTTGGTTTGATCAGTCTAGTGGTCATATTAGTAAATACTTATTTACAAAATGCCTTTGTAATAAACATAAAAAATTAATCAAACAACAAACTAAAATCTCCACTAAAACTTTTAGCATAAGTGCACAACATACTCATACACACATATATATAAATAACATATCACCTTTTATATCTAAAAAATCATTGCAATGGAAATAAATACTACTCAGATCATTGAAGGCAATCAAGAACAATCAATAATTGGACAACACTAATCTATATTATTACATTTTTAGTTTATAGATTGATGCTCTACATATACAATATCGTCATTCTATGTTACTATAAAAAAATGTGTTTGAAGCTAACCAATAATTGAAGTTTAATCATTTTTGTTTATTGTCTTAAAAGTTTAATTGTAGATAATAGATATATATCAAAAAAAAAAAAAAAAAATCATTTGTCACTACGTCTGACGTGCATTTCAGTAAGCAGATTATTTATAAATGTCAGATGTAATAAATTTATTATCTTAATCAAGTGCCTCGGCAAAAGATAATAATTTTTTTTGCTTTTACTAAAATATTTATTTTTTTAATTACGTAATTTACAAAAAAATTAATTGATATTTTAGCTTTCCCTAGAATTAGACATATGATATAATTGTTAAACACAACATTTATATTAAAGTTATACTATACTCTATAAATCCTTAATTTGTGATAATATATATGCAACAGTAAAATTTCAGAAATAAAATTCTAATTAATTTCAATATATGGTTATATTGAAATTGAAATATGATATTGGCTAGAAATATTTGAAAAAATAAAAATAAAAAAATTAAGTGATGTTTTAAAGTAATTTCTTTAACATCTATTATATGAATCAATTTATCATTACTTTTTTGGCAAAATTTTATAATACTCCATTTAAAAGATAATTAAAAAGGAGTTGGAATAATTATTTAGGTAATTGTATATAGAAAAATTATGAACACCAAGTAAAAAGAAATGTATTTGTCATAAAAATAATATAAAAAATTTGAGATGATATTATTATAAAATCAAATATTAATAAAAAAAAAATAGTTAAAAAAGGAAAGGGAGTTTTGAAGGGAAAAAATAGCACCAAGATGTGACACGTGTCACTCCCGGTGTCTGTTTTAGTATTAAGTTATTGATTTGATAGAAATCAAGCAAATTATTACATGCCAAAGAAAAATATAATCACAAACGAGTCTGAGGATAATTTATATACCCTAAAAAACGTAGTATATTTCTAATCACAGAGTTGCTCTACCGAGTAACCTGACCATTGACATATACTCCGTATGATGGCATGATGCAATGATGCCATAGAGGCTAAAATAAGTAGGGTAAGAATCAAGAGAAATTTTGAACACCACGATAGCATATTTTCCACACAAACTCAAAAATTCTACGACATAAAAATTTAGTCAGAATGCTCATACGGATGATAGTAGCAACTAAATCTACATTAGAAACAAGAAAATGGAAGGTGGGTAAACCTCTCTAGCTTCAAGGTTGCACTTCTCATCGTGCAAATAAGAAGAAACCAGAACAATCAATATCTTCAACTGATGTATTTTTCAATCTTCAAGTGATAACCTCTGAGCAATCTTTTGGTAACTTGGTAAAAAGTCCATAATAGACCTCTGGAGACTTTGTGAAAGCTTGTAAGTTGAACCAACGTATCTGTAAATAGGAAGTTTAGTCACACCAATTAATTAAACTTTCACGAAAAAATTGTTGACTGAAGAGACGTGCCACTGAACCAAGATATAGCAACAATTTAAAGTGCATAACTACATCATAGTCGCTCAAACAGCATAACATTCTTCACTGTGCGCCATGAAAAATTGGATAGCACTTCGCATGCATAATAAAGGACGACACTGATAACTAGATTAGATCTCAAATGATACAATATGAAGTTTAAAAATTCATGTGTCAAACCTACAGATGACTACAAAATCTATCAGACCACACTTGTTTCCCTTTTTACCCAGACAATACCTTAAACTCATTTAGGTGACCAAAAAAATAATAATAAAAAGTATGCTCATAACATCAGGTCAGATTGGAAAAAATCACAACACCTCAAATCAGAGAAATTGAAAACCACAACCAAAGACTTGAGCAATTAAAAATGGTAGCCAAGAACTTGGAAGGTATGACGCTAACTTTAAACATAACCCAAGATCATCACAACTATAAACACCAGAACTCAACAAGTATGGATAACATATCAACTTTCAATAAATAAGCAAACTGTGTAAAATCAGAATTGAAAAACTGAATACTTACTTTGGAACGATCCTCAAACTCCAATTACGGTGGATCCTCAACATATTATCCAAGCTGACAGCCATTATCCTCAAAAAGAAGTCTTTTCATGCTAAAGAATGTCTTCCCTTTGATTTTAGTCACTGACTATGTTACCAGACTTCCCCAACCCAACCCCCACCCCACCCCCCCCCCCCCCCCCAAAAAAAAAAAAACACAAATTCAATCATGATTAATAAAATCTGCTGCTCACTTTCTATCCTTCATCCCATACGTCCACAATTTACACTCAAAGCCTCTTTCCATCTCACTTGCATGTGTATTACAATAACCAGCACTTGTGTTATTTCCCCCAATATTCTGAGACTCTCTTCTCCTTCAACAACAAACCAGAACATCGAAAAACTTGATATAATATCAATATATAGTAAACATGCATTTTCCATTGAGCTGATGTAACATATTGTCTTCTACGCAATCGTTACCCCCAAGCAAACTACCCCGAATCCCCTTTCCTAACAAAATGAGTTACCAATTCTCAAATCATTGAAGACTATCTTTCAAAATATAACCATATACCATACCTATAATGTAGTAAATTAATCTTGTCCCAAACTGGCCCAGCAGTCCAATACTCCAAACAAAATTACAGAATCAAGGACATAGATCTTCAAATAATATATGTAGTATTATAAGTGCAAATTCACAGAGACGTAGCCATATAGATTCTAGAAAAGAGAGGGGGTGTTTGGGGGGGGGGGTGTTGAGACAATAGAGAACCACCAGAGCTTTTAGCCTTCCTTGAGCTATCATAATTAATAAATGCCAGAATAGGTGAAAGGTAAACTGGGCCGTCTCTAAGATTCTCTTTATTCTGCCTCTACATTTTGTTTACACCTTCAATAGTTCTTATGTTAGTATTCAGATATAATCACATAAAGGAAAGGAAACATCGCCCAAACACAAAATAAAAGAGAGGCAGAAATAGAGATGCAGAGAATCCAACGGACTTTCTCATTCATTCATTAAGCAATTCTATTCAACAACTAGGATTTGTAACTCCTTTTACATGAGATGGAGCTTAGCATCAATAGCAACAAAATGGCAAAACATAAATTTCAGCAAGGAGTTGACTTAAGATGGAGTAGATATATAAACATTATAATCGACAAGCAGTTCATATTTAGCTTAATCAAGACCTTCAAACAGTGTTTTTGCAGCAAAAAGAGAATTCAGCAATGATACTAGCTCGCGCAAAGCTTTTCAAGGGCAAGAGTTTCATCCCCACCAACAACTTCCAAAGTACTCCTCACCAATGCTTCAGGAAAGCCCATTTCAGCTAGCCTCTGTACCTGCATGATATTCAACTTCCCTATGACATCATATATTTGGAAAAATATGTGGTTCACTCAATGACATACTGACAAGGAGACCAAAAAAATGAAAGGTCTTAGAGATCTGCTAAAAAGGGTGATTTATCTACCTTCTCCTCAATCCCATGGGAAGATGTCTTGGCAAAAGCTTCAGTCCAATAACGAGCAGTGCCTACGAAGGTCTGGTAATCCCGAAGGTACTGCATGGTGCACCACATGAATTAAACAAGTATGATGAAATGCATGTCCCACGGAATTAACTAGTTAGCTATTGGCGATTAAAAGTAAAACCACCAAATTCCCTTCCCCAAAGCACCAAAGGGGAAGAAAGGAGATGGTCTTGAAAGTTGAAACTTGAGAAAATCAAATAAAAATAAAAAATAAAAATAAATAAAAATAAAACATGCAACTTAGCAGCAAAGCAACCTGTTGAGCAACAACAGCATCCTGAGGATCATCTGGCTCTGGTGCAGAAAGTAATGCTTGTATGGAGACAAGTGCTGTCTTTAAAGTTAGAGCAGGACTCCATTGGTCTTTCAAGATATCCAAGCAGATAGCCCCACTCTGACTGCTAATATTAGGATGCCTTCAATATAATGCATGAATACACATTAAGCTTGTAATCTCCTGAGAGTTGCGCATAATTTTACATTTTAATACATAAACACTTCCAATAATGAAATAAGAAGTAATCCCCCTCCCCCTCCCCTGATAATATTAGGATGCCTTCAATATAATGGAATGTGCACAATTCACAATTGCATGACCGTTGCACTAGACATTGATCATATATAGCCCTGATAAGGCCTAGGAGGCTCAAACCAAGAGACCAAAGTAAAACTCCCAAATAAAGCCACAATCTTATCACATGTTACAGAAATTTCTCCCATTCTGCTCAGAAAGAAAACCACAAAATCAGAAGAAAAGCAAGCTGCCTAAGAGCCAACATATCTTATCTAGAAATGCTCTTATATGGAGGTGGAAATATCCAAATACCACAAGAAAAAGACCATTTCACAATAGAACAGAAGATAATTTCCCTGTCATACCACTTCAACAATGTATAAGAAACACACTGAGCATGGTAGACCTTCAGACTTGCAAATTTATTATCAGTTCACGTGTAGACAAAATAATCACCTGAACACTTAACTTCCACCCTCTTATGAACCTCAGACATCCAAACGAAATTTATGAGGGTACAGGTATTTGGATGCAATGGCTTTTGCAAATATCTCTAACCCTTAAAAGTGCCTAACTCACACTGTTCACTACTACAGTGAATTGAATGAAAAAAAATCATGAAATTCATTGCAGCTTATGAACAACTGCGTCCTCTTCCCCCTTTTTCTTATTCTGATGATTCTTCCTCAATTTTTTCCACCGTTTTCTTCCAGACAATATCCTCTTCTCTCTCTCCCTTACCATCCTCCTTGTCTTTTTCCTTATTTTAAAGTACAGACATGCCAACACAGGTAATAATCCAGTTATTTTGTTTGGAATTTAGAATTGGATTTGTTTTGGGTTGTGTTTTAAAGATTAAATTTGGAATGATATGAAATTTAGAGTTTGATATGGAATTACCATTTACTTACTTTTTTTTTTTTTTCCAATTCTGTCAGATCTTGACTGCAGAAGACGACAAGAATATTCTCCACTTTTCTTTGAAGTTTTCATGTTAGATGTTACCACTTAAAAAGGTACTTCCTCACTCCACTTTTATCTATTTTGCATGCATAATTTCCTAATAAAATTAAGACTCCGAAGATATTGATTTGTAGACATTTCTGATGAAGAGGCTTTAAATAAAAAGTTGTTGCATTGACTTTGTTTTCTCAACGTTGCTTTTTGTTTCTTATCATTGAAAAAGAACACAGTAGTTACAAAGCTTTGAAATTTATATGATGGGAAATATTCTTGCAACTAGAATGTGTATGATTCAATTTTATTTAAAGTTGTAGTAGAATCATTTTGTGATCCTTGACAATCCCTAGGACAACCCAGCAAATGCCAAAATCAAAAAAATGTTGTGGGCAGATAATCATATTATGGTCGTTACTTGACAGTTTCTGCCATGTTCAGAGAAAAGAAGAGTACAAGGGAGGTCGATAGACTAGGATGTCTTTGCAATCATTAAGCTCCCTCTTACTTTTTCTCTTACAGTCATCAAGCAGAAATTGATTTGATTTAATAACGAATTGATAGTACAGTGGCTTTCCGCCTATCAGCGAGCAATGTAACAAAAGGTAAATTTTTTGGCCTTCTTTCATATATTTTTAGTCTTCCCTTAATTCTATCTCTATGTCGAATTGCTTTGAATGGCAATTGGATATAAGAAATATAGAATTAATTAGAGTTCTGAACCTCCTGCTCTTTGGGACCTTTAACATTTGCTGTGCTATTGACATGTGTTAGAAATTCATTAGGTTAGATTTTGGGTGCTCCTTCAAACAACATTTGTAGAATATATACGTTTTTGCTTTTATATGAATTGTGCATTGGTCTTTAACATCAAACTGCTTTGAGGGGGGCATGGAAATAAGCAATGTGGCTGTATTTCCATTGTAGTATTGATTAAGATTATAAATCAGTTCGGCAGATTTGATCATTCTGTCATCCATAACATGGCTGTCTATGTTTGATTTTCATTGGTATATAACCTATATTAGTTTTTTTGTTTTTTGGTTTAGGGTGCTGCCTTAGAAAAGTCATTGCGATGGGGATGGCTAAAGGTTTGCATCCATGAAAATGCATAATCTATACTCTTGCATATTTCTAAGGACCTCATTCAAGCCTTCCAGCTAACACAATTACACTTTATTACCGAGCTCCAACTGTCAAAGTGTAAGCCATTTTTCAGCTTGTATGAAAGATTATACTCCAAATAGTTACTAGACTCCATAAAGTTGTTAAATATTCCACTTTAAGTTTGATGGGTGCCTCCGAAAATCAAAATCAGATGTCCTTTCCCAAAGAATTATCCCAAGATTGAAACAGTTTGGAAAGAAGGGTGAGAGTATTTAAAGGGGAACACATGCTAAACACAAATCTCCTCTACCAAGAGTATGAACTGCATATATGACCAAAGGAAGGAAAAGAGATTAAATACAGAAATATCTTGGCAGTAGAAAGCTTTAGACCCTGTTTGGCAACAAGAGGTTAGTTGTTTGTTGTTTGTATGAGCAGGTTTAACTAGCTGATTGTATGAGCTGGTTTAACTAGCTTGTAAAAGTGTTTGACAAATACAAGTTAAATAGCTACTTTATTGTGTATGCATAATTTATTAAAAATTTGAGCAAAATTGGATATGGGTAGTAAATTTAACCAACTTTAAGATAGAAAAGTCATTTATCCTCAACTAGCACAGACTTGTCTTACCAAAAAGCTCCCATCAATAGCTGTTTTCATAATTAGCTTTCAGGACTCAAAATCCTCCCTAAATCTTCTCTTATCCAAACACTCAGATTAGAGTTTATTAATCTCTCTTTTGCCTAAAAACTCTCTTTTTTCCCCAAATCTCTCCTAACCAAACACCCCCTTAGAATTTCTATCCTAAATTCCTATTGGATATTAGCCTAAAAAATGAACAGAAAAATCACTTGCACAGCAGCACACTAAGATGTTACGATTAGACCAGAACCTAATTTCCCAAAAATTTAATTACTACAAATGAATCTACATTTAAAAGCTACACATATCAGGTTTGGAAATTCCTCAAACAGAAAATTAAACAAAGACAGATTGTAATAAAAATATCCTAGAGCCTTACAAGTTAAAAATGGCAAAACACTTTCATTTGGCAGTGCATATGCATCAGAGCACAAAGGATCAGCACAGACACATCAGACAGGGATAACTGTGATAATTGTAATTTTCTCATCATATGTAAAATACACTGCCAAATGAGCACCATAAGCAGAATAATGCTGATGGTATCTTTACATCGTTGAATACAAACACCAAATTTAACTACAGAAACTTTAAAAATCAGACAGAGTATTTATACTTGCCCTGGCGCAACAAGCCAACTAAATTCATCATTAGAAAATTTTGAACCCCATTTATCATGCAAAAACCAACTCAAGCTAACAAGTGCAGATTAATGCAATATATCCTACTTCCAAACATTTGAGTACTTTGCAAATAATGATATTGTGAATTTGCCCCCCAAATAGTATATTATTGACATTATTGGACAATGCAGCAATTCAACAAAAACGAGGCAAGATAAATCAACAAGTGAAAGGCGGCACAGAAATGTCTTACCAAACTTTTGTCAGGAATTTCATCTTGGGTGGCTCAAAAGGGTATCCATCTGTGATTGAAAAATAAAAAGGAAAGCAGCACTGCTACTATCAGTCAAGTAAACCAACATTGTTTCGCATACCTTAAGAGCAAAATAGTTTAACAGGGAGGGATGAGGGAAAGCAACAGATTATCCGTCCATCAAAGAAAGGCAGCAGATAAAGATCATATAACAACCACAGTTAAAAATGGAAAATATGTACAATTTTAATTGGAAACTAATAAAGAATAACTACAAAACTCATCCTCTTCATTATTTACTTAATGACCTTAAAAAGAATCATATAATACAGGAAAGGAAAATTCTTGATTGCAAACAGAAAATACGGCGATTCGGCATTCTCCTTCCTTACTCAGGATGATTTTCACACAGAATTCCCCAAACTCAGCAAGATTTTATATAATTATCCTAACTAATAATAAAACAAAAGTACAAAATTCGAAGTTACAGGAGCAATCAAATGTATGAAACAAAAACTTCACTTCTATTAATGAAGAATTTCCAGAATTCAACAAAATTCAACAAATATCAATGCAATTGTTAGCAAATCAATAATAAAGAAAATCGAAGCTAAAATAGAAATCATAAGTAAAAAATTAAACATTAACTACCACCAATTGACACAATTTAAATATCAAAACCATCAAATAAAATCAAAATCCAACAACTTTAATTGAAAAGTAATTAGAAATGAAATTACCAGGTAAAACGACGTCGATTAAGAAGGTACCACCTTCGTAAGGAGAATCAACAGGACCAGGAATAGTACCAATGAGATGAGAGAGAGAATCAGCTTTTGGCTTCACGCTAACGCCAGAAGAATTGACATCTTTATTGCATTCTTGAAGCTCTTTCTGAACTCTAGCAAAATCCACCATTTTTTATGTTCAGAGAATTTCGATTTCTAGGGTTTTGGTGAAGAAATTTTGGGTTTGATGGAAAAAAAAAAAAAAAAAAAAAGGAGGGAAGAAACCCTAGAAAGAAGAGTACAGTGAAAGGTTTGATTTGATACCTGAAAATTACATTATACACCACAAGCTAAGATACGCACGAAAATTCGTGCGTGTTCATATAAGTAATCTATGAAGATCAATTTTCTTTTCTTTTTTTTTCAGATGAAATTTTTTTTTTAGATGGTGGTTCTTTTTTTTAAGGATGGTAGGTTTTTTTTTTTTTAAAACGAAAAAGAAAGACAAAAATGAGAGGGGTAGTTATGAATTATTATAGGATAGGTTTTTTTTTTTTTTTTTTTTCCAATTGCACTTATTTTTGGTAAAACTGTAATTTTAAAAATGTAGAAGAGTATTTTAGGAAAATCAAAATTTATCAACCAAAAGGTCCTTTCTCTTTATATAGTACTATAGATGTGTACGCTCCCGGTCAAAATATATGGGTTTAAAAAACATACTCCCTCCGTGTTGTAATAAGTGTTACACTTTGACCGACACATAATTTTAGGCAATTTAATTGACTTATGGAGTAAATAAAATAAGAGGTAAGTAGGGTAGTTGGAATATTAAAAAATTATAAAAGAAAATTAGTGGGGTTAATAGTTTATTGAAAAGTAATGAATGTGAGATGAGAGAATTAATAAAAAAAAATAGTAATGGGTTTAGGTGGAGACCATGAGAGGAGAGAAATATAATATTAAAATGTAGATTTTTTTTTCTAAAAAACTAAGTGTAACACTTATTTAAACACGGCCGCATTTAGTAAGTGTAACACTTATCAAAACAAAGAGCGAGTATATAAAAAAATATTGTGTACAAATATAAAGTACGTGAAAAAAAAAAAAAAACTTTTCAAAACGATTCACTCCTTGATTTAAGAGATTGATTTTTTTTTTTTTTTTTTTTGAGGAAACTTGCAGCAAGTATTATATAAGATCAATGTTCGCCAAAGCCAACAAGCTTTGTGGGAAAGGACCAAGACATACAAACTCATCGCAATCTCTCGTATCCCACCTAGCTACCATATGAGCTAAAGTATTGCCTGCCCATTTTACATGAGAACAAACAAAAGTATCAAAAGACAAAGAAAGAGAGACAATATCATCAATAAGAAGGAAAAAAGGAGTAAGTCTAGTAGCTTTGCGTTTGATACCTGCAACCATCGAGCTAGCATCGCTTTCCAAATGCATCCTGGGAAAACCAAGTCGTCTAGCCAAGAGTAGACCAAACCTACACGCAGCAGCCTTTGTGACGTCCATCGCCCAACCAGCCCCAACTCTTCTAACTGCCGCAGCAACAATAGCCCCATTCACGTCTCTTATCACCACCCCCACCTTCGACACAACCCCACAGTGAGCATCACAATTAACTTTCACCACTCCCCCACTTGGACAGCTCCATGAACTTCTGCTTTGCATATTACCACAGCAAGGGCCCTTAAACACCTTTGAAGCATACCCATTATAGTCATGAACAAGTCGAGAGAACCCCATAGCAATACCCACCGGATCAACCGCATTGTTCTCGAATGTAAATTTATTCCTGCAATGCCATGAAGTGCACTCAGAAGTTCTTCTTTGGATACGTTAGCTGCTAACCACAACAATATATCCCCAAAGTGAGAAGTCGGAGCCTGAGAAAAAAGTGATTCAAAAGCACTCCCTCTCCATATATCTTTCGAACCCCTACACTCAAAAATGGCATGTAAAATTGATTCGTTACCTGTCCCACAAATGGTACACCTCATATCAGATATAATGTGTCGGTGATATAATTGTTCTCGAACAACTAAAAAACCTTTACACGCCCTCCATAAAAAATGACATAGTTTTGGAGGAGCTTTAAGGTTCCAGACAATCTTTCATGTCAAGTCTTCAGTATTAGAAGAAGCACCAAAACCATTTTGCTTAGCAAACCAATAACCCGATTTTACTCCTTGATTTATGGAATTCATTTAAATGCTCGGAATTTTAAAGTTATTTGTTTGTAAGAAAAAAAATTCTTTTAAAATGTAATTATTCAAAATTTTAGCACTATTGGAAGTACAAATTTTTTTTGTAAAAAAAAAAAACAAAAAATCTATAATTAACTCTAACATCAAAGTTGTAAGATTTTGACCATGTCTAATTGTTTATATGTATGCTAGAAACACTTGATAATTTAAACCAATGCACAATTAGCTAACCTGGGGGATTATCTGGGGATAACCGTTCCGATGCTAAAGTCAGCAATTTGAAGAGAAGAATAAAAGAAGAGATAAGAAAGTGTTTGAGAGAGAGAGAGATAAAGATCGTGTCTTAATAATGAATTATGCTTGGGTATTTATAGGAAAACAACCAAGCTGGTGCCACCTATCGACTTAGGTGGCAAGTTGACTTTGTAGGCAACAGGTGCCTAAGTGGTCGAAAGCAGCCCTCCACGTGGCCGTGATGAAGGCCATTATGGAGAGTAAGTCGATATGCGTAATAATGGAGAACTAACAGCGTAAAGTATTTTAGTGGGCAAATCCTAACGGTGTTGGCACTATCCCGTACAGATCATATAAGGTCACACACAAGGGTTATGGATTGGACAAAGTATGAAGCCCGTTCATGGGCCTCATGAGGTAATGACAAGCCACATAAGTAGTAAGGCTAAAGTAGTTTGGATTGGGTTAGGAGTTTGGGATTCACATGTACTCTAATTATATATGTGAAATATAAATAGAGGCCTTGCCTAGGTTATGCAAACAAGTCACAATTAACCTAAGCAGTAGATTGTGAAGCAAGCAACCAAACTCCCATCCCCTCTCTCATACACGTCTCCCTCCTCCCCCCTCTCTATCCGTACAGTACGGACACTGGCCCAAGTAGATGCATGGTGGCGGTGGTGGTGGTTCGTGGCTCGTTTAATTTGTCTCCTCTCCTCTCCGTAGAAGGTTGGTTGAAGGGTTCAATCACAACTAAATAACATTAGTGGAGGTTCAATCCTTACCCGTAAACTAAGTAGAGGAATCCCGTTTGGGGTCCTAGTTCTCCTTACTGTTCTTGCTCAATCACTCGTGGAATCACGCTTCAAAGGTACAATTATGTGTTCTTTATGTGTTGTTCAAAGATCTTGTTTATTAGATTCTTATGAATGTGATTCATGTAATTCCGCTTATAGTATCTAAAGTCCTACAGTGGTATCAGTTAGCCTAATGCATGTACACATATTGATCATAATTCTTTGTTGTCCATAAATTTTAATTCAATTAAGAGGAAGAATAATTTAATTATGGGTCAATTATTATTTTAAATGGTTATTTAACATATGGAATCATTAAAGATATTTAATTTGCTTAATTTTTTTCCTAAAATTTGGACCGATTTTTGCCCTATTTGGTTTAAAAATTTTTACCCCCCCAAACCCTAGTTCAAAAATTTAAAAACCCTAAACCCTAAATTTTGATTTCGTGTTTTGTGTTTTGAATAATTTCGATAGTTCCTATTTTTATGAATTTAATTTAATTGATTTCATGTATAAATTATGAATTTTGCATGATCAATGGTTTAATTTAAGTGTTAAATTAAATTGGGAATTATTTTCATGAAGAACCCTAATTTTAATTTTGAATGTGATTTAATTTTAAATTACTTGGACCAATTTAATTTAATTTAACAAGTGTTGTTTAATTAAATTAAAACTCATAAATTTTTTTTTTTTATTTTAAAATTCAATATCAGTTTTTATTTTGAAAATACATGTTTTCAAAATTAAGTTGTTAATTTTGATAAGTTTGTTAGTATATTTGAGCAAAAGATTCTATGTGGATAATAATTGATTCAATAATATGATTATCCCATAATTATTTTAGGATATAATTGATTTAAAATTATGTGCTTGGCTAAGTAATTAGGATGGAATCTCCTAACTTAGTTAGGATAATCATGGAGAATAAATATGATTTATCTTTCCAAGATTAAAATGAGATTTGATTCTATCTCATACCTAAATTAAAATATAAGATATTTTATAATTGGTCATGAATAATATATGATATTATCTAATTAACAGTTTAAAATATGAGATATTTAGGTACCATGTTTCCTTAATTATGAACATTCGATGTTGTAGTTTAGGCAAACATGTTGAGTGATTTAAAATATGATATTATTTTGCTATATATAGACTGAAATAAATTATATTAAAATTATTGATAAATTAACAAATTACGTGAAGCTACATTATATATTTTACAGATTTTTCACCATATACCTAGGGCTGGAAAAAGCGGACTCGACTCAAACCCAACTTGAAAAAACCCGACTCGAAACTAAGAGACGAATCGATGGACTCTGTAATGTATCATATAGATTCTTTCTCCTCCTACGTCGTCGAAGTTTCGGCCAGGAATCTAAATTTTAGGTGAAGACGAATCGATGTGATCTTCTGCCCGAGCAACGTCATCGGGCCGAAACTGGAGCATTTTTGGGCGGAAAAAGCCGTAATGCACGCTCGGTTCAATTCGGCAGCACCTTTTCATATAGGGATCGATAGCTCCCTGAGCGGCTCTTCTTGCTCGTACAATCGTCGGACGCCGTAATGGATCATGTATAGTCGATCTCCGCGTGCGTCATCCAAATATCGTCTAGGGATCAAGATCTTCGGTTCAGATGAATCGACGAGACCTTCCGCCCGAGAGGCATCCTCGGGCCGGAATTAGACCATTTTCGGGCGGAAAAACGCTTGATGAATCCTCGGTTCTATATGACAACACCGATTGGTATCATTCTTTTTGATTGTTTTCGTCACCGATACTGACCAACTTGAAGTCGCCATTGATGAGCTTGAAGAGAAAGCGTGAAAGAGAAGCGGTTTTTTTTTTCTTTTGAAAAACAAACCGAGTTTTGGGTTTTTTCCGGGTTTTTTTGCTTTCCTTGTTTTTGATATAAAAGTTAATTTGATCGTACAAACAAAACCATCTCTAATTTATTTATTTTTATTTCAATTATTTTAATTTAATTATCTTTATTTTTTTTAGGAAAACGTTAGGCAGGCATAGTATTATAAATCAGAATTAGCTAAAAATACAAGGTTTTGTGGGAACAGACCTAGACAGACAAATTCTGAACATCCACGCGTATCCCACCATGCCACAAGGTGGCCATTGTGTTACCTACCCTCTCGAACATGAAAACAAATAAAAACATTAAAAGACTTAGATGACATGCGAATATCATCATAAAGTAACTAAATTGGTGAGCGACCTCCAAAGCCATTGTTGATTGCATAACACACTGAAGAAGAATCACCCTCAAGGAAAACCTGCATCACACCAAGTCGATTAGCCACCAAGAGTCCATACCGAACAACAACTGCCTTAGCACACTCCACCTCCCACACACTCTCAACACGTCTAACTGCAGCCCATAACAGCTCCCCATGGTGGTTTCTTGCCACAGCCCCTAACCTTGTATGGGAACTAGCTAGATAAGCGTCAACATTAACTTTAATAAAACCTTCTAAGGGATGGCGCCAAATAGTTGGTGAGGGATGGGCAATTCGCATTTGGTCTGAGAACACTTTCTTGGCATACAAACAATAGTCGTCAACGAGCTTTACATAACTTGTTGCCGTGTGAGAAGCATTGAGGGACAAGCCCTCATGAACTCTCTTGTTCCTACGAAGCCAAAGGGACCATGCCATGGCACATAACACACGCAACTCATGTTGATCTAACTTACTCGCAAGCCAAACAAGCTTAAACTGAAAAGACGAGTTTGGAGAATCACTCAAAATAGATTGATAATGGCTATTATTCCAGACATCTTTCGCAACATCACAGTCAAAAAGCACATAAATGGTAGATTCAACAGCACCATCACACTCCCCATACAAATCATCCCCCACAATATGCCTTCGAAAAAGCTCTTGCTTGATTTTAATTATCTATGTTACTCTAGTTTGATTTTTGTGGTTTATTTTTTGCTTAAGAAAAAAACAAGTCAACAGGTCCGAAATCGGACCGAACCTGAATTTTCAGGTCAGACCGGAATCAGACTAGATGATTCAGGTCCGATCTCCGGTCCTCAAAAAACCTCGATATTATTACATGTCGCCTTTTCTAAATCAATTCATGATACAACTATAAGGCTATATCAAATTGTCAAGTACTCAATGTATCTTGATATTAGCTACCTTTAATTCATAAAAAGACAACATATATTGTTATCAGACATTGAAATTCCATTAAACAATAATTCATGAGGATCGTCATCTCTTAGCCGGTAGTTGGCTTCAACTCCCGGTACTCAAATCCAGTAGGTGGTAGTGATTGATGGATGGTGGAACCAAAACATGGTCAAAGCTACCGAATCCTATGGCCAGTAGTCGGCTTGGACTGTCGGACCCGAGAACCAGTAGTTTAAGCTAGAGGTGATGAAAAATTCGGGCCGGGCCGGGCCTTAGTATCAAATGTCATGCCCAAACCCGCCCAAAAGTGGCGGGCTTGTCGGGCCAAAACAGGCTTTTCCGGGCCGGGTTCGGACTTTTAACTAAAAATTTAATTTTTAGCTTGTCCAAACCCGCCCTATTTTCGGGCCGGGCTAGCGGGCCGGGCCATTGTTGATCACCTCTAGTTTAAGCCACTTACCGGCTAGAGATGCCAGTACCCTTGAACTTTTAATTTTTCTCTTTTTTATTTTTTTGAGCATAAAAAACGCCTACATCAGAAAAGCAAGAGGAATGAATCAATATTGGAGATCCACAATACAAAACGTAAATTTTAGCATCAATATTAAAGGACAATGGAGAAGAAGCTCGTTGTTGTTGTTGGTTTAATTTACTGCATTCCTGATTTGAGAATAATAGGAAGATACTCCATAGCACCGAAGGAAGAAATAGATTGGGGGTTATAGTTATTTAAAGGGCATTTTAGTCATTTGAGGTTTTTAGTGACATTTATTTATCCTGCATTTAGATTATTTTGTACTGCATTTAGTACTTGTGTTTTTGAAAAAGAAAGCAACTACGCTGGTGACATGACCCTAATGTAAATATAAAGATGGTGACATGGCATTTTAGAAATATATATCATGTAACAAAATTGAAGTTCAACCAACACCAATGCCTTAAAGGTAAAGGGTAGGTCATATTTAGAAAAACACACTACATGACAAAGTTACAATTCATACAACGCCTTATACCATATCGACACATAAAACAAAAAGCACTACCTCAATTTCATATTATATGCAACGATTAGACTTTATCAATACGACATTACACATGACAAAGTTACCCTTTATCAAATCGTTGCAAATAATATAAAGCAGATGTAGTCGATCACGATTTAGCACCCAAGGCAAGTAGGCCTAAGAGAAGAGATAGGAAGGTGCAACGCAAGAAAAAGAGAGCCGCATGCTGAAAATCAGAAGTTGGCGTAGAGACGCATACCCCATAGGGTTGAGCAAAACTATCTGAAGATCCGAAAATCCGATGATCCGATCCGCATCCGATTCGAAAATTATGGATATCCGATCCGGATTTTTCGGATATCGGATTGGATATCGGATATCCAATCCGATATTCGAAAAATCACTTGTTCTCCCAAATTTGGATGAAGAAACAAATGGCCAAGCCTAAAGGTAATCTGACCTAAACTCCCTATCAGTAGTCCGCAGTCCTCCGCACTATATATATATATATATAAAAAAAAAAAAAAAAAAAAAAATATATATAATATATATATATATATATATATTACATTCACCTTCTCCCAAACTCACCAATCCTCCCAATCTACAATCGTGTTCTTCAACTAGGCTAGGGTTTCTACTCGCCGCTCTCTCAGAGTCTCAGTAGCTCATCTCTTTTTCACTCTCAGTCAACAATCAATCTGATGAGAAGATGCAGTGACGAGAAAGATTACAAAATCATTTGATAATCTCTTGTTAGTTTTACATGATATCTCATCTAATCTATGATTCGTATTCCATTTCCCTGAGCATCTCTCTCATTTTCTTCCTGGGTAGTGTTTCGGGGTTCGTGGAGGGGTGGGGTGGGTGTTTCGGGGCTGGTGGAGGGCTAAGGTGGGGGTATCAGGCTGGTGGTGGGGTGGGTAGCGGTGGGGTTTGGTTCGATCGGGGGTTGGACCACAGCTGCTCGGAGGGGTTGAGGTTAGTGTGTGGTAGAGTTGTGGTTGGTGCGGTGGGGTTAGTTCGGGGTGGGATAGGATTTTAGGTTGGGTATAAGATGGTAATAAGGTGGTGGTTATGGAGGGTGGTGGCCATGGATTTGAAGCCATTAAAGGACAGTAAGATGAGGGGAGGGAAGAGGAGAGGAAAAGAGAGAAAAGGCTTCTTTTTTTTTTTTTAATTTTTTATACAGATTCCCACTGAGATTTGTTCACAGATTTTTCTGTGAATTAATTGATTATAACATCTTTCCTGATACATTATGCTCTTTTACGAATTTTTTTTGCAAACAACTAAAATATACATATGAATTTGCCTTTTAAAAAAATAATTTTGCCTTTAAGAGCTTAATTTAGTATAAAATGATTAATATTAAATTATTAATAAAAAAAATCCGATACTGGATATCCGAAATATCCGATCCAAAAATTTCGGATTGGATATCCGGATATCAGATATCCTAATTTTCGGATACGGATATTCGATCCGTGCTTACCCCTAAACACAACACATTTAGGTTCTTTATTAAATAAATTAAAATTAAAAATAATAAAAAAAAAAAAAGTTGGAATATAGAGATTAGGGCTGAGCAAAACTATTTGATAATCCGAAAATTCGAAATTCTGATCCGCATCTGATCCGAAAATTTAGGATATCCGATCTTAAAATTTCGGATATCGGAAATTTCGATTTCAGATATCCGAATATCCGAAAAAAGTCGAATATCGGATCTTCGAAATCCGAAGAAATTAAAACACTTTTTTACAAAAAAAGAAAAAAGAAAAATTATTTTACAAAAATTTCGAAATTCGGATAACCCACCGCCTCTTTCTCTTTCTCCTCTATTTTCTCCCTCCTCCCTCCTTCCTCCTCTGTCCTCTCTGAGTCTCTGGCTCTATCATCTCAGATGATCTCCCTCCTCCCTCATCTCAGATGATCTCCCTCCTCCCTCATCTCAGATGATCTCCCTCCTCTCTCATCTCAGATCTCCTCATCTCCCTCTTCGTCTTCTGCAATTTTCGAGCTTTCTCTCTCCTCTCCCTGTAACAATTTTAAGAAGAGAAGCTTGATAAATAGAGAAGAAGAGCATAGATAGAAGAAAAAGAAGAAGAACAAGAAGAAGACAAAGGAAGAAGAAAGAACAAAGCAAAGAAAACTTTTTTTTTTAGTAATCCGTAAATTAGGGTTCTCTAGTGATTAGGGTTTTTCAATTGGGGGTTAAATTAAAGCAATTTCAGTCAATTAATAAGGGTATTTTGCTCGAATTATCATTTTAAAAACTGGGTAAGTTTCAATTTGTAAAAATATATGGTCTTTTTGAGATTTTTTCATTCAAATTTCATTTTTTGGTGCTGTGAATCATAAAGCATCATAAAGAAATTGGTGGTGTTGGTGGGTGAGACTGGAAGTGGGAATCGAAGGGGATTCGGGAAGGGAGAGGGTGGTTTTCGGGGCTGGGGTGGGAATTGAAGGGTGATTGGGGGGAGGAGGGGTTGATTTCGCTGAGTATGTGGTGGGGAAGGGGGGATTCCAGTGGTGGGGGATGAGGAGAAGGGCTGCCAGAGGGTGGGGGATGGGAAGGGGGCTGTCTAAAAATAGGGAAAAGGTGGTGGTGGACTGGTGGTGGGGTTATCGTGGGTGGGGATGGGATGGGCAGATGGGCTATCCTTGTTTGGACAAAATGCATTGGATTAGCCATCCTTGTTATGATTCATTACAAAGTTTTTATCCATAATTTCTTTCAATTTTTATCGTGAAACATTTTCTTATACCACGAGGCTTCGGCCTGTTCAAGTATCTTGGATTTTGATTTAAAATGCATGCATTCATTAGGAATTTTTAACACAAAACAGTCTTAATACAAATCACTTATATGAAAAATCCTTCTAATCAAAAGAGTTTTAGAGAAAAAAATTAAAATCAAACTACTCAATCTGCTACTATTGGGCTAGTTTTTTTTTTTTTTAATTTTTTTTTTAAAATTTTTGGACATATTATTAGATGGGACTATCCGATCGGATATCCGGATATTAGAAAATTTCGGATCGGATACGAATATCAAATATCTGATTTTTCGGATACGGATATCCGATCCGAAAACCAATTTATCCGATCCGTGCTTCTAGATGGACGCCTTGTTTGATTTAATCTGCGAGATCCTCGTGCTCTCTTCACTCTTCAAGTCCTATAAATCTCTGCCTTTGCCACCCCCTCTTTCTTCCCATTAATTCTTTTTCTCTGCTCTTCAAATACTTTGATTTCCTCTCTTTCTTAAGTAAGTAATTCCATTTATAGTTTTACTTCATCACATTTTCAATCAAATCTTCTTGTTTTTCACGCTCTTTTAATCTGTGATTTCTGGAGTCAATACCGTAGTTCATTGACTTTTTTGTTAGGATGATTAAATGGGTCATGTTTCATTTCTCAATTTGCATGAAATAATGTTAAATTTATGATCTTTTTATTTGTCATCAAATTTATGTGAATTTGGGTGGTTGTTGTAGAATTTTCTGCTGTTTTTTGGGGTCATTCATAAAATATGGTTGAATTTTGTAGTGTTTTGTTTCTTGTCATTGTGTCAAATTTGGGAATATGACTAATGATTTGTGTTTTTGCTTATGTTGTTATTCGTCGACTTGAATTATGACTCCTGCACCAGATTCCAAGTCAATCAATCCCAAAGGTTAAATCTTTACTTCTATTGATTTGCATTGTTTTGTTCTTTTTTGTTTTCGATGTAAAGGACAGTGAAGTTGACGAGATTCGGTATCGGGTCTTGGGTATCACCCCTAAGACGTTACTACCTAAGTTAATTTTTAGATGAAATACATCCATGATTGGCTTGCATTATGGGTCTTAAATGAATTGTTGTTCTTGCATATTTTAGTTTGTGAAGTGATTTATACTGGTTTTTGAAGTGGCCTGGTTTAGTGATTTATACTGGTATTTTGCTTGGTGTGACTTTGAAGAAGCTTGATGATCATCTTATAATCTTGCACACACTAGAGTGTACCCGTGCAAATGCAAGAGATGCTATATTATATGAAATGATATGAGATTTGTTAATTTATTTTATTCCTAGCATTTCAAATGTGGGAAATCGATTTTGATATAGAATTAGACCTTTTTTTGTAAGGAATTATTGGTTTTTAGCATAATTATTGATTATTATTGATTTTAGAATAATTAGATCCCATTTTTTTAGAATAATAATAATACTTGGTTTTAAAATAATGCAAGGAATTATTGATTTTGGAATTATTAACCCCCCCCCCTTTTAAGGATAATACGAAGTAATAATTATTGATTATTAATGGTTTTAGAATTATGCAAGGAATTATTGATTTTAGAATAATTAGACCCCTTTTTTCCCTAAGGAATTATTGATTTTTGAGGAAATTGATTTTGATATAGAATTTGATGTAGTAATGAATGATTTAAAATGTTGGAAGCTTATTTTTTAAAGGTCGATAGTGGAAGCTATGGAAGAAATTATTCGGCTTTTTTTGTTGTGTTTAGAAATCTGAAGCTTATATTGATAACAAAAGATCCTTCTAGTCTTTCATGAGTTATAGATTCTTGAGATTTGAGATCTATATTGTCCATACAATTGTCTTGTTTTTCTTTATGCAGATGTCTGCATTGTTGGTATTGCACGTACACCCATGGGTGGTTTCCTTGGTACACTTTCATCCTTGACGGCCACTAAGCTTGGATTCGTTGCTATTGAGGGTAAGATTATGGCTATTTGGATAGTCTTATATTATACTAGTCTTTTGCTGTTTTACCTTTTTTAACAAATAAATTAATAAATAAAATGACTGATTTTCACTTGCAAAAAATGTAGGTGCATTAAAAAGGGCAAATATCGATCCATCCCTTGTACAAGAAGTGATTTTCGGAAATGTTCTTAGTGCAAATTTGGGTCAGGCTCCTGCAAGGCAAGCAGCATTAGGGGCAGGAATACCAAATACGGTGGTATGTACCACGGTCAATAAAGTTTGTGCATCAGGGATGAAAGGTATAGTGTGCACTATCATATACCATTAAACAATCTTTGCATTTAATACGAGTTTGAAAACATATTTGCCCGTTTTCTTTGTTTTCTTTGTTTACAGCTGTGATGCTTGCGGCACAAAGTATCCAATTGGGTCTCAATGACGTTGTTGTGGCAGGAGGCATGGAAAGCATGTCAAATGCCCTTAAATACATAGCTGAAGCCAGGTTGGTGCTACATTCTTATTAATTCTAGTCTTTGTTATCCAATTAGTTAATTGGTTTACTAACTTCATAAAGTTCCCTTAGCCCTTCCTATCAATATAAATATATACCACATAATGATATTATTAATAAATAAACGATGGAAGTGAATTTATTAGGCAAATAACCAAAACCATGAATAGAAGGGCATTGTTGTATTATTGTCTAGACCGACCAATTGAATGGGGGCATAAGTTGTATTCTTTGTATCTCATCTTTAAGTTTCTGTCTATTCTTGATTTTAAGTAATAATAAGCTGAATGTTGATTCCGAAAATGGAATTAGATCCATTGCATATTGCAATTAACATGAATGGTGAGTGCAAGTCCATTAGTTGGATTATTAAACAGTTGGTTTTGTGTTACTATCATTGACAGGTGAAAAGTGATGGTTTTCAACGTCAAATTCCATCATCTTGTATTAGAATTTTTAAGAGTGGCAGCTAATCATTAATTTGTAGGGGCCTAATTGCTCATCTTTGCCTTTAATACTTTTCATAAATTTTGTTTATCACAAAGGTATAAAAAATGAAATGCAATACTCATTAGATCTTGCTAACAAACGCCTCCGGGACGTTAAATAACCCTTTAAAATAGTTCCTAAAATGGTACGGAGTATTAATTTGAAAATACATGCCAAAATCACCCAGTGACTGTTAGGTTTACAGTGATTTCAAACAAGAAATTAAAACACTTAAATTTGTGTGGGAACAAAACCTAAAAATAAATGATTACAATGTAATTGTAAATATCAAATACAACACAATGTATTTCAATAAAGTATTATCAAAGTCTATGAAATTACAGAAATTTATAAAGACTACACTAGTGTGAAGTTGATCAAACTTGCCTTTCCTCCAAGCCAAGAACAACGAACATGAACATGAGAATTCCAATGTCCCGTAAGACTAGATCCTTGATACACTGTCAAAGGCGTGTGAACACTTTCCTAAAGAGGTTTATTTCCCCCACACGGTACTTGGGTTAAACCGGAAATCCTCTTTGAGATACAATTGACAACAATTTCGTTCTTAGTACTAGAATCGGAATCAAGATGACAAATACACCAAAATTGGAATAATTGAAAGAGTTTCCTCAAAAAAGTTTGCAATAAATTTGAGAGAAAAGTGTGGAAAATTCTGCTTAGGGAGATGAAGAATATGTTCTGTATTTTCCTTTCACGAAATAAGCCTTTTAATAAAAGACTCAACCATAAGGAAAAACCGCAAAATAGGGAGGAGCGGGCGCAAAACAGCGTGGAGCGGGCGCTCCTCCCAAAAACTACGAGATTTCACAAAAAGGCAGTGAAGGGCGCGGTTTAGGGGCGAACAGCAGCGCGGGCGCGCCAACCAAGACATGCGGGCGCGCCATGCCGCGCGCGCCATCCTCCCCTTTCCAATTTGCCAAATTCCAGAGAGGTACGTGGTTTAGGCGCGCTCTCTGCGCGGCCGCGCTTAACTTGCGCGGGCGCTCCTTCATGGCCGCGATCGCGCAACCATCAACACTCTAAATATTCAACATTGATCAATGTAATTAATGTTTACGGAGTATTTCACGTTAATATTTCTAATTTAATTTATCTTGTCGGTCATTCGTTAGCTTTTGCCATTAATAATAATTATGAACATTAATAATGGACATTAATATATATGTGGACATTATATAAAATGAAAACAACAGGATACAAGGAGATCTAAACAAAAGTTTTGACATGGGCTAGATTGCTTTATATATGTCTATATGAAACCATAAAAATTAATATAAATTAGAAATGGCATAATATCAATTGAGTATATGAAATCATGAAACACTTCTGTGTGACTTTTCAAGTGCATTTGCACATCTAACTAACATCTCAAGAGAGTGCGGCTAACCAAATATAAATAGAGATACAAGATATACTTGATACTAGTACAACACATGTTACAGACTACAAGAAACCAAAACCTAAAAAAAAATAAAAAAAAATCAACATATAGTGATAATTGCCGCCCAAACTTCTACTTTGAACTACCATAATAACAAGAAGGAAAAAAGTTAGGAATGGCAAAAGCACAAAAGTGGGAACTATATGAAGCTGCTCTAATATTGGGGGCAATAGGTATTCATTCACCAACAAAACACTAAACTCTGGATGTCCCAAGCTTGCGCTCGAACAGGCGTTTGAGCATATAGACTTGGAGAACACTCGCCCCAATAAGTGCTGCTGATTCAAAGATTGCCTTATGGATTGCTCTTTTGCTCATTCCTTCGTTAACTGCATCCAAATCAGACAAATTTCAAGTTATATTTCTCATGCTGTTAACAATGTACACAAGAACTACATTTTTTTTAAGTATGTGGGGAGAGAGCAAATCTTAAACATACAGAAACTAAGCTAAATGATAAGGGAGAATTTCGCATTTCAATTTACACCTCGTTCTACAACCAGCAAGAGATAACTTTAACTCTTTTTAAGTTTCACTCCCTAATGCATAAAACTGATTCTTGCCTATCCTTAACAGAGTTTAAAAAGGCAAATTATTAGTTATTTTTCTTGTAAAAAACATGCAATTTAGGATGTTATTTGGTCATATAACTTCCAAGAGAGGGAAGCAAATTCTATGCAAGTGCAAAATGGGGATTACAACAAAAATATCCAATTTCAATTTTATTATGCATAAGCATAGAGAACAACTCTTAGCTAAATTTTACATCAAACAATACATAATCACAAGTTCATGGTATAGTTCACTTAATGTTTAATCAAAATTGGCACGGGACTAAAAACAAGTCTGAAATATATATATATAGCTTACAAGGCCTAAAAGAAGAACTAATCTAATACTGTCTCTCACTAATAATAATAGTAGTCATAGAATAACATTTTCCTGATAATTGCGTATTTTTGGCAAAGGTCTAATTTTAGAACTTTTGATCTAAACCTACTTTTAGTTACTTTAAGGTTCACTTTTGGAATACACAAGAAACAAATTTTTTTTAAATAAAGCATGATTTGAAATAAAAATATGTTCCCAAAGAATGTACTTATTGCTTGGCGATCGGTCTTAGCCTCCAACCTGTGCTATTCAAACTGTATGTTGTAGAGAGCCTCCTTCAATTTATTAATTTGTTCATACACTGGACTCAAATGCTCTCCAAATTGTCACATTGGTCTCATAAGATTTTCCTTAAATGAAACAGTAGAAAAAATTTGTTCAAATAAGGCAATGTATTGAGCTATTACCATCTTTTGCATGATGGTCAACATATCCATAGTGAACGGCAATCACATCAAAATCTATGGTTTCATGATACGGGGACCCATTGGTAAAGCAAAAGTTGTAGACCCCCTTCTTGTGGGCGATAAACTCAAACTTCTCACTAGTTTTGTCACGAGTGTCATGGATTTGTTCACCATCAGGTCCTTTCACCTGGCATCAAGACAATATGCCAATAAAGAGTAAGAGAAAAGTTTGCCAATTAAAAGATAATATTGAATCATTATTAAATTGCACGTATAAAAATAAAAAATCATACAGGGTTTTTTAACTAAAAGCCTTGTAAGGGGGAGTTTGGATTGAAACTACAATTTCGCTTTTGGTTGCAAATCAAAACCGTAGACCGTTTGTATAGAGCATCAAGTATAAGTTCCATGAAACCAAGGGCTTTATTTGTGTTAGAGCGGGGGGCACAAGGCTCATATAGATGTAAATCACACAAGTGGGATAGCAAGTGACACATTATGAAACTACTACCCCGGCTGCATGGGGCATGAGCTGCTATAAGTGTCATCACTCAAAGTTATCCTTGATAACCACACCTCTTTTCTCCTCCAACCAAAACAAAATACATACCTACACTTTGGCATAAAGACGACTGCTTTCTCATCATCCTACTCATATGACTCATTCACCGTTCTTTGAGGTCCCAAATGACACCCAATTTCCAATAGAACTGCTAGTCTTCTGTGCTATAAAATTCATCATTTATGGAATTGCTTCCACCAAGAATGTGACCTCTGGGATTTAGGACCTCATCCTCGATTAGGACAAAGGAATCAATTGTGTATATATATATATATATATATATATAATATCTCAAATAATATGTTGATGTTTGCTATCAGCCCGGGATTTCAACAAGGAAAGAGGTTGATATTGGATTGTCTCGAGGAAATGGTGGAGCTCTCCGACCTACAGACGTGTTACTTTATTCTTGGGATCGAGTTCGTGATGTGTGTTGACTTGAAATGATCTTCTCCTTTGACACAATTCGGGTTGTCTAACTTTGTTCCGAGGTGGGTTGTGACTGGTGCGGCTAATCGAAAGCGGGTCAAGTACGAAACAAGTTGTCGGGCAATTGGTTATGGTATTCTTCCTTTCTCTTTTTCATCTCTGGGGGAACTGGATAAGGATGATGTTGCGTTGATGAAGCGGGTTCAAAAGTTCTCTACGACTCAGGACATTGGGCTCGCGCAGGCTTTGCTATAGCTAGAGGAGTGAAGCCCACATTGTATCTCGGCTTTCCACTAATTTTTTGTAATTTGATTGACTTTAATTTTCTCATAATAATAATAATAATAATAATAATAATAATAATAATAATAATAATAATAATAATTGGCAGATCACTAATGAGTAACCATAATGAGATCGCTGCCCCCAAACTTATGAAGAAATTGGCAGATATATATTTCACGAAGGTCAATGCATCTGCAGATTCCACTTTGTCCTTATCTCCGCATCAGGTTGCCTAGTGGAAGTCCTAGCAGGGGGATCACACTTTTGCCTGGTTGCGAGCGGTCCCAACATTAGGTTTGGGTCAGACTATGAATGGTAAGACTTACCGTTGTGTTCTTTGCTACCAGTTGGGTGTTCCTTTGTTTTCTGTTTTGACACCGTGTTCTGCTTGCTCAAGGGTTTTTGATGGTGATATCTATGGGGATCATGCAGTATCTTGTGCTGGGATGGTGGGTATTAAACATCGGCGTAACGTTGTTCGTGATACCCTTGTTGATATTTGTTTTCGGTTCGGGATTTCTGCAAGAAAGGAGGTTAACGTTGGGTTGAATGGAGGGAACGACGGGGCTCTTTGACCAGCAGATGTGTTGCTTTATTCCTGGGACAAAGGCCTTGATGTATGTGTTGACTTGACGGGGTCTTCTCCTTTAACACAATTTGGGTTGTCTAACTTCGCTCCTGGTCGTGTTGTGTCAGCTGCGGCTCAGCGGAAGCGGGACAAGTATGGGGCGCGTTGCAGGGCTATTGGTTATGGTTTTCTTCCTTTCTCCTTTTCTTCATTGGGGGAATTAGAGAAGGATGTTGTTGCGTTGCTGAATCGGGTTCAGGCATTCGCTACGACTTAGGATATTGGTGCTCGTGCAGCTGCTCACATATTCAACAGGATCGGGTTCGCTATAGCTAGAGGGATGGAGGCCCAAATTGTATCTCGGCTCCCCTCTAATTTCTTGTAAATTGGTCGACTTTGTAGGTTTTTATTATTTTACATAATTTAAAAAATTATGCTAATATAGAAGGATAAAAAAAGAAATAAATTTAAGTTATATGATTAAAATGAGTATACAAAGTTTCATATGTGACTAACCACACCGTGTGACCGGGGTTACTTATTAGGGGTTACTCGCTTAGGGGTTACTCGGTTAGGGGTTACGTACTTGGTCAGGGGTTACTCGGTTGGTCGGTCAAGGGTTACTCAATCGGTCAGGGGCTACTAGGTCGATTAGGGGTTACCCGATCAGTGTTTTGGTGTGTGTTAGACTGTTAGCCGGCCACACGGTGTGGCCAGCCACATAGAAAACGTGATGAAATGAGTAACATCAATAATAAAAGTATTATATACCCATCAAACTAAGAAAATTAAAGTAAAACTTGATAGACTTTGTTCTTCCGTTGAGAATGACGACTAAACAAATCCATTAAATAAAAATGAGGTGTTTGAGTTTCGATAATAAAATATAATGCTCCGTATATGTATGTATGCTTTCAAATAGTTGAAACTTTTGATATAAAATACGAACGAAGTTGTTGTTTTACGACCACCATGGTGTTTGCATGAAGTTCGTTGCTAAAACTTAAAAGAAAAAAAGAGTGAAGGTGAAACTGTGGAAAAGATCCAGGAATTAAGTTAGGTATATATACATAAATAGATACTATGCATATGAAACGACATAGTGGTTTTAGTTATATTTTAAGTTTAAAAGATGAAAAGACTAATTTATTGTACTTCAAGGTACAAAGGAATTTATTGTAACCATAAGAAATTACAAAAATTATCCAGTGTCATGTGAATTTGTCAGTTAGTCCTCCTATATGTATGCATCCCATATAAATAGCTGCTATGCGCCTAGTTGCACCCAAACCCAGGTGAAAATTCTTAATTACCCATGTTTACTCTATGAGTAATTCACCTTGTAATTTTTTTGTCACAAGGTTGATCAATCCACTCAGTTGCGGTATTTGGGGGTGAGGATCTCTTATTATTTTCCCTCACTTTCAAGTGTCTGACCCACAAATATTAGACTAAAAAAAATGGTGATGGTTGGGACACAATCAAGGTCATTCTTCAAAAAATAAAATTACGGAGTAATAACATATCATTAAGGTACAATCTAAAGACTTAATTTTAGCCAATAATAGTCATCCTTTTAAAATTAAAATTAAAAAAAAAGTTATAATTCTACTACTTTGATTCACCAAATCACCTCCATCGTTTGTTACAGTTTTATAGTACAGGCGACTGTATCAAGCTTGGTACAGAAAAAAAAAGCGGAAAGAACATATAGTTGTTTTGTAAAGAACATACAACAGTTTTGTAAAGAATATCCAACTTTATGTTTTTTTTTTTTTTTTTTTTTTTTTTTTTTTTTTTGTATATCTAAAGAACATCTGTAATATTAATAAAGAACATGATAATATTATGTAATGAACATTATTTATATATATCACCATAATTTAAAAAAAAAATTCAAAGAACATTTAACAATAAGTAATGAATAATATGTCACAAATAAAAGTACATTACACTAACAATCAAAGAACATGGACATATGTTCTTTAATTCTTTTCACTCTTTTTTGGTGCAAATATATTCTTTTCACTCTAGGTATATGTTCATTACATATTAATAGTATGTTCTTTTCACTATACTTATATGTTCATTACATTTCTATAGTATGTTCTTTCCACTTTTTTTTTAATGAAACGTTTGTACGATGCACATCGTACAGGCGCATCGTACAGACCCCTGTAGGAACTGTTTAGGGTAAAAATACCCTATGCCACGTGGACCAATCAGCGTGTGACACGTGTCACCTTAAGAGTGGTTCACCAGAACCAATCCCCTCTGGACACGTGGCACGTACTTCAAGACCCTATAAATAGGGAGATGTTTCCTCATTGGAAACAGATCATTCATATTCAATTACAAGAAACCGAGCATATTAATTGCAGATCATTTACTCCTGATCTCGTAATTCGAGAAGATTATTAACTTCCGCATTTATTACAGACTCCATTCCGGTTCTAACTTGATCGTTTGAGGTGAAACTCCCCCAACCGGTGTCTCCGTTGTTTTGCAGGTACAGACGTCCGGACTCCAATCTTGGTGTTGTAACTCTCCCAAAGGACACAGAAAATCCCGAAACATTTGGCGCCGTCTGTGGGGAAAGTACTTCTAAGATGGCATCCAAAGAGTATGTACCGCCTGCTAAAGGCAAACGGCCTACGGTCGAAGCAGAGGTCCACACAGACCAAGATAGTAGTGACGACCTTGAGGTCGACACCTATGTGGCCCCAAACGGGTCATTTAGAACAAGATGCACCCGTTCCACGGAATTAAGGGAACGGGGCAAAGACAAAGCTGGTCCAAGTAATCCAACCGGTATACCGGCTGAACAACCCCAGGCGACGAAGGGTGTCGCTCCTGTCACCAGAGACGAGCTTATGAAATTCATAACGAGTTTTAAAGGGGAGATCAAGGACCTCCTAAACAAAAAGACTGGTGGCTCCAACAGGGGTCAGTTAGCTAAAAAGCCTTCTCCCACGGGGAAGAAAAAGTCAGTTCAGGACCGTGTCCCTACTCCTCATCCCAAGCCAAAGGATGGGAACCGGCCCTTGGGCGATCTAACCAAGATTCGATTCCCTGAATCGGAGAAGAGGAAGGCCATCCAACGTGTTCAGCCAAATGTTTCAAGGAAGACGTTCTCGGATGCCCGGATGTTAATTTAGCAGAAGAAAAGTCAACAATTGTCTGAGTCAGCTTCAACGTTGACTTACCCAGATAGTTTCTTGAATACCTCAATGAGGTGTTCAGAAACAAATCGAGAGAGTCAGTCACGCTACTGGCCCTCAGATTATCCAACCGGCTCCGTTTGTGCCCTAACAACCATACATGCCGTATGGATCACCTTACATGCAGCCGGCCTTCTTTGGAGGTCAGGCGGCACAGAATGTCTAGCCAATGGGCTGGCAGCTTCGGCTGCTAAACCTTGGGGAGCAACCTTCTGCGTTCTCCAAGGAAATAACCGAAGCGGCCCAGCCTATCAAGGTTAAGAATGTGTTGGTGGGTGCTTATGACGGTACCACCAACCCAGAAGACCACCTGATGTCATACACCAACCTCATGTACCTACAGGGGTTCGATGACGCCACCTGGCGTAGATGCTTCTCGGCTACATTGAAGGGCATTGCCCAACGATGGTTTGGCAATTTTCCAGCCTGATGCATCAACAGCTTCAAGATGCTTGCGTACTGGTTCGCCTCTAACTTCTCTATGAATATCCCTATGAAGAAAACAAGTTTGGACTTGAGTGCCATACAACAGGGAGATAGAGAAGGGCTTAGGTCCTACGTCAAGTTGTTCAATCTGATGAGAATTCAGATTCAAGGACTGTCTGACGAAGTGGCTTACACAGACTTCTTTAAGGGTCTGAAAGACGGATCAACCTTCAAGTTTGATCTCGTCAGAAAAAGGGTCGCTACCCTCCAGGATGCTTTGATGGAAGCAGAAGCCTACATACAGGCTACTGAGCTGTGCGCCATCAAGAAACCGTCGGATTCCAAAAAGTTCGACAAAAAAGAGAGCCGGTCTGCTTAGCCGGATAAAAAGGAAGACAACAAGAAAAGAAAGGAAATCTGGGTGGCAGACAATTCTGGTCAGCCATCCTAGAAGAAGAAGAAGGAGTTGAAACCGTACGCCCCCAAGTACGAGTTCAACAAGGACAGTTACTCCATCCTCATGGAGATCAAAGACCGGGTGACTATCGATAAACCGGCTGCAATGAAGGGTTCCTTCAGAAATCGGAACAAGAACAAATACTGTCACTTCCATGAGGCTATAGGCCATGACACCAATGATTGTTACAGCCTCAAACGGTTATTGGACCGTTTGGCTGATAAAGGGGTATTAAAGTCTTATATCCTGAAGTCCAAGGTGACCCTCAAAACAAACAATGGGCAGCCGTCCAAGAAGGCACCCCAATCTGCTAATAGTTCGGACACCGATGATGAAATGATCTATACTATAGAAGGCGGCTTTGCCGGAGGGGGTCCTACCATCCGGGGCACCAATGACTACGTTCGGAGGCTGGATGTCAGCGCAGTAGATGAGGGCCAGGCGTGAAAAGACACATTCCCTGACGTCCTTATCACTGAGAAGGATAAGGGCAAGGTCAGGCGGCCACATGATGACCTCAGAGTGATCAAGTGCAAGATAGCCAATCAGAAGGTTGGCCGGATCTTATTCGACATTGGGAGCTCATCCGACCTGATCAGTAACAAGTGCTTGGCTAAGCTCAAGTACAATCCAAGTAGCATGACCCAAGTTTCTCACCCCTTGGTTGGATTTGGGGGAGGGGTCGTTCATCCGGCGGGAAGAATTGACCTACCCATCCGGTTGGGAGAGAAAGGGGTAGGACGCCACATGGTGGTCCGGTTCCTTGTTAGTGAGGAGTTGACTGCCTATAACCAGATACTAGGCAGGCCAGAGCTGAATGAGTCTAAAGCAGTCATCATTCCATCCCTCATGCTCTTAAAATTTGAAAGAGATGATGGGTCTGTAGGCTCCTTGAACGGAGATCAGAAGACAGCAAAAGAATGCTATCTCTTAGACGTCAAACCGACTATGTCTGCAGCCGGTTAGGATGTGGAGCCTGTAGACCTTGATGAGGTCAAAGAAGTTGCGCCTACTCCAAGAGCAGCCGGTAAAAAGAGAAAGGCGGACCAATTGGTAACCGTCAAGAAAGAGAAGCAATAGCAATTACTGACCGGGGAAAGGTTAGACAAACTACGTCCCCAGCCGGCTGGTGATCACATTGATATCGTTCTGGATAATACCCGTCCAGATCGAACTATTAAGGTGGGGACGACTGCTTTTGCTAAGTTAGGTGAAAAATTGCACACCCTTCTGAAGGAATTCAAAGACATTTTTGCCTTTGAAATTGAGGAGGTGCCAGGCGTCAGCCCGGATCTAGCTGTGCATAAACTCGCCGTGGATCCTAAAAAGAAGCCAGTTAGGCAAAAGAAAAGGAACCACGGTGAGGAAAGAAGTCAGGCGGCTGCCGCCGAGGTAAGGTTGGGTTCATTCGGCAATGTCACTTCCCGGATTGGGTTGCAAATGTTGTTCTTGTTAAAAAGCCGAATGGGACCTGGCGGATATGTGTTGACTACATAGATCTGAACAAGGCATGCCCGAAGGATAGTTATCCACTTCCAAAGATCAATAGTTTGGTCGAGTCTACAGCCAGTCATGCCTTGATGAGCTTCATGGACGCCTACTCAGGCTTCCATCAGATACCCTTGTAGAAGAAAGATCAAGAGAAGACGACATTCGTCACTGATCAAGGGTTATTCTGCTATAATGTGATGTCGTTTGGGTTGAAAAACACGCCTGCTACCTTCCAACGTATGATTAATACATTCTTCATTAATCAAATTGGAAGGAATGTAGAGGCGTATATTGATGACATGATAGTCAAATCCAAGTTACAGATGGATCACCTTGCTGACCTTCGAGAAACCTTCACCACCCTCAGGCGGCACCGTGTCATGCTTAATCCCAAGAAGTGTCACTACACGAAAAAAGGAAATTGGTAACGGTTCAAACCCCCCCAAAGGCAACGGTTTTGAACCGTTGAGTATTTGAGGGTTGCCAAATCCCAAATAAATTGGCAACGGTTATTGATGTTGAGTCTTTGGTGTTGAGTCTGGGAAGTTTCTCGGATTCTTGATTGATCAAAGGGGGATAGAGGCTAATCCAGAAAAGACACAGGCGGTTATTGACATGAAGTCGCCCCGCATTGTAAGGGAAGTTCAAAAATTAATCGGTTGTCTGGCGGCATTAGGGAGATTTCTCAGCCGGTCAGGTGACAAGTGCCTCTACTTCTTCTAGGCAATCAAGAAGAAGACAAGATTTGAATGGAGGGATGATGCTGAGGCGGCACTTCAGAAATTGAAAGAGCACTTGGAATCATTGCCAAGGCTAGTGAGTCTTTTGCCTCAAGAGGTTCTATACATGTACTTAGCCGTCTCAGATCATGCCCTCAGTGCTGTTCTTCTTGCTGAGAGAGACGGCATTCAGCTTCCGGTATATTTCATTAGACACGTTCTTCGAAATGCTGAGCTCCGGTACCCCAGGGTTGAGAAATTTGGACTTGCTCTTTTCATGGCAGTCAAGAAGTTGAAACCATACTTCTTAGCACATCCGGTGGTGATCTACACGGATCAACCCCTCAAGCGGCCCATGACAACCCTGGATTCATCCGGTAGAATGCTCAAATGGGCTATTGAAATGCAAAGTCTGGAAATCACTTTCGAACCTAGGAAGGCGGTGAAAGCTCAAGCGTTTGCCGACTTCATCGTTGAAATGACAAGGCCGGCTGAGCCGGAGAATCTTGACCAGGTTTGGAAAGTGTATGTAGACGAGAGCTCTACCATGAACAGCTATGGTGCAAGCGTAATATGTCAGTCTCCAAAAGGGGATAAATATGAATATGTGCTACGGTTCAAGTTCCAGGCCTCAAACAATGAGGCGGAGTATGAAGCCCTGCTAACCGGTATCCGTATGTGTAAGGCGGCCGGGGCAAGAAGAGTTGACGCCTGTTCCGATTCACATTTGATCGTTAGCCAATACCATGGTGACTATGAAGCCACCAATCCGGCTATGATCAAATATCTTCAGGCGGTCAAAGACGAAACCGGGAAACTTGACGAATTTCATCTAAGTCAGGTGCCCATGTCAGAAAATAATCAGGCGGATGCACTATCTAAGTTGGCATCATCCGCCTCTTGTGATACGCCTAGGTCAGTCTTTTGGGAAGTCATGGAAAAAAGAAGCATCGAACATGATCCCATTGGAGTTCTTGACCGAAGCTCGACCTGGATGGATGTAATCCGGGCTTACCTGGCAGACGACACTTTGCCGGATGCCCCTTCAGAAGTGGCTGCATTAAAGAAGCGAGCTGCAAGTTTTGAGATCCATAATGGAGAACTCTTCAGGAAGGGTTACCTCCAGCCGCTGCTGAAATGCGTCACCCCAGAAAGGGGAAAGGAAGTTCTAGAGGATCTGCACTCGGGCTTTTGTGCATCACATATAGGCGGCAGAACTCTAGCGAAAAGGGCCAGGCGGCAAGGCTACTTTTGGCCCACTCTTGAGGCAGAAGCCATGGAAATGGTGAAGAAGTGTGATAAATGTCAAAATTCGGCAAACTCATACACCGTCCAGCTACTGATCTGACGGCTATCTATAGCCCCGTTCCATTTGCAAAATGGGGCATGGATATCCTGGGTCCATATAAGCCTGCTATAGGTGGACGGAGGTACATCCTGGTTACTATAGATTACTTCACCAAATGGGTTGAGGTAGAGGCGGTTAAGGGCATTAAGACAAAGGATGTCATCTCCTTCGTCTGGAGCAACATCATCACCCGGTTTGGGGTACCTATGTCTATGGTCTTTGACAATGGCCCTTAGTTTGAAATGCCTACCCTCAAGAGTTGGTTGGGAGATCAAGGGATCTCACATTGTTTTGCAGCATTCGGCCGTCCCCAAGCAAACGACCAAGTTTAAGCCTTCAACAAGCTCATCTCAGACGACATTAAAAAGAAAATTGAAAAAGCTGGCGGTCTATGGGCAGATGAGTTGCCTCATGTCCTATGGGCCATCAGAACAACTGAAAAGGGGCAACCGGTGAAACCCCGTTCCTCATGACATACGACATTGAAGTCGTTCTGCCTATTGAACATTACGAGCCAACACTTCGAATCATGCTTTATGATGAAGAGGCTAATTGGGAGGCCATGCGTCTAGCGTTGGATTCACTTCAGGAGCGCATGGGCAATGCCGCCTTGCGTCATGAGATCTACCATCTGAGAATGACCAGAGCCTACAACAAAATAGTACACAACGACCCTTAAAAGTGGGGGACTTTGTGTTGCGAAAAATGGAGGCAACTGGTAGGGCCAATGAGTAAGGAAAACTAACTCCTAATTAGGAAGGCCCTTACCGGATCTATGAAGAAGTTAGAGGCAGCACCTACCGCCTGAAGACACCAAACGGTAGGCAGCTAGCCAGAATTTGGAATGTAGATAACTTGAAAAAGTACTACTTCTAAGACTTGTGTAATTTTTGTAAATAAAGTATATCAATGAAAGTAACTTTGTTTGGAAACGTTTTATTTGTTTTCTGTATATGTAAACCGTCTGTGAAATGTGCAAACGGGTGTGCTTAACTTCTTACAACTGCTCCCACATGAGCGACATTAAGCTAAGTCCAAGGACCAAGCGGCTAGGTTGTTCTTTTTCTGAACAACCTCAGGAGGCCAATGGCTACATATTAAAGCTAAGTGCATACTCCTACAGTAGGCACCCGGCGACACCCCATCCGGGTGAATTCGTCGCAGAGAGCATCTCCCATTTGGGTGGTACATTGCTCTATTAACGAAAATGCAAGCGGCCTAACAGAGTGTCTAGATTAAGATAACTCAACCGTTTGAAAGATTAATTGAAGTCTTGACAACTTATCTCCCGCCTGTTTCAATGCAGCCAGAGACTCTTGTTTTGGTTGGATAAAACCGTCTGTCGCTCAAAGGCACCCCAGACGGTTAATTTGAAGACTTAAGCCTAACCTTAGCGGCTAAGTCGTTTCTGTTCAAAGTACCTATCCACGGTCTATGCCCGTCTGCTTAACGTTGAACTATCTGCTAAGGTATGGGCAATATGCAAATAATAACCGCTTGCTAGTTATGATGACTGTCTCCGTCTTAGAATAGCTCAGACATGGTCAAAGAACCGTCTGAGCATTATCCCGGATGTCTGATAGACGAATGTCTGCTCAGTTTAAGATTTTCAGTACCAATCAACCAAGCATACATCCGTCCAGGGGAAAATATATCTAGGACATCTGATGACCGCATGGAAACAGCTACTTGGCAAAAATTGTAAAAAATTGAAATTAAATTTACAAAACCGACACAGTCGGCAAATGATCATTAATCAAACCCGACCAGAAGGCCGGGGCAATTGTTAACCGGATGAACACCCGGGAAATAGGAATATTGTTAAAATTACAAGAGGATACACGGCACGCAGGCCGGAGATGGGAATAAAAATAAAAATAAGCTTAAGCCTGAGGAGCCGGGGGAGGCGCATCCTTGGCGGCTGATTCTGAGGCAGGAGTCTCCTGATTTTCTGCTTTGTCCTCCTCCTCCTCCCCATCAAAGCCCGCCTCAGCCTGCATGGCCTCAATCTCCTTCTTTGCCCAGTCCTCATACGGCTCGGGCTCCGGCTTATTCTCCTCCTTGGCTAAAATGGGAAGGTCTGCATATTTATAGGCCAGTTCCCAGACGACATATTCCGTATCCGGATGCACTAGGGACCAAGCCATTCTCATTCGGCTCTCACAGTCTTGCTCATTCTTCTCGATGAGCCGGCTTTGCTCAGCATTAAGGGTGGCTTCAAAGTTCTTGCTGGCAGTAGCCATCTCCTTCTTTAGGCGTTCGTTTTCTGCTTTTAAGGAGGAGTTCTCTTTCTTGGTGCCCTTCAAAGATTCGAGAGCCTCCCCCGTCTTCTTAAGCTCTTTTTCAGAGTTATTGTACGCCTCCTGAAGATTGAAGAGTTTGGTTTTGGCCTCATCGTGGGATTTTTGAAGCCGCTTGATGGAGTCCGCCTGTTGCATGATTTGACTTTTAGTTTCTAGTTCATGCACTATCATGGAATATTGAGCAACGTTATGGGTCTTAGACGCCTCTCTTTTAACCCGTCTTACCTCCTTCTGCTTCCTGGCATAGGCTTTCTTCAGCCCCTCCACGCGCAGCATTGTCTGCATGATCACAGCCGGGGTTAGAAAATAAAATAAAAAAAAATATAATAAAAAATAATAACAAATATCAAGTTTAGTGATCATACCTCAACCAGGTTAGCCAGGACCCAGTCGGCATTGAAGGCATTGATCCCTGGGATTGCCTCATTCTCCTCCTTGGGGATGGACTTCAGCATGGCCCTAGAGTATTGTTGAACGTCCGGCCACCGGGGGGAGAGATCTGCACCAGAAAGAGACGGTGAGAAAGCTACATACGCTCCTCCTATAGATTGCCGGCTGCCAGAAGAATCTTCTGGCCGAAGGTGAGAGTGTGACTTGACCCGCATGGGTTTTCCAAGCACAAAAGGGTTGAAGGGATCGGCTGTACCTTGGGATACAATCACTATAGGGCCGCCTGTAGCTTTGGGTGGCTCTCCACCCTTCGATGCCTTAGAGGCATCCGGCTGCTTGGATGTGAGATCGAATCCCAAGCCGGCGTTTTTAACGCTTTTTCCCCCAACAGTCACACGGCCTGGATCCGTCTGGGCAGAAGTCTTTTGAGATTTGTTGGGGACAGCAATCTCACCCCCCGGTCGTGGCCTGATCAACTTTGTAAGAGATCGAGGCGCCTTGCTCCCATCCTGAATAAAAAATGGGGGTCATTATGGTCAGCCGGCGTAAATTAAGACTATGATGAATGCAAAAAGGGGAGTGACAGGCGTTTATACCTGGCTTTTAGCCGCCTGTGCAGCCTTTTGCTTTTCCGCATTCTCCTTGCGGATGTCTGCAGCGGACCGTGCAGGAGTCTTGCTCTCAGGCAGCATCCTTAAAGCGTTTACTCCAAAAAGAAACCGTCTGATTAGACAATTACGCAGAAAATTCACAAGTAAAAAGTAGCGAAGGCGGCATAATAGTGCCGGATGCATCCGCAACATATGTTTAGTAAACTAGGTGCCCAACCCATAGGCGAATAAGAAAGCTTCATCTCTCAGAAACTTGTGTTTGGGTACCCAATTCTTGGGTACGCTTATTAGTTAACCGGTTGAGAGGGTGGTGGTAGTAAGTTCAAAGAACCCCGCCTCTATGATTCTCTCATAGTCCTCATCCGGGACCTCGGGTAACTTGCACTTCTGCCCTAGCAAACTCGGTTTCCGGTTATAGGTCCTAAACTCGAAGTTCTCTTGTTTTGTGGGGGCAGAGACTAGGTAGAAGCGATTCTTCCAATCTGACCACTTAGACGGTTTGTCTAAGGCCATCAGGTATTTGGGGTAAGTGGTCAGAGTATACCATGCCCTCCACCCGCCTGGACTCCGACTCAAGTAGTGCATGTGGGCAAAGGCCTCCCAGCCAGGATGGAGACCCTGCATTTCGCAAGTGGCGATGTTGCCTAAGATGTTAACCCAAGTGTTTGGGGTTTACTGCTACACGCCTAGGCCATATCCTCTTAAAATGGCCTTTATTGTGTTGTGCAAAGGGAAGCGGAGACCGGCTAAAAATGCCACCTCATAGCAGCCGAAATACCCGTTGGCATTGCGTTAATCATCTTCCCAAGCTATTGTACCCAGCTTAGGCAGAACCCGGATGGTATACCCCGGTCCTAGAGGCCGTTTGAGGATAAAGTTTTTCAGATGACTTTCCATGTTAGCCCTGTCTCTGACTGAGACCTGGATCTGGAGGGGATCACCCTTATTGTTCCAAGTGGGCCTTTCCTCTTCCTCGCTATCTACCACTAGTGTAAGATAGCTGTTGCTGCTACTTTGTTCAGACCTTGACCTAAAGGCGGCCTCACTGTTATTTCCCTCATTGGAGGGTTCTCCTTTTTTAGCTTCAGAGATAGAGGCGGCCTCTTCACCGCCTCCACTATCAGACCCCAAGATTCCATCACTAGGGGTGCTTGGGGTACCTCCAGGAGATTCCCTTATCATCTCAGCCTGACCCATCGCAGGCGGCCTTTCTTTGGAGCTTTCTCCTTTATACTCCGGGTCAACAACCGTTTTTCTAGTTCGAGCCATAGTGTCCTGCACAGACACGGAGATGGTCGGATTGGGAGATGGACAAGGGGAATCCCAGTACCCAGAGGCGGCTCCCCCAGTCTTAGACTCAGCCGTACCAGGGGATCGGTTGCCCTCTAAATCGTGGTGTGCCGTGTGTGTAGTTGTTGATTTATTTTTATAAGAGAAAAAGAGAAAAAGACACAAGCTAAAATACATGAAAGAGCTGAGGGAGGTAGAGACGGTACCTCAAAAATAAGCTGAAAAAAACAAAGTGCCGACCGGTTGAGTTAGCAGGCGAAAATCAGTTGTTGGCTTGCAAGGGGCACATGCGCTTGACCAGATGTACCCTATGTGAAAGCAGGTGTATTTGCTGGGGGGTACTCGAGCGGTCTTTGGAAGTTTGAACTAGTTGACGCACAGACGGTATACCCGTATGTGCCTCTGGAAATTAAAGAGATTGCTTGTAAACCCCTCAAACGGTTTTCAAGAAGTTGTGCAATCTGGCAATCACAAGCGTCTTACTGGATGTGTTTACAGGAAGGAGCAGGCGGGTTTTTCACTACAATTCTCTCCGGAAGCAGGTTGACTCTCTCTCTCTTTTTAAACTTTGGAAAATGTCCAAATGAAGGGGCTAAACGGTTATATAAATGAGGGTAATGTGAAGGGGCATCCCTGCAACTCCCCTGGAAGACGAACGGTTATTACCGTCAGCTAATGATCGAGTGACAAGTGTCACAGATGCCACGTGGCATGTCGCGTCACATCTGTGAGGGGCAAATGTTTAGGGTAAAAATACCCTATGCCACGTGGACCAATTAGTGTCAGAGTGGTTCACCAAAACCAATCCCCTCTGGACACGTGGCACGTACTTCAAGACCCTATAAATAAGAAGATATTTCCCCATTGGAAACGGATCATTCACATTGAATTACAAGAAATCGAGCATATTAATTATAGATCATTTACTCCCGATCTTGTAATTCGAGAAGATTATTAGCTTCCGCATTTTTTACAGACTCTATTCCGGTTCTAACTTGATCGTTGGAGGCGGAACTCCCCCAATCGGAGTCTCCATTGTTTTGCAGGTACAAACATCCGGATTCCAATCTTGGTGTTGTAACTCTCCCGAAGGACACAGAAAACCCCGAAATAGGAACCATGCATTGGCTATTGGCTCCCTTCTACGAAGAATTTTGTTATGTGATGCTGAAGATTTTTTTTTGCATCTGCCGATTTAAATTATGCGAATAATTTAATTTAATTTTAATTTAGCCATCATATCATACCTGATTTGCATGGGTAATGTTTTTTTTCATACATTTTACTTGGACTTGGACACATTTTGACACAACCCGAAAATCAACACATATATACGAAGTATTATTGAATCTTGTATACGAAATTAAAAACCAAAACCCAAAAATGAACAAATCGAATACATGTGGGTCAAACTCAATCCGGCCATTTAAGTTTGTTTAAGATGGGCAAATAAAGTAAATAATTATTTTACTCTCTAGTATTTTTGTATAGGGGTGATCACGGATCGGATAGTTCGGATATCTAATATCCGGATATTTTAAAAATATATTATTTAAATGCTATTTTAATAGCAAATTTGATTTTTTTTAAGGCAAAATATACATTTAACTTTTTTTGTTTTATGGAGTATAACCTAAACCATAGTTCAAAAACAAACAACAACAACAACGACAAAAAACAAAAAAACAAAAAAAAAAAAAGTTACAAAAAAAAGTTACAAAAAAAACCTAGCAGAACAAAGCGATAGATAAAATCGTAAAATACAATAGGAATTACAGTGTAACTAATTTTTACAAATTACCCACCAATGTGCTACAATAAATACTAATTGCTACTAATTTAATTATACAACTAATACTAATTGCAACAAGGATAATACCCACCAAGTCAAGAATCTCAAGAAGAATGAACGAGGTCAACCAGCCACCCAAGATATTAATACGTGGGAGCTTGAGGACTGAGGGAAGTCGCCGCTGGTGGAGTAGGAGCAACCACGAGAGTGAGAGAGATGAGGGAAGCCACCGTGAGGAGGAGGGGGGAGCCATGACCGTGAGATGACTAAGATCTGAGAGGCAGTGAGGAGGAGATAATGGAGAGAGGAAAGAGAAAGGGGCGGTGAAGGGGATTTGAGAGGAGAGAGAAGAGAGAGAGGCGGTGAGGGGTTAGGAAATGGATTTAGGGTTTGGGTTTTTGGGAGAATGAGGTAAATACTAAAGAGTAACTGAAAGTTTGAAACCGTAAAATAAAAATGAAATAATAATGCAAGTAATTTTTTCGGATATTGGATATCCGAAATCCGATATGGTGATATCCGATATCCGATCCGAAATCAATTTCGGATCAGGTATCCATGATTTTCGGATGGGATGCGGATCGGATTATCGAATTTTCGGATTTTCAGATAGTTTTGCTTAGCCCTATTATGTATTGATGTCACTACCCTTTGCCCGTTTACTTTTATATTTGATAAGTTCATAAGTGTTATTTTCCTTACGTATTCTTCTTAAGAGAATTCAACCAATTTTACTTGAAATTTATACATCTCTAGTTCTGTATAGATTATTCTCCGTACAAATTTAGTTCTGTTTAAATAAACACCAATAATTTGCAAATATTTGAAACTATAAAAATGTTCTTCACCCGACCTGACCTAACCCTACCCTGTATTTTGACAAGTTTCTTACTATTTCTGGTCATATCTTATGTGAACATCATTATTGTTTATGTGGTGATAAACAACATCCTTATTATTGATTTTCTTTATCACTTTTTTTAGTGACTTTTGTAATCTCTTTTGTAAACCACGTAGCCCATATGGCCCGGTCATCCTTTGTTTGAAAATCAAATCTTACCTTATTGTAGATTGACTGTTATGCTACTTCTTCCGTGTTTAAATAAATGAAACGTTTTAACTTTTTGCACTATTCATCTAATTCACTTTGACTAATGTTTGTGATTATTACATAAGAATAAGTATAGTCTTTGTGGGTACTTTTTGAAATCGTTTCAATGAATAATTTATTAAAATTCAATTGTTATAGTTTTATTTATTGATAGTTAAAGATATTATCGGTCAAAGTATTGCGCGCATTGGCATATATGAACAAGGAAAACGTTTCATTTATTTAAACACGGGGGGAGTATTACATTTTCCTTGTTAAAAAGTTGATAATCTATCTAATTTGACAATTATTGTTACTTATACTAATAGTATAATATCCTATGATGGATATATTGTTTGAAGTATCAAGCAAAGTTTGACACACTTGGTAATAATCTTATTTTATATCTTAAAAATTTAATGTTCGAGTCCTATCAGGTACAGAGTATTTGAAGTTGGAGATCTTATTATATTGCGCTTTTATTGCACACATAAACTTAAAAAGTACTGATTAGAGCTTCTCTAATGTTTTTTTTTTTTTAAAAAAAAAAACTTTAAATTACATTGTTTTGATCTGTATATTATTCACATACCTTAATTTGACCATCATACGATATATAGGTAAGAAAAACAAGAGAATAACAAAAGATGAACACAAAATTCGATCTCAAATCTTAAAACTAAAGCAAATATTTGAAGACGGAGACAACAAAATCATAAGATAACAAAGATCACTCAATTAGAAAATTGAAATTGCTAATTTGTTGATATTGAAATCGTTTAGTACAACACTACGACCATTCTCGCTCTCCAACTTAGAAACTTAAACACAAATTACCCCATGTGGCAAAGGTGGCCCTCCTTCCTATTCCCTTATTCAAAGCAAAGCAGAAAACAAAGCAAACAAAATTGAAATTAAAACTAAAATTAAATAGCAACCCAATTCTGGTTACGCTTTCATTACCTTGTTTACATTGGGAGGTTTACAGCTACAAGAGAGAGAAAAAGAAAAAAAATTCTACCATTGAACAGAGATATATAGATAGATTGATTGAATTTTTTCTGATAAACTAAAAGAGGGTGTGATTGATTTTCTCCCTTTTTTTGGGTTTTTTTAGTTTTTAATAAAATTTTATGCCCAAATTTCATCTGGGGTTTTCATTTTTCACATTTATCAATTCAATTCTTTGATCATTCATTTTACTGGTGCGTTCTCTTTTGATCTTCTGTTTGTTTTTGAATTTATTTTGGTAATGGGTGATGATAACTGTTTGACAATCAGCCCCTTTTATTATCTGGGTTCAGAATTTGTTACTGTATTCTTTTTAAATTATTGTTTTATCTGATTGTTGATAAAACATGACTATAAGTGTAATGATCAAAATTGAGGAGGTAATTACTTTGATTGTATCATATTTGATGTGGGATTTTAAAATTAATCAGCAGTTTGGACTAATTGTATGCTTAATTTGGACTTGCAAATAATGGATGATTGTTTGTTGCTTTATTTTTCTTTGATGTTAATCTGCACTTTTTGAATTGGTATTGAGTATAATGATCAGTGCAGATTATGTCATTTTGATTGCTTTAGAGTAATGATCAGTGCAAATTATGTCAATTTGATTGCTGTAGAGTAATGATCAGTGCATACTATGTTCTGATGTTGCTGTTATTGCATTTGTTCATGATCATTGCCATATTTGATGCTTTTAGCTGCATTTCTGTTATAGTGGGTATTAGAGTGTTCGAATTTTGTATAATCTCCAGAAATTGATGTGTATACTATTGCTTTTGCAATTTAAATTTATGCTTCAATGCTTCATCCTTTTGTTGGCCGGCTGTCTAAAATGATCAATTTGTGTAGAAAGACTAGCTTATAGCATAATTCCTCTTTTTTAATTCATTCAAAACATGGTGCATTTTGGAGTAGTGTTATTATTAAATCGTTGTTGGACAAATTGTGTGATAAGTTGGTTTCCAATTTATTAGTCTTTAGCTTAGGTGATTATTGCATATGGCCATATACTAATATATTTGATATAGATAAATCTGTTATAAAATGTTAATTACCTCCAATGTTGTCTTTTTGTTTGATGAATAATATGCTCCTATGGAAGAATTACAATGTGGCTTAAAAAAGAGGATAGTTTAGCAGCGACGGATGATGACCTCAAAAAATGGTACTTTGAGATCATTCTCCCAGCATTGTTACTAAGTTTGATGTTTCTTATCAAGATCCTTTGTCATTCCTACTAGGAGAGTGGGCAATGTTTAAGTTTTTCCATATTTCCTTTGGTCTACATTAGACCTTCTTGTTCAAGGATTTCCTCCGAGTTTGGAGCAAATTTTTATGTAAATTTTCATTACTTCCAATCCCCCCCCCCCTCTCTGTCTCTTGAATATAATTTGCATAGGGGAGCAGTACAGTTTAACAAATGTGCCTTATTGTATGGATGGTGACCTGTTATGTGGTGTTTTGTCTTCATTTATACAGAACTATGTTCTGTATTTCTTTTCTTTTCCTTTCTTGGGTCAATCTATTTTCCACCTTCCATTCCGTTTTAGGGTTTTCTACTTTTTTGTGTGGGATCTCTTGCGCAGATTAATGCAAGTTGGAACTTGAAATTTGGTTGTACAATCCATTACATGAGATATACGTGCATTGCAGCTTCTAATTGTTTTTGGGGTGCTTGATGTCAATGAAATACATCTTTTTTTTTTCCTTAGAAGTGATTAATTTTGTGGTTTTATGTCTTCAGGACTTGGCACTATTTTCTAGAATGTATTGCTCTTTTGTCATTGCTCCCTGCTGCATGGAGAAGATGTGTAGCTCCAATGGTTCTATTTCCGGTCTTCTTAGCAATGTGATGCTTGCTGTAGAAGGAGGTGCATTTGGAATGTGGATACGTTTGATTGATAGATAACAAGATGCTATCATAGTTATTGATAGTGTAAATATGCATTATAGAAATCAAAGAACCAATGAACGTATAGTGCTATAATTTCGTCGTACTTTAGTAATTAGTTGTTTGGGATAATCAGTTTTAGTTAGTCCAAAGTCAAGTGAGAAAGATAGAAAGCATTTAGTATAGAGTCAGGGTAGACAATACCAAAAGGGTTGAACTAGGTTTCATCTTAATATTTGTTGAACAGTATAGTCTGACAATTTTTGGGATGGGTTTGCCTCAAGTGACAGCTGGTAGTACTGCAGAGCAAGTTGCAACATCCCTAAACACACTGGTGCAGTCTCCCCAAAGACTGTCTGGTCTCAGCGCCTATGATATGAATGGAATACATGGAACTAATGTGAGCAACTTCATACCTGGAAGTTTTCCATGTGCTACTTTGGAAGATTTCCAGGGGAGGCCTGCTGTTGATTTTCCAAAAGAAGCAGATTATACTGCTGTACATAAAGATTCTACTTCTAATACACGTGGTTTGAAGATTGGCCACACAGATCAAAAGAGCTGGTTCAGTATTAAGAACAAACGCCCTACTCACAGTCCCGTTGTGAGGGTTGTTGGTTTTGAATCACAGATATTAGGTACGTCTCAGGATGCATTTGAGAGTAATAAAGCTGATTCTGTTCATCCGTTGACTGTGGTGACTGATGTTAGTAATGCAACTGTCACAAATGGAGCTGCTGCGCGAAAGAGGTTGTTATCTCCATTGAATTCAATGCTGAGTTCAGACAAATTTGATGGTGATTCCTTGTGCATTGGTGATAATGCTTATCGAAGAAACTCACAAGATGGTGGTGGGAGTTCACATGAGCATAAGAAAGCTCATATAGTTAGCTCCAGTACTGCAGATGCTTCCATATGGTATCCATCTAGCTCTTTAGTAGGAAGTACTTCGCCTAATGATAATTTTGGGTCCAACTCCAGCATTTTTACTGACGGCCCTTTGCTTGGGAACAAGCAGCTGCCAGTTCATAAATCTTATTTGCTGCATTCTGGATTCTACTCTTTTGAAAAAGGAGATATCTTAGGGCCTCTGAAAGCACCAGTCTCAGTTTCTTCAGAAACAGGGGTTTCACCTCCATTATCATTGTCCCCTCTCGGTCCAAAATTTCATCAGAGAAAGCTTTCGGTACATAGGATCAGTGATTGTAGGAAAGAGTCCAATGTCAAGTACATAACCTTCAAGGAGGTTGAGAACTCACTTGATTGGAGTATGCCTCATATGTTTTCTCCCAAAACTGAGGACATGACCATGGAAGGGCCTGATCTATTAGATAATGCCGATGATCAGTGTACTCCTGTAAAATCTGCTGCTAGTACCCAGTGCTGGACTCATGAATCAATTTGTACTTCACCAAGTGTAAAACTAGCTAGGAATTTAACTGGCTTGCCTGTTAGGAGGTCTTTGATTGGCTCCTTTGAGGAGTCCCTCTTGTCTGGTCGTTTGGCATCCACATATGTTAGCAAGGTCAGATTCTTATTCTGAATATAACTGTATTTGTACATCAGCATCTAATAGTTGGTTTACTGAATGATCATGTTCTGACTCATTAAAAATGTGGATGTGCAGACAATTAATGGCTTCCTTGCAGTACTCAGCATAACAGGTGGAAGTTTTTCACCAAAGGCGAAAAAACTTCCATTTGCAGTTACTAGTGTGGATGGAGATAATTACTTGCTCTATTATTCATCAATAGACCTTGCTGGAAATTTGCCATCAAGCAAGCCCGGAAAGTTAAAAATGAAAAGGAGTCTTAGTCTTAATGATTCACCATCAGAACAAAGTCGATTACGTATACCTATGAAGGGGCGAATTCAACTGGTATTTGCCCTGGTTTTGTATGTTTTAATTGTTTTGAGGAGCAAATAGATTGTAATGTTTGACTTAAAGCTTTCTGTTTCTTCATTTGACTCTGAGTTGTAGATAGGCTATTCATCTTTACCACTTAGCAAATAGTATGTTTGATATCTGGGGAAGAAAAAAGTAACTTATGTGGTTGGTAATATCCTTAGGTTCATTGTGGAGGTGCAAGTTTACTACGCAGTGTCATTTGTCAGTGAGCATGACAGAATATCTTCTATTTTCAGTTGCATAATGACCTGACCATGGTGCTGTATTCACATTTTACTGTTGCTGCAAATAAAATAAGAAAAAATCAGTAGCCATGGTATCAGTTTTGGTTTAAATCACAGTATCTCATGCTTCAAACCAGGAAATAGCTAGGAGTATAAAATGCTTTCCTTTTATTGGGTTGTGTACCTTTCCAGTAGTTCCATCCTCATATAGTTGAGTTGTATTATAAGTACTTCTATAGATTTGTTACAAACATATGAGAATGTCTACAAGGTCGATCAGTTCAAGTAGCTATCATATATTGCTTCCTTCTTTGCATTAGCGTTCCCATGTCACATACTCACACATTTTAACAAGAAATGTTTGCTATGTAATCTTTCGATACCTGGAGATCAATTATAATGAATTCATCCTCAATTTCATTTTTTATTCAGTTGTAGATTGTTTTACTACTCTGATCTTCATTATTGTTTAAAATGATTTTTCTGCTAATTGATCTCGGTGTCAGAATTCTTGAGTTTGACTTTATCACTGGATTTTTTGTTGCAGGTCGTTAGCAATCCTGAAAAAACACCTGTTCATACCTTCCTTTGCAACTATGATTTGAGTGATATGCCATCTGGTACAAAGGTATATTACTTTGTTGTTTATTAGTTTTGACATATTTATTGAATTTTCTATTCTGGAAAATAAACTCTTGAAGGTACTGCGCTTCTGCTATCTAGTAAATAGAGGTTTGATCAACTTGTACATATGGGAGGATCATTATCATTGGGAAATTCATAGACCAATTTTGGACCAAGAGAATGTTCTGAACGGTGTTAGCAAATCAGTTTTTAAAGTAAACCATTTAAAATCTGGGATTGTAGCTCATATCATCTTGAAACAACATCATTTTAATGAACTACGTAACTGAATTGATGGTGGGTTCAAATTATGAAAAAAACCTACTAATTTTTTCCCTGTAACAACAGTTTTCAAACGTCTATCTCCCTTGAATCATTGCAGAATTAATCTCTAAACTACCTTAAAATTATCTTCATGAGGAGGGAGTAATGAATTAATGAGCAAGTATACGGCTTGGAATTAGAATATGACTTCATGAAAGTGACATCCATCTGTATTCAAGATGTCCTGTCCTCTAGCTATTGTATTCTTTATTAGAATTACATACTTCTGCAAAGCAGTTGCTTCTACATGCACATCTTGAATCTGTTAATATTGGTGCCTTAACCATTGTCAAAAGGAAGACATTGTTAGAGTATGATCTAGAAAAGGATGAAGAAATGAAATTTTGGGCTGTGGTAAAAATCCTTTCTTGAAGCATAAAGATAAGAAGGCAACAATTCACCTGTGAGGTGCACGAGCTCTAGAGGTCTCTCTCTGACCTCAGAACTATAGCAACTTTGAGTTTTGTATGGTTGCTAGTACTGGGTTTGGGGTTTGGGAAGTGCTCTTTCGCTACCTCTCTCTTTAAGGGTGTAAATAAATTATCTTTTTTGAGGTTTCAAATTGATGCATATAGTAATTAAACTATCAACCCCAATTGATCTAAATGATGATTCTTTTAGGCTAAAAAACAAGAATACATACTTTGGTCTCTGATTAGTTATTAGCAAGAAAATGAAAAAATGTTCATAAATTGCCCCCACACCTGAGTAACAGTCAGGCTAATCAATTTCCGGGAGTATGCTAATAGCCATGGAGAGTTGTTTCTAGTGTCTTTAATGCTAAACTTTTTGATTTAATAATCCATTTTTGGTTGATTCATTTACTTGAAAGCTTGTTCACTGAGTATAGATTGTGGACTGGATTCAAACAACCATATTTTCAAATAAGTTTTGAACAATCAATAACATCAAATAATGTTGTGTATGCTTAACGTGTGCTGTTTCTTGCTCATGCTATGTTACTCACTTAGTGCTTATACCATTTCTTATCTGTAGTTTTTAAAATCTTCTAATATGCATCCAATTATTTAAGAAGATAATCTTTTAGGCTGAATGTAGTATGTTGATATTGGAAGAATTGTGGCTTGACGGGTTCATTAGGCAAATCCATAACAGTTAAGTCAGTGATAGTGGCCAAAGTTTGGGATCTATACTCAATTCTTATAAACATTAAGGGTTAAACTTCTAATATGCTCTTGCTCTTGATTTTGTGGTGTGGATTAATAGACCAATTAGTTTCCAATCTCTAACCATTATTAGCCTCTTTAAGGTTGCATACATATTGTCATCCTCCCTATTCATTTCTTCCCCAATGCATTAAGTTTTTGATTTTCTGAAAGAATAAATATGGTCAATTTATGGTAGAAACTGGGCTCCTTTCTGTTAACCTGCCAAAATGTCAATTATCCTCATTATCAATCATGGTATGGCTGTCTGCTTGCCTGCTGACCCTGAGACAAAAGAAAGTTGTAATTTACAAGATAAATTTGGCTTCATGGATTAATTTGAGAATATTTTTCACTCATCATCCTATTAATCAACAGCCCCAGAATCCTAAGGAAAACAAGTTCAGAAGAGAAAGATCAGAACAATTGTTGTGCTATACTTGTATTTTGGAAACTAGTATCCGTCTCACTTTTGTGTCATTGACTCATATGGAAGTTCTGTGTTAGTATATAGAAAGTGACGTGCCAAGAGTTTGGGTGCAAATACCCTTAAGTGGGACTCCTACTCTAGTGTAGACCTCAGTCATTTATTTTTGTGTGACTGTTCAGAATTCTTTTCAGTTTTCTTTTACTTTACACTAGTAGTCTAGTGTGTTTATGCTATGTTATCTATTTGCTTACTCTATCTGCATCTATCATCTACTCACAACAGACATTTCTCCGCCAAAAGACATCTCTTGCCTCATCTGAAAAGGCTAAGCCTTTCGTGGTGCCGAACAATTCAAATGATCTGCCAAATGCTAGTTTGTTAAACCAGAGAACGCAAGTGGTGGAAATTGATGATCTTTGTCACCACGGTTATCCTTCTGTCCAATCCCATCATAATCTTGAACCCTGTTCCTCTGAATTCGACTTTTCAGGGGCTCCAGGAAGGGAAAATAGGGTATTGAACAAAGGTCATTTGACTAGGAAAAAATCACATTGTGCTTTAAAGGTTAATGAAAGTGCCAGTGGCAATGGTGTTCTACGTTATGCTCTTCATCTGCGATTCATGTGTCCTCATTCTAAGAAAACCTCTAGGTCTGTTCAAAGGTGCAAGTCTGATATATCATCTACTCCCGAAAGCAAAAACACAAAAATGGAAACTGAACGAAGGTTTTATTTGTATAGTGACTTAAAGGTGGTCTTTCCTCAACGCCAATCAGATGCTGATGAGGGCAAGGTATGGATTATTCCTGAATTATTTTAATTCTGATTTAGGTGCATCTTCTTATCAACCGCATTTCTGCCATTTAATAACACTTTTTCCCATCTAATAATAAATGATAGGTGACATAAATAGTAAGTATTCAAATTTACTGAATGATCTATCTTTCTGAAAGGTCATGTAGGACAGTAGCTTTTGACAATGTAATGTACTAATGTTGTAGCTAGTTTGAAAGTTTAGTTTATTCCTGATGTTATTCTTATTTAGACATCATTGGCACAGGATCTGTAGTTTAATTAAAGCTAATTTGCAAATTTCATGTTCTGGAGGCTCCACTTGATGCAGAAAGACAGTTTCACATGTATTGTTTTTACACTAGAGTTTGGCAGCTCCAAAGAATATAATTTTTTATTTTCCTCCATTGAGAGTATCTTTTGCCACTTCATATGATTGAAATATCAACCTCATAAAACTTACTACCTCCGTTTCTTTTTGTGTTCTAGTAGGTCCCTTTTTTTGTGCTCTCACTTTGATCTTATTCCTTATTTGGCAATTTTTTTTATTTATTAATTTTGTTATCCCCTTACCTTACTCTAAAGGACCATGTTTCTTCAATTTTTCAAAGTCTTGTGCAAATTTAACTATTGTTCTCTTTAAGTAACCAAATACAACTTTGCCAATAAAATGCAGAGTAAAGGAAAAGAAAGGTTGGGTACTTCAGTATTTTTTATAACGAACATACAAAAAGGTTGAGAATTTTATACAATGAATACTTTATAAAAATTAATACTCTAGAATGAAAGTGTTTTTTTTATGAAATGAATCCTTGCCGTTGGTTTTGTTGAAATTACACTGCTGTTTAATTTGATGGTTTTCAAATTTGATCGGTTTGGTCTCATTTTACCGTCAGATCTTCTGGTATGACGCATGAGTCTTTTTTATGGTGTACTCATCTCTCAATAGGCATAATCACATTTTCTGTTGAGTTTGTTACTTATCCTGAGTTATGTCATGTACCCGATAGTTTAGTATTTTCTGATGATTACTTCATGTCTTTTCTGATGAGGGCCTTTTCTTGTTTTGGGTGTTGCAGTTGAATGTTGAATATCACTTCCCTTCTGATCCAAAGTACTTCAACATCAGCAACTAAAGGCGCCTCAAAAACATCTTTGTCTTGTACGTAACTCACTTTGTACATTCTAACTCTATAGCAGAGCCATTATTCTGCTACATCTGTACAGTACTTTGTTTTCAATATTCATTATTCTGTGTAGTTATACCTATTCTCAGTTCCCCACCTCTATCCAGAAAGAAAGGAGAGAGAGGAAAGGGGTTTGGGTTTTACCTGTTTATGAAGCTCTTAAAAGAGTTGAATTTTCACCAGAAGATTTGGCTCCTAATACTATTTCAGCTCTGACAATTTGTCAAACTAGATAAAATTCTTCTGATGTCTGAGGACATTCTGTACTTTAGGGTTGTAGTTTTAGTATCAGTCCTATGTTCGTAATTACTTTGTGCAAGCTCCATGGCAAACAAAAATTTCTGATGTTAGCTGTCATAATTTCCTTAGAAGAGTTGTATTCTATGGAAATCACTCGGGTGTCAAGAGACAAGAGAAAAGATCCTTCAGTCGATCTTGATAGGTAATAAGTTATGGCAAATTATGTAAACATGATCTAAAATTCTAAATTCTATTTTCTAAAATATAAATGGAGTGCTAGGGCTTACATATTTGCATGATTAGGCTTCATGTTCTTTAAAATTAGGCTTCTTTTTTCCTAAAAAAAAAAGTAGGCTTCTTGTTTAATGAATGCACAATGAAGCCTCCACCATCATATTTGCCAAAGAGAGCGATTCATATTGTATAATTATTACAATTATAAGTTAAGAAATAAAGTGAAAAGAAGACATTTCTAATTCTCATCATCAAACGAGAAGCTTATGGCCATGTTCAGCAAAAATGTAGTTGTAGGTTTAGCCGTTAGTTGTGTGATAGCTGTTGTGTGTGAGGGTACTTGTTAGTAGGCAACAAGCTTTTAACTGTGAATAGATAATTACACAAGTTGTTACCCGTAAAAATAAAATTTTTCTAAATTTATGAAGAAAAAAATGAACTATTTTTATTTTTAAAAAACAATAATTTTAGCTTTTGGTAAAAGTTGAATCGCCACTAAACAATATCTCCAGTACTACATTGTTTTGTCTTCCTTAAATTCCAATACATAGAGATGACTTCTCCATTATGCTAAAATTGCACCCAACCCTCAACTTTGCTATAATTCTGTTCAAACAACTCAAAAGAAAAAAAGTTTGTGAAATAATTTAGCCACTTGAAGTCCCCATCTAATTTAGTCATCAAAGGGAGAAATTTGATGATGCTTTTAATTGATTCACAAAGTTGTTGATAGCAATGGTTGTATAAATAAATTAACTTTTTTTTTTTTTTTTGAAAGATAAATATATTAACTTCATTATTGTTATTGTGATAGGAGGCAGTGAGATATGAGTTTCCAATGGAGGAAGAGAGATGGGGTTTTTTAATCGACATGGAGGAGAGATGGGTTTTTCGGTGGTTGGGAAAGGCGGGGGCAGGGGAGGGGGGAGGTGGATTGAAGGGTAAAGGGGAAGGAGAGGTGGTGGTTAGAAGCTAGGATCTGGCTGCCATGGAGGTGATTGGTAGTTGTTGACCGGAGTCAAAGTGAAATAAAAAAAAAATTACTTAAGTAACAGGTTATCGGTCACCAAGGCCTAATAAAAGCAAATACCCTTAAGTTTGGAATATTCAATAATAATCCAAAGTGGGGATTATTAAAATAAGTCGCTCAAAGTTAGAATTATTAAAACCAATTTTTTCCTAATCTCCCATGCCATCTCTGACTTTCTTTTTCTTTTTTTTTTTCTTTTTTTTTTTATTTTAATTTTTTCTTTTTAATTTCTCTTTAATTGGCTGGACATGGGTAAAAAGGCTGGTAAGCGCAAGTTTGATGAGATTTCTTTTTCATCGCCTGCTTTGCATGCAAAAAAGCAGGTAAAATATAGTGATTTGCCAAATGTTCCAAAGAAAACATGGATTTTATGTGCTGAATTGAATTTATTGGATGAATATTTTAAACTTTATATTGGATGGCTGAATGAGATTGTCTTGAAGGGTTTGATTTTGATGGTCTTAGATCACTCAAATGTTTGAAAGGTTATTCCCTAATTGAATTGAAAATAGTTTACCAACAAAATTCAAAGAAATTCTCGATTACTTTAGCTTACCTCTATATTTTGGCATTTCATTCTCGTTTGTATGGCTGAGAGTGTTTGTAGATGATGAACTTATTATTGATTTTGGGGAAGAAATTCAAAATATGAACATGAATGCTAGATATCAAGCAAAGCCATGGAAAAAAAAAGGAATTAAATCCATGATTGATGCACTTATTGATATGGCTCAGCTAATGGATTAACCGCTTTAAACGGGTGCATGGTGTTTGCGGTACACTTCTGTGAAGCTTGTCATATAAGGTTAATCCGGTTGAATATGACGCCTTGTGTTTTCATTACCTTAGATTTATTTTAATGATATGATGTAGTGTTGGGTAGTGATAAATGTAAGATGATAGGATGTAATGTTGAAGGATTCAAAAAAAAGTTTAAACAGTTTAAACAACTCTGTAAAGCGTGAATGGTTAACTGAAAGTCAATAAAATATTAGTCAATAAAATATGAAAGTTTAACTGAAATAAATTATATGAAAATTATTGATAAATTAACAAATTACGTGAGACTATATTATATATTTTATTGCATATAGTTGACAAATATGATTATGTGTATTCATAAATTACTCAAAATTCAGAAATTATCTTTCACATACGAGTATTGAATAATTCAATGTGAAATAAATCATCATTTCATTTTTCAAATATTTATCATAGTAAATTTTTTTATTAAAATTAAGCAGGATATCCAGTACTTTAAACTTAGGTATATTATCGTGAATATTTGATATTAGTATCTCCAAGAGCAAGATGTACTCCTTCGCATGCCAAGAGAACCGAACCCTAGATCCAATATGGATCGAGAAGAAGTTGGATTGACGTACGCTTCCACCCGAGCGCTGTCCTCCGGTCGGAATTCAAGCATTTAAGTGCGAAAAAAAACTTTCATGATGGCACAATTTGATTCGGCAGCATCGGTATATATCGTTTCTTGTTATGGTTTTGATGGGCGTCATTGATGACCAAGCTTCAAGCACTGTAACAATGGAGAAAGAGTTTGAAAGAGAAAGTGGTCAAGAGAGAATGAGAGATTGAGTTTTGGGCTAATTTTTTTGTTTTTGGAAAAGAAAGTAGCTACAAGTGGTGACATGGCTCTAATGTAAATATAAGATGGTGACATGGAATTACTTGGCTATTCATATGTGTTGAGTGGTTTATGCCTCTAGTTTTTTACCCCCATTTAGTAATGGTTCATGGTTTTCCAATGAAATTCATGGTGGTTTATGCCCTTAGATTTTACCCACACTAACTTTTTTTTTTCCTCCTATTTTATTTTCATTCTCCTTTTTAAAAAAATTAAATAATATATTATATTAGTGGTATGATCCAAACCTGACAGTGGGCTAACAATACTCGTTAGATAATTCCATGTGTAGTGCCATTTGACACCGCTATTGGTCATTAACTTCGTTTCTAGCTGGATCCAATATAATTTATCATCTTGTTTAGTTTTATTTTCACCTCCACTATGTCAAGACTCAAGAGGTTCATTAATATTGTATAGGTCAATTTGGGTACGATAATAGAATTTGAGTTGACCCATTGCAAGATGGTCGGGGTTGGGTCGGGTATGTTCAGGTCAAGGTTACCCTTTTAACTCGCCTTGGGTCAAATTGGGTCACTTTTAAGTCGAGTAAAGGGTTTGTCAAGGTCAAGTTTGAATCGAGTCAATTTCACATTGGTCCATATTTGGTTTAGAAAAAATTAGATCGGGCTTTAGGTGTGTTCAAAATTTGAATCTTATATAATCTATCTAATAATATAATAAATAAGATCGGTTTTGCAGTCAGACCATGAGACAGCGACACTTGACATTTCAGTTTTTTCGCCAAGTGTCACACCATGTAGGCGACAAATAGGTATTATTGTGACACATATGATGCTTAGTAAGCGATATTTGGATAGATTTTTTAAGATAAAAGTGTTGTACAGAGTTTTATTATCTTCTAATATTTCATATATACAAAATTAATCATAACTTTAAAAAAAAAATATCCTACAACTCCGTTTTATTTCCATCATAAAATTTGTTTCAAAAAGTTCTTTAAAATAAGATATATTTATAATATATTTAATTTAGTTAGTTAAAAAAAAAATAGAGAATCAGTAAAAATTTGTTAATCAATAAAAATAATTTTGGTTTGGTAAAAATACTTTCAATTCAGTAAAAATAATTTAATAATTTCGAGTCAATAATAACATAGATATCTATTTACAAACAACACTACAAAAAATACACTATTTTATAAATAAGCGATATAATATCAATCGTATTAATGAACATTCAAGCCAAACAATTTATCCTAAAATTTTATCAACAATCCAGGCATCGTCAAGTGTCGTAGGTAGGCAACGAGACAGTGACACCTGGCATTCCAGTTTTTCACCAAGTGTCGCGCCACGTAGGCGAAAATAGATATTATTGTGACACACATGATACTAAGTAAGTGAATTTTGGATAGTTTTTTTAAGATAAAAATGTTGTGTAGAGTTTTACTATCAATATATTTCTAATACTTCATATATACAAAATTAATCATAACTTTTAATAAATATCATATATATCGGTTCTATTTCCGTCATTAAATTCGTTTTAAGAAAATCTTTAAAATAAGATCCATTTATAATATATTTAACTAGATGGAAGCCCGTGCGATGCACGGTTTTTTATACATAAATCTCATGAAAAAGATTTTTTTCTTAATTTAACCCTATAATTTTTTTTATTATTTTGCTTGTTAGAATTGTTTATTTTTATGCAACTTATAATGCGACCTTAATTTACTAATATTAGTTATATGAAAATTATAAGTATGATAGATATTAAAATAAAATCATAATCCTGTTCGTATTTTTTTAACCTATGATTCGTTTGTATAACGAAAACACGTTGTTCCACTATACATACATAGTTATAGAATTACTATTTTTCTTTCACAAACAATAACTTAGACCACCATTATTCTTTTACTCCGTATCAACTTTATACAATGAAAAATTAATAAAGTAAACCCAAAACAATAGGGTTAAAATAAAGACGGTGGGAGTAATAGTAAACGATATGACTTTATAAATTTTTAAATAGTTAAATGAAATATATATATATATATACTACCAAGAGTGTTGCATTACTAAAATTAATCTAATTGAAAAAAATTAAATCTTTATAATGAAATTTCATTATCATATGTCTTAATAATAGAGTTATATGTATACACTACTACAATGATTTTTACAATAATAATATAGATATTCTACCAGAAACTATAATACACAAAAACTAAAAATTATCAGAGACATCTCTTACAATCTTTAATTTTTTTTCCCTACTATTGTAACATTATAGTTGACTTAGGGTCTGTTCTGATTTACTGAACTGAGTTGAGGTGAACTGAACTGATTGAAGCTGAACTGAACTGAATATTTTATGAGAGAAGGAAATTAGGAACTGAACTGAACTGAAAATAAGCTGAAGAGAACAGACCCTTACTTTTCCAATAATTTCTTTCAATTGGCGCATGGACATAATCCCTTCAAATACAGAATAATTAATATTAAGTTACAATTAAGTTGTTTAACAAAATTTAATACGATAAGTAACATAATTAGATTAGGTAAAATAAAACAAAACATACATCTTATAAAATAATGAATAACAATCAAGTTATATTGTTTACCATCAGAAAGCCTTGATATACTTACATTATTTCCAATTTTTTTGTTAATCAACGAATTAGACCTGAAAAAAATTCACACCATGAAAAAGTGTAGATAAATAATATTCACATGTTTGTGTTTTTTGTATAGTATATATATATTGTCTATTTACAATTGAAAAAAGAATCAAAATTATATTTTTGAGAGGATGTATACAAATCTTTAATATCATCCTATCTTATATATTTGTGGAGTAGCAAATAAATCTCTTATAAAAATTTTATCTAATCATGAAATGGGTTGCTAGATAAGATAAAAATTGAACATTATTATTTTTTTTTTCTTTTTTTGAAGAATATTGATAAAGACTGAACGTTATTGTTATTTATTTTTTTTGAAGAATATTGATTTTTTTGAAAAAAAATTGAAGAATATTAGTTAATTATTAATAATTTATATTGCTTTTAAATTTATTTTTTTAAAAAAAAAATTGATTGAAAGATTTCTTAAAAACAAAATGAACATATATTTTCCTTTTTCAAATATTTAATTTTAAAGTGTTTGTATATAATAATTGTATAATTTATAGTTTTTTTTAATTTAAATCCTAATATTAAAAGATCATCTTTGAAAAAAGATAATTTTTAGTTTTAAACTAATTTAAATAATAAATCATATTCGTCGTTTTTACCTATGTGGCAAAATTTTTAAATTTCATTCGTCACTTTTGCTTATGTGGCGAGTGAAATTTTTAATTCTAAAATAAAATACAAATCTAACTTTTAATTGGTTGAAATAATACCGTGCGATGCACGAATTGTCATACATATATCTCAAGAAAAGATATTTTCCTATATACTTTAAGTTTTTTTTTTAATTATTTGATTTATTTTACAATTTAATAATTTCAGACAAAAAAGAAAAAAAAACAAATAATAATTTAATTAAAATGATATTGCCAATTACAAAAGTATATTTTTCTTAAGGGTAATTTGTGAATTACCACCCAAAAATAAGACCAATATTGACATAACCACCCAAAACAAAATTATTTTTATTTAACCACCCATTAAATTAAATAAGCGCGCAGATTACCACCCATTTCTAAATTCCGGTGAAAATTCCGTCAGTGGGCCCCACTTTTTTTATTTTTTCTTTTTTTTTTTCTTCTATTTTCTGGCTTTCTCACTCTATCTCCCTGATTTTTTCACTCTTCTTCTTCCTACCTTCTTCCTTTTCTCTTCCACCTTCAATCCTCACCCCAATCCTCACCCTAATTTATTGGACAGCCACCATAATCAACCTCACCGCCCTTAACATACACCACTAGCCACTGCAATCTACCCCACCACCCTCAACACACCCCACGGACTACCGCCTTCAACTTCACTGCCCTCCACACACATCTCACCGCCCTCAACTAACCCCACCGAAAGAATAAGGGTCGATTTAGGGTTCATGCTTCAATTGAATTGGGGGTTTTCTTAAATTAGGGTTCCCATTTTAAGAAAACCCCCAATTCAATTGAAGAAAGCCCCCAATTCAATTTTTCTCTTTGTTGGTTATTTTTTCTCTTCCAAATTATCCCCAAAGATAATTTTTATTTTTTTAAATAAATTAAATCCTATCGTTGTTTTTACTTACGTGGCAAACTTCTTAAATCTTCTTCGTCACTTTTGTTTAGGTGGCAAACGAATTTTTGAATTCCAAAATAAAATAAAAATCTAATTTTTAATTGGTCGAAAATATACCTTTGCTTATGTGGCGCACCGAATGCTATCCAAAAATGCCTACTTTATTTATATATATTAGATTTATTTAAGAATAATAATAGAGAATTAGTAAAAAAAAAAAAAAAACAATTTAAGTTCACTAAAAATAATTTCAAGACAATAATAACATAGATATTTACAAACTAAACTACAAAAAGTACCCTATTATTTAATTAAATAAGTAATATGACATCATATATCTAAATATTTTATATTATCAAAAGGAATTGTAAGACCGTATGTAACATTCAAGTAAAAAAGTTTATACTAAACCATCTCTAATTTGTTACCCGTGTTAAAATTTGTCATTTTCCAACTCTAACTAATAAGTTAGAACCATCTCTTTCAATAATTGATTCTCAAAACGTATAATTGCAATTTGCAAAAGGAAACGACTTGTCTATTTCTATAGGCAGTATTCATATCAAACCACCCTAAATTCTGTTACAAATTCTAAGTCTATATGCATACTAGATGGTAAATTTAAGGCATAATCACATGATCATATTATAGAAATTTATACCTCAAGCGTCAAGCTGTCAAGGAAGAATACAACTCTTTTTTTTTGGTTGCGGATGATAAAGGGAAAGTGAGAAAGCTACGATTTTAAAATACCTATTAAGTCTCATTCTGTGATGGTTGTGTAACATATGATCGAAATAGTTTATCTTATACTCTCGTAATTTTATGTACTTAATGTAATGCTAAATGATTAAATACTAATCAGAAAGATTAAACAAAAGATTTGCATGAGATGGAACAATCAAATTGGAAAAGGTAAGATTAAATGGTCAATTTGTAGGAGTTGTAGTTCAAATATTTTGCTATTAATTGTTACTCATTCTACGAGTTCCCCGATTGTTAAGCTATCCTATTTACGGTAATTGTGCAGTTATTCACTTAGGCAAGGCAGTGGGAGACGTAGCTAGAGCATTGTGCGACTACATTATTCTTTCACATGGAATCATGTATTAATCAATATCTCTAATATATTCCTCCTAACATCAACAAAGTGGATTTAGATTTTCTGTTTTTTTTTTTTTTTTTTTTTTTTTTTTTTTTTTTTTTTTTTTACATAAAAACATCGATTTGAAAGATTAAAGATAATCATCCATGAACTTTTCTATTCTCGAAAAATTTTGATATAGACCAAATTTGATTTTAAGTCTTAAATATTGTTTATTAAGTCTTTATCAACTAACCTAGCTGACAATTTGGCATTCACAATACCTCATCCATAACAAGATTATTATTACTCTTATATTTCTTTTTTGTACTCCATATCATCTTTCTTTTTCAACAAAATGCGTACATTGACAAATTCATAATCATTTAAAATTTACGATAGAATTATATTCACCACTTGTGGTTCGGCTCGTTATAATAGGAAAAAAATATATAATAATTACAAAAAGAGAGGGAGAACAATTCACTTATGAAAATCATAATAAGGCATTACAAAATAGGCAATAAAAGCTATGTATTGAGTCTTGACAATAATTATCCAGGAGCAGTTTAGAAGCGATAGCGATGCCATTAGTTTAGGGGTGTTTAATTCTTGTATTGAGAATTTAGATCTCTTAAGGAATGATTGTAAGTGCCGAATGAATATTATTATTTAATGAAATCACCCCTCTCTATTCCATTAAAAAAAAAGGCAATAAAAGGTATGTATTGAGTCTTGACAATAATTATAAGGTACAGCCATATGAAGGAAAAGAAAACAATAAATGATTGTTTGTGAATTTTGATAGATGCTCATTACTCGCTAAAATTGAAATCATATTTGTGCGACTTGATCATTGTATGGTATCCCATTTTAGACCTAGGGAGTATTTAATGTCTATATTGACATTTTCATTATTTTTTGACGATACCAATTGAAAGTCACAAAGAAGACATATAAAATAATAGTGTGAGCAAGTTCTTTACTATGTTTAGTATTGAAGTACTTTTTTTCTGAACTTTCTTTCCTTCTAATTTGCCATCACGATTAAAGAATATCTAGTTAAAACAAAGTAAATAGTAGCAAAAGTTTTTATACATACACGGGTGTATATAAAGTAGGTACATCCAAGGGTGATTATACGCTCATTTGATATTTTTTACTCATTTTTTATATTTTTAAACTAGGAAAAAAAAATTATATGAGCAAAAATATCCTTGGGTGCATCATGCACCTGGGTGTGTGTAAAAATATTCAAAATCAATCACAAGCTAACTTCGTTAGACGAAAAGTGTTAATTTTTTCTTATTAACCCTTTCACATTCAACAAAACGAGTAACTAAAATTTGAATTACGGGACAATAATAAGATACAATTAATTTTGATATATACAACTTTTAGGGATACTTTTTTTTTTTAGTGTATAAATTTTGAACAAAATCACGTGTTAGTTTGTGTTATTAATAGCAAAAAAAGTTACCATCAATAGCTCTTAAAAAAATTTAGCTAGTTAGCCTACAAAAAATTTCTTCTCTCCACCTTAATTGATTTTTATTTTCTTCCTAAAATCTAGTTATGGTCTTCAAAAACATTAACTCCTGTTCTCCATTCCTTCCCCATTCTATTGACTTTTATATTTCACTTCATTAATATTTATCCTCCAATTTTCTTCAAATAATCAAACTCACTTTTTCTTTAAAACACAAAATTTTCCTCTATATAAACACAATCTTAGCTCCCATAGACTTTGTTCATTGCACCCACTCCTCTTCACTTCAACCATACTCCATTGCTCCCATTCTCTCCCACACACTCTCTCTCGCGCTCACTCGTGCTCTCTCCCTTACAATGTCAACATATGAAGAAGACAAACAAGGGGAAACCCTTCAAAAAATAAAACAGCGAAACAAGGTTGATGTGATTCAGATTGGGCTAAGAACAGCTGCACTCGCAACGTCGATAGTAGCTTCTTCCATAGTATTCACTTGTAATCAAACTGCCATTATATTTGGAATGCAAATGGTAGCCAAATATAGCTACTCCTCAGCTTTCAAGTATTAATACTTTCAAATTTTGGCTTATTTATTTATATTTTCATGAATGCTTTTGTTTTTTTGTGCATAAATTTTGACATGTTCTATTTTTGGACAGGTTTTTTGCATATGCAACAGCAATAGCAAGCCTGTTTTCTCTTCTTTCCTTGATCCTCACCTTCATTCGACCGCGAATTGCATCAACTAAAGCTAATCATCATTTGTTCTTCTTCTTGCATGATCTGGTAAACAAGTTTTTAACTATTTCAAATTACTTAGTTTTAATTATTAGACTACCTATTTCCCCATTACTAATAATAACCAAAAAAAAAACTACTATTTACTCCATATTATTATAAGTAGTAAATTAACATATATCTACTCATAGTTATCTTGGTTAAAAAAGATTAACCAATTTGTTATAGAATTTGCTACAATAATATGATTGAAGAAATATACTAACAAATTTTTTTATCTAGAGTTTTGGTGCTAAGTTATGTACTTATGACCCATATAGCGGCTTTTAGCTTACAATAAAATACATTGTAACACACACATACATCTATAAAAAATACGTAGTATATGGTTAAAACTCAAGGAGCATACTGGTCAATGTTATAGAATTACATATTGTACACACGTGATGTAGTAGTAACGCGAGTTTATATACTTAAACTAACATACAAAGAAATGTTGTTGGCCGGGGGTGAATAATGCAGGTAACAATGTCACTATTACTAGCAGGGTGCGCGGCAGCAACAGCCATAGGGTACGTAGCGCAATATGGTTATGAACAATCAGGCTGGATGCCAATCTGTGACCATTTTCATAGCTTCTGCCACAAGGCCATCTTCGGCATAGTCTTTGGCTACTTCTCTTGCATCATCTTCTTCGTCCTCACCATCATCAACGCTACCAAGTCTATCACTAATACTCACTATTTTCCTTCTCAAATCTAAAATAAAATAAAATTGTTGTTGTATACATAGATCGAACGAATGAACTTATAATTGTAAGAGAATGTATTAATTATGTTGTTGATACCGCGGCTTGGTTGTTGATGAATGATGATTTCATTAGTGAGAAACACACTAATTAATGTTGAACTTAATTAATTAAATCATAATGTTTCTATAAATGTGATTTGGTAGGTCGGTATATTTGTTTCGTTTCCTTATTAGCAACAAATTAAGTTTCTTAATTATTATAAGGTAATGATAATGTTATATGGGACTAAAAATAAGCATTTTATGTATTTTTTAATTTGGTATTAATTTAAAAATGCATGACAAAATTAAGTGTAAATCCGTGCAATTAACGTAATATTTTCAAATTTTTTATTTTTTATTTTTATTTAATTTTTAGCTCCTTATATGTAGCCCTAAGAGCTATTTATAGCATTTTTTATATTATAATTTGGATTGATCTCTTATATTTTCAATTTTGTCGTGTAAGAAATAAAGAGAAATAAATCAATAATAAAATTGCATTTGAGTTTGTTAGGCATACAAATAAAATTGAATTAAGTGTCGTATATGTAAAATCTTTTCTATTTCACGGTAGAGCGTGATATATATATATAGAGTTCTATTTTTTAAGCTAATGTAAATGGTACATAGCATAACTTGGGGAACTCTTTTTTGGGGTGCCAACTGTTTTTATTAGTTCATTACTACTCTATATATCTCCATTCTGTTGGAACTAACCTTTGATCAACAAAGTTATGAGGACAAAATTTCACATAATTATGGTTAGCGTTAGTGAACTATTGATAGAGTAAATAATTAAATCGATTTCGGAACAATCAGCTTAAATTTTTGGTTGAGTTGATCCTCTAATATGATATCAAGAGTCTGTGTGATACAAAAAGTCACAGGTTCAAATCTCATCCACCTCTACTTTCAAGTAAAACAGTTCGCGCTAGGTTTAGGGTCCATGCTGCATCCACACTTCAAGCCAAAGGGCTCTCATGTGAGGAGGAGTGATAGAGCATACAAATTGATCTTTGGTTTCAATCATGATCAACAAAATTAAAGATGACCTTTTCATTTATCTAATAATGAGTACTACATTCTTTTAAACCTTTTGTTATGATCAGACTTTACATTATCCGAAATAAATTTGTAGATGGTTTTATACTCCCTCCGTCCCAATATATAGTTCCTATTTGTGTTTTTTCACGGTATTTAAGAAATAGAAGGAGAAAGTGGATGAAGTACATTAATAAAAGTGAAAAGTACAATTATAAACAAAAGTTAGAGAAAGAAAGTGGAAAAAGTATAAGACATGTGCAACATTTAAGGGTAATTTAAAAAGTATAATGAATAAAGTTAAAAAAAATGAGGGTATAATGGTCATTACATACTATCCAAAAATTGAAACAGAAAGAACATTTTGATTCTCCAAAATAAGAAAATAAGAATTATATTATGAGACGAAGGGAGTATTAGACAATTTCTAATAATGAGTTAGCAATGTCGGAAATAATGCTAAGGAAAATTGAAGTTTACTTGTTTTCTATTTTGGAGGAAATGTATTGTCCCACATTGGTGATATAAGGGAGTTTTGTCTTGTTTAAATATGTGGACACAAAGATTTTTGAAGTGCTATTCCTTGTGTTGTGGGCTAAAAGAGGACATCCGCACGTGTCGCCGTTCGAACCGGTCGAATCGCGTTACGCGTGGTGTGGTTTTTTTTTTATTATGTCGTAACTAACGGTCCAGTTTTATGAGACTATTTAGTTACAAAGCCCACTTCACACATTTTAATTAATTATGAAATGTTCAAAACGGATTGTCGTAACTAAAGGTCTAGTTTTATGAGACAATTTAGTTACGAAGCTCACTTCACACATTTTAATTAGTTTTGAAATGTTCAAAACGGCTTGCTTGATTTTCGCCCATTTTTACTACTCCCTTTGTCTCGGGGTTTTTGGAGTCCCTCGGGAGAGTTACAATTCCAAGAATGTGCGTCGACCGTCTGTACCTGCAAAACCACGGAAAACTCCGGTTGGGTAGAATTCTGCCTCCGACGATCAAGTTAGAACGTATCCGGATGTATAAAAGTGTGGAATGTAAAGGTTTTTCTCTCGGATTCCGAGAGAATTCTGCAATTAATATTGCTCGGGTTTTTTGTTTATATTTTATAAATGTCCAATAAATGAGGATTTTCCTCTATTTATAGTGTAAGGGGATCAGTTTCCCTTTCATGGGTTGGAGTGGCACGTGTCACCAGGGGGTTGGTTCTCTCAGAACCTCTCTGATGCTGACACATGTCAGCACGCGATTGGTCCACGTGGACAGGGTATTTTTACCCTAAACATTTGCCCCTCACAAGTGTGTCGTGGCTTGTCACGTGGCACCTGTGACAGGTGTCATGCTCTGAGAAGGTGACGTTTCGTCTCCTTCTCTCTCTTTCTCCTTTTTTTTTTTTGAATTTGAATTCGAATTTGGAATGTGACAGTTCGCCTTCTAGGGTTCTCTATAAGTAGAGACCCCCTCCCCTCATTTTCACACTTTGCAATTTTTGAGAAGTTTTCTGAGAGAAAAAAGCTATGATACCGGCTGCTATTTCTTGCGCAACCGTATTCCTTTTCTTCACTCAACCGGTTACCGTCTGAGTGCTCATCACCCAAAACACATTAGAACCGCCTGGGGGTCCTTTGACTGATTCCCTTTGCTTTCAATACATCCACAGCCGGTCAACCGTCTGGGGTATCATCAAGCAACGCTTCAGAGGAACGTTTGGGTTGTTCAACAATTTTCAGCTGCTCTTCAAGTGGGTATATCCGGGCAACCGTCTGGGTATCTAGCAAGCAACACAAAGATTTCCGGCTGTTGATCCAGATAGCCAACTTTCCCCACACTCAAAGAATCTTCAAGGTACCGTCTCTACCCCTTGCAACTTTTTGAGATTTTTCGGTTGTATAGCTTGTAAAGAATAATGGACTCACCCAACACACACACGGCACGGCCTAGGACAGTTGTCAGCCGGTCACCGGGTACGGCTGAGTCTAGGACTGGGGATGTCGTCTGGGGGTGTTTGGACCACCCTTACTCTTCTGCGAATCCGACCGACTCTGTTCATGTGCAGGACATAATGGTTCGGACGAGACGGACAACTGTAGACCCCGAATACCAATCAGACGGCTCAGCCGAAGCCCTGGCTGACATTGTACATTATGACCATCTGGGTGTACTTAGCACACCCAGTGATGATATTTTGGAAGAGACCGCCCAACAATCAGACGCTTCAGAGTCTACCTTGGAACCGGATGCCCCCCAAGGGGATGAGGAGGCGTATAAATGGCCCTCCATCAATAATCCAACAGAGGCGCACATGACCGCCAGGGATGTGGTCACTCTAAACGCTACCTTACCCGGATTTTTACAGAAGCGCCCGGTTGGGGTAGGATGGGAAATTGTGGTGCCGCCTGTAGAGGAAACCGTCGTCTAGGATGACGACCTTGATCATGCCGACGACTATTTCGGCTGTTATGAGGCGGCATTCAAAGCCGGCCTCCGGTTCCCCCTCCATAATACAATAAAAGCCATTCTAAGAGGCTACGACCTTGGCGTTTGGTAGTTAGCACCCAAATCTTGGGTGAATATATTAGGATACATTGGCGTTTGCGAGATGCAGGACATAACGCCTAGCTGGGAGGCGTTTGCACATATGCACTACCTCAGTCGTGTCCCAGGCGACTGGAATGTGTGGTATACGTTGACTACGCATCCGGAATACATGATGACGCTTGACATGCCGTCAAAGTGGAGCAGCTGGAAGAGAAAGTTTTACTTGGTTTCTTCCCCATCGTTGCGTCTAAACCACCGACTGCGTTACTACAATAAGCACCCGACTCTCCTTGGATAGAAATGCGCCCTTCCTAAAGTACCGGAAGAGGCTTGGATGCAAATAATGGAGACGGGGCTCTTCAAGAAGACCTCCCTGCCTTTGGATGTAGGGACTGAAGTCATTGTCCCCAAAAACTGGGTCCCTCATCCGGACTAGCTAAAGGACGAGGCGTTCCTTTCCGCCTGTGGCCTTAGCACAATGTTTAGCAAACGTATGTTGACTGATAACCGGCACTTTATGCCGTTTGTATCATGCTTTTATATATTTTGACTTTTTTGATTTTTTCTTTGTAGAGAAAGGATTAGAGATGGTGCCTCCAGAGAAGACACCCGCTAAATCGGTTGCTCAGACCCAGAAGGATCAGTTTGAGAAGAAGAGGGCCCAACTGGCGGCCAAGGATGATGGGGTAAGCTCCGGCTGATATTACCGTCCGTATAGTTTGATGTCAATTCTGATATTATCCGGTTGCATTGTTTCTTTTTCAGACGGAGAGCAAGAACATTCCTCGCTCCCTAACAAAGGTGCTAAAAAGATCGGGCGAGGAGCCCTCCCAGCCACCTTCTAAGTCTAGGAGGACTACGGTTGTCCCTCCCTCTTCCGGAAGGCCGCTTGTGCCTAAAAGGCCCACCTCAGCAGGCAAGAGCCTGAAAGACCTTGGCCTAAACACAGGGCCAGCTGAGGTTGAGACGAGGGAGCCTGAAACTCCCTCAAGCCGGCAGCTTGCTGTAGTGATCGGTTCCAATGCGGCTGGGGGTGGGATGACCCCTCAACCTGGAAATGAAGGTATGGCTCTTACCTTTGATCCCCCATGACCGCTTGGGCCTATGCGAGTCAAGTCGCAAGTGATAAGTGGTTTATTTGACCACTTATTGTGGTGATTTTAACCCAGTTTTGTAATCTTTTCCCCTCTTTCTAACCCCTTTTGATAAATGTTGCATTTTGGCTTTGCCCCACCTCCTTGTGTGTTTGTGTACTTAATTTGCAGGTATAGGTGAAGTGAGGCAAAGCAAGGAAGTTCATGGATTGAGAATGGAGGCTGAATGTGATGGAGGGAGAGGCCGCTCCTGGTGGAGCGAGCGTGCACCTCCCCAGGAGCGGGCGCTCCTGCAAAGTTTCATAATTCTGCCATGCTTCTAAACCTGTGAGGAGCGGCCGTGCACTCATTAAGGAGTGGGCACTCCTAGCTGCTCAGATCGAATCTACCAACCTTCTGGAACAAGAGGAGCGGGAGCCCAACTACCTAGGAGCGGGCGCTCCTCCCTAATATCTTGAATCTGCCATCTACTGAAGAACAGGGGAGCAGTGCACCATCTGTGGAGCGGGCGCTCTTGACTGGGAATCCGGTTTACTTTGACGGATTTCCCTATGTAATTCGGGGAGTATAAATACTACCCCTTTAGTTCATTTTAAAGACAGCAAGCAGTAAAATAGTTTTCAGAGAACTTCCTCTTAGTTAGCACCTTAGTTCATTAAATTAGTTGATGATTTAGTTTGGAAACTCTTAAATCTAATCATTGTAGAAGCAAACTTCAAGGTTCATTTTCAGATTTTCAGCATTTATTCAACATTTTGAAGCTTCAATAGTAACTTCTTTCACTTGTTTCTACTTATTTTCTGATTTTATTTTGTTATTGCAAGTCACTTCAATCTCTCTTAATCTTGATAAATTGTTATTGCATGTTAGTTTTATCCATAGTGAATCACTTTTCCCCAATTTTAGAATTACTTAGAATCCCAACTTGGAACTTTGCATGTTACTCACAATGAATTGTGAGTAGTCCTCTTGGCTAGGGGTTGGGTGAAACTCAACCTAATGGTTAATTAAGTAAACTTGGGAGAAGTATTGATGTTTAATTTGTGATTAAATTGATTGTATGAGATTGCTTGTTAGTTCTTCATGATAGGAGTAGCTACCCTAGAATTTGGAGCTTGATTGCATGTTATGCTTAGTTTGACATGGAAATGTAGATTAAGTATGTCATTACTTATTGCAATTTGATTATGTATCTCATATTGCTAAACTAATAAGGGATCTAAGTTTAGGAGTGTGAGTTGTTTCCCTAATTGCATGATGTTGGTTTTACATATAGTCCTTGCTATCTCTTGTCTCCATTTGCTCCCAATATGCTTGATTACCATGGTTGAGTGGATCCCATTCCCTAGTACTTTTAATTACTTGATTTAGAAAGACAGTTTGTTTGTCTACTTGACGAACCCCCAATCAACAAAAGTCTTCGAACTAGCTTGCGTATTAAGATCTCTAGAGATCTTACTTATCATTGTGCTTGGTTTGTGAGATGTTTGGTTATAAATGTGTTTGAATAAGTGTGGAATGTGCGACTGTTCTAACGCCCATCAAAATGGCGCCGTTGCCATCAAGAAAAGACCCTAACTTTAACTCGACTCAATAAAATATTTGAGTGGCCTACCTTCAACCAAGTCTACGATCCTGATAGTTTCCACCTCTCTAGCTACGAGGAGCAAAATTGGCGGAATACTATAGCGGGGTATCCCAACTTTACCACTATGTCTAGCCATGCTAGCCATATCATCCACCCCGTACTCCGTATATTCATGAGAATTATGGGGTATGCTTGCTTTTCGAAGCAAGACCTAGGGAAGCTAACCGGTGCCAACCTAATGGCGCCAGTTTTTTTTAATCAAAATCAAGGTATTTGGCACCGGTTAACCGGTGCCAAATGCTTTAGTTGGCACCGGTTTTGAACCGGTGCCAAATTTTTGAGGAATTTGGCATCCCTCAAATCCCCAACGGTTCAAAACCGGTGCCTTGGGGGGGTTTGAACCGGTGCCAAATTAGGATTTTCGTCTAGTGAGAGGAGATAAATGCCTCTTTATGGCTTCCCGATTTGAGGGGGACCTAGAGGGTAATGTTAACATAGGATACTTGTTTATAAAGAGATGTTTGGAAATAAAGAGGAGTACGGAGTTGAGAGGGGAGATAAAGTGTGGAGGGATGATCACGATTATTGGAGTAACAACCAACCCACCTACCCTTATTGGCAAGGGCCTCGTAGCTGCATTTCAGAGCTACGATCCTATCCTCCCTATGATTATTCACAACCTGGGGGTTGTGATTCGGAGATGAGTTAATCTTGATTGTTTTTCTTTCTATCTTCGGCTTGCGAGCCGAGTATATCATGTATTCTTCTTTTCCCCGAACGTAGTTCCGGCTGATAATGATTTTTTATTAATAGAATTTGCCGACTGAGTCGGTTTTTCCCATATTTGCCTTTGATATAATCTGCTTCAATTTTTGAAAATTTTCTAGTATGCTCGTACAAATCTTTTTCTTTTTGCAATTTGACCCAACACATGCGGTATGCCGGATGCATTGGCTTTACCTGCCCCTGGACGATTGTTTGCTTGGATTGCCCAACCCTAAGCAGGCTGCCGTCCAATTAAGAATCCGGACGGATAGACAGGCGATCATTGACCATATTAAAAGTAGAATTATTCTCGAAGTTGGATTAGCAGACGGTGCCGGCTAGGGCCAACCTAGATTATTCGTTTAATCGGCTGCGAGTTACCCTTTGGGTATCTGTCATCGCCGTTGTTAGGATGCAGGCGGCCATTGGCCCGGCGTAGGCATATTAACCAGGTTATGAATTAACTGTTAAGGTTTTGACCTTGCTTAATTTGGGTTTGTAACCGGCTGTAGTGCCTTTGGGTAAAGACCGGTTATATTTGACCAAGATATCAGTTACCGTTTGTGTTGCGTTGAAGCAATGACCAGTTGTATATAGGTTTCAATTGATCATTCAATCGGCCGTGAGTTATCTTTAACCTAGACAGTCGGTTAAAGCCGCTTGAGTTATGATTTATAGAACAATGTACCACCCAAATGGGAGATGCTCTCTTCGACGAATTCACCCAAATGGGCGTCGCCGGTTGCCTTCTCATGTTGGAGCAGGCGGTTTGATGGCTATCCGGCCATTGGCCTTGTAAATAGATGCTACGTTTGGGAGTTAGCTCATATCTACTGAAAATAGAGCAAACGCATTCCCGGTTGTGCATTACACAGATGGGGCTCTTTAAGAAGACATAAATAAAGCATCTTTTTATTAACATACTCTATTTTCAAAGATTTACAAGTCTTTAGAAGTAGTACTTTTTCAAGTTATCTACATTCCAAGTTCTGGCTAGCTTCCTGCCGTCTGAAGTTTTCAGGCGGTAGGTGCCGCCTCTAACTTCTTCAAAAATCTGGTAGGGGCCTTCCCAATTGGGGGTTAGCTTTCCTTGCTCATTGGCCCTACCGGTGGCCTCCATTTTCCGTAACACAAAGTCCCCCACTTTCAAGGGTCGTTTGTGCACTCTTCTGTTGTACGCTCTCGTCATTCTCAGACGGTATATCTCATGACGCAAGGCGGCATTTCCCCTGCGCTCTGGGAGTGAATCCAATGCTAGACGCATGGCCTCCCAATCAGCCTCTTCATCATAGAGCATGATTCGAAGTGTTGGCTTGTAATGTTCAATAGGCAGAACGACTTCAGTGCCATATGTCATGAGAAACGGGGTTTCACCGGTTGCCCCTTTTTCAGTTGTTCTGATGGCCCACAGGACATGAGGCAACTCATCTGCCCATAGACCGCCAGCTCTTTCAATTTTCTCTTTAATGTCGTCTGAGATGAGCTTGTTGAAGGCTTCAACTTGGCCGTTTGCTTGGGGACGACTGGCTGATGCAAAACAATGTGAGATCCCTTGATCTCCCAACCAGTTCTTGAGGGTAGGCGTTTCAAACTGAGGGCCATTGTCAAAGACCATAGACATAGGTACCCCAAATCGGGTGATGATGTTTCTCAAAATGAAAGGATGTTGACATCCTTTGTCTTAATGCCCTTGACCGCCTCTGCCTCAACCCATTTGGTGAAGTAATCCACAGTGACCAAGATATACCTCCGTCTGCCTGTAGCAGGCGTATATGGACCCAGGATGTCCATTCCCCATTTTACAAATGGAGTCGGGTTGTAGATAGCCGTCAAATCAGTGGCCGGATGGTGTATGAGTTTGCCAAATCTTTGACACTTGTCACACTTCTTCACCATTTCCATGGTGTCTGCCTCAAGAATGGACCAAAAGTAGCCTTGCCGCTTGGCCCTTTTCGCTAAAGTTCTGCCGCCTATATGTGATGCACAAAAGCCCGAGTGCTGATCCTCTAGAAATTCTTTCCCCCTTTCTGGGGTAACACATTTCAGCAGCGGCTGGAGGTAACCCTTCCTGAAAAGTTCTCCATTATGGATCTCAAAACTTGCTGCTTGCTTCTTTAATGCACCCGCTTCTGAAGGGGCATCCGGCAAAGTGCCGTCTGCCAAATAAGCCTGGATGGCATCCATCCAGGTTGAGCTTCGGTTAAGAACTCCAATGGAATCTTGTTCAATGCTTCTTTTTTCCATGACTTCCCAAAAGACTGACCTAGGCGTATCACAAGAGGCGGATGATGCCAACTTAGACAGTGCATCCGCCTGATTATTTTATGACCTGGGCACCTGACTTAGATGAAATTCATCAAGTGTCCCAGCCTCGTCTTTGACCGCCTGCAGATATTTGATCATAGCCGGATGGGTGGCCTCGTAGTCACCATGGTATTGGCTAACAATCAACTGAGAATCAGAGCAGGCGTCTACCTTTCTTGCCCCTGCCGCCTTACACATACGAATGCCGGCTAGCAGGGCCTCATATTCCACCTCATTATTTGAGGTTTGGAACTCTAACCGTAGTGCATATTCGTATTTGTCCCCTTCTGGAGACTTGCAAATTACGCCTGCACCACAACCGTTCATAGTAGAGCTCCCGTCTACATATACCTTCCAGACCTGATCAATATTTTTCGGCTGAGCCGACCTTGTCATTTCTACAATGAAGTCGGCGAACGCCTAACCCTTCACTGCCTTTCTTGGTTCAAAAGTTATTTCCAGACTTTGCATTTCAATGGCCCATTTGAGCATTCTGCCGGATGACTCCAAGGTTGTCATTGGCCGCTTGAGGGGTTGGTCTGTGTAGACCACCACCGGATGTGCCAAGAAGTAAGGTTTCAACTTCTTGATTGCCATGAAAAGAGCAAGACTAAATTTTTTCAACCAAGGGGTACCGCAGCTCAGCATTTCGAAGAACATGGCTAATGAAATAGACCGAGAGCTGAATGCCGTCTTTCTCAGCTAGGAGAGCGGCACTGAGGGCATGATCTGAGACGGCCAAATACATATAGAGAACCTCTCTTTCTAGAGAGCTAACCAGCCACGTGGAGGTGCTCTTTCAATTTCTAGAATGTCGCCTCAGCATTTTCCCCCCATTCGAATCTAGTCTTCTTTTTTATTGCTTGGAAGAAGTAGAGGCACTTGTCACCTGACCGGCTGAGAAATCTCCCCAATGCCGCCAGACAACCGGTAAGTTTTTGAACTTCCTTGACAGTGCGGGGTAACTTCATGTCAATTACCGCCTGTACCTTTTTCGGGTTAGCCTCTTTCCCCCTTTGATCAATCAGAAATCCGAGAAATTTCCCAGACTCAGCACCAAAGACACACTTCTTGGGATTAAGCATGACCTTGTGCCGCCTGAGGGTGGTGAAGGTTCCTCGGAGGTCAGCAAGGTGATCCGTCTGTAGCTTAGATTTGACTATCATGTCATCAATGTACGCCTATACATTCCTTCCAATTTGATTAATGAAGACTGTACTAATCATTCATTGGAAGGTAACTTCAGCCCAAACGGCATCACCGTGTAACAGAATAACCCTTGATCAGTGACGAATGCCGTTTTCTCTTGATCTTTTTTCCACAAGGGTATCTGATGAAAGCCTGAGTAGGCGTCCATGAAGCTCATCAAGGCATGACCGGCTGTAGACTCGACCAGACTATCGATCTTTGGAAGTGGATAGCTAACCTTCGGACATGCCTTGTTCAGATCTGTGTAATCGACACACATCCGCCAGGTACCATCCGGCTTTTTAACAAGGACAATGTTTGCTACACAATCTTGGTAGTAGCATTGTCGAATGAACCCGTCATCCATCAGCTTCTTGACCTCGGCGGCAGCCGCCTGAGATCTTTCCTCGCTGTGATTTCTTTTCTTTTGCCTAAACGGCTTCTTTTTTGGATCCACGGCGAGTTTGTGGACAACAAGATCCGGGCTGACGCCTGGCATCTCTTCCACTTCAAAAGCAAAGATGTCTTTGAATTTCTTCAGCAGTTGGTGCAAGTCTGCACCCAACTTGGAAAAAGAAACCGTCCCCACCTTAACGGTTCATTCTGGACGGCTGTCGTCAAGAACAATGTCGATATTTTCACCAATCGGTTGGGGAAGGAGATCATCTGACCGTTCCCCGATCAGTGATTGCTATTGCTTCTCATTTTTTACGGCCACCAAGTGGTCCGCCTTTCTCTTTTTGCCGGCTGCTTTGGGAGCAGGTGCGGTTTCCTTGAAGTCATCAAGGTCAATAGGTTCCTCGCCATGGCCGGCTGCGGCCACAATAGGCTTGACGTCTAAGAGATAGCACTCCCTTGTCGTCTTCTGACCCCCATTCAGGTAACCCACTGACCCATCATCCCTCTCAAATTTGATCAGCATGAGGGATGGGATGATGACTGCCTTGGACTCGTTGAGGGTTGGACGGCCTAAAATCAGATTGTAGGCGGTCAATTCCTCAACCACCAAGAACTTGACGACCATGTGTCGTCCCTCCCCCTTTTCTCCTAGCCGGATGGGTAGGTCAATCCTCCCCACCGGATGCACTACTCCTCCTCCAAAACTAACTAAGGGGTGAGAGGCTTTATGCATGTTGTTAGGCTTGTACTTGAGCTTCGCTAAGCACCGATAGCTGAAAAGGTCAGACGAGCTCCCGGTATCAATGAGGATTCGGCCCACTCGTTGGTTGGCAACCTTGCACTCGATGACTATGGGGTCATCATGAGGCCGCCTGACCTTGCCCCGGTCCTTCTCAGAGATGATGACCTCAGGGAAGGTGTCTTTCAACGCTTGGCCCTCATCCACTGAGTTGACCTCCATCTTTCTGATGTTGTCCTTGGTGCTCCGGATGGTAGGACCCCCTCCCGCGAACCGCCTGCTATAGTAAAGATTTTCTCTTCATCATTGTCAAAGCTTATAGCAAGGTTGTCAGGATTTTTGGGCGGTTGACCACTGTTTGTTCTGGGGTTACCCTTGGACATCAGAATATAAGACTTTAAAGCCCCCTCACCAGCCAGACGGTCTAGTAACCGCCTGAGGCTATAGCAGCCATTGGTATCATGGCCTATATCCTCATGGAAATGACAGTACTTGCTCTTGTCCCGACTTTTGATGGGACTTTTCATTGCAGCCGGTTTCTCAATGGTCAACCGGTCTTTAATCTCCATGAGGATGGAGTATCAGTCCTTGTTGAACTCGTACTTGGAGACGTACGACTTCAAATCTTTCTTTTTCTTCTAGGACGGCTTACTAGAATTGTCCGCCACCCAGACTTCTTTTCTTTTCTTGCTCTCTTCTTTTTTGGCCGGCTGAGCTAACCGGCTCTCTTTTTTGTCGGAATTTTTAGGTTCCGACGGCTGCTTGATGGCACAAAGCTCCGTCGCCTATATATAGGCTTCAGCTTCCATCAGAGCTTCTTGGAGGGTAGCCACCCTCTTTCTGACTAAGTCAAACTTGAAAGTCGACCCGTCTTTCAGACCCTTGAATAAGTCTTTGTAGGCTACTTCGTTAGACAGCCCCTAAATCTGAATTCTCATCAGATTGAACCGCTTAACATAGGACCTTAGCCCTTCTCTATCTCCCTGCTGAATAGCGCCCAAATCAAGACTTGTCTTTTTGGTTGGGATGTTCATAGAGAAGTTGGATGCGAACAAGTATGAAAATGTCTTGAAATTATTGATGCAACCGGATGGCAGATTGCCAAACCATCTTTGGGTTATGCCCTTCAATGTCGCCGGGAAGCATTGACACCAGGCAGCGTCATCCAACCCCTATAAGTACATGAGGTTGGTGTAAGCCATTAAGTGATCTTCCGGGTTGGTGGTACCGTCATAGGTACCAACAACACATTCTTAACCTTGGTCGGCTAAGCCGCCTCGGTTATCTCCCTGGAGAACGCCGACGGCTGTTCCCCAAGGTTTAGCAACCGAAGCTGCCAGTCCATAGGCTGGACATTCAGTGTCGCCTGACCCCCGAAGAGGGTCGGCTGCATGTATAGTGATCCATATGGCATCTATGGCTATTGGGGCACATACGGAGCCGGCTAGATAATCTGAGGGCCAATACGTGCGGATAAGCCGCATGAGTGACTCTCTCGGTTTGTTTTCGAATACTTCATTGAAGTATTCTGGAAACTGTCTTGGTACGTCAACGTTGAGGCCGACTCAGACAATTGTTGACTTCTCTTCTGCTGGATTAACATCTGGGCATCTAAGTAAGTCCTTTTTTATCCATCCGGCTGAACTTGCCGAATGGCCTTCCTTTTCCCTGATTCAGGGAAACGGAGCTTTGAAAGGTCGATCATGGGCCCATCCGTCCCCTTTGGTTTAGGGTGAGGAGTAGGCACACGATCCTTAACGTGCTTCTTCCCTGAGGGAGAAGGCTTCTTGGCCGACTGACCCCTGTTGGTGTTAGTTGACTTGTTTATCAGGTCCTTAATTTCCCCTTTGAAACTCGTCATGAATTTCATGAGTTTGTCTTTAGTAACGGGAGAGGCACCCTCCGCCGCCTAGGGTAGCCCAGCCAGCTTGACGGTTGGGTTGCTTGGACCTGCTTTATCTTCGCCCCGTTCCCTTGTTTCCTTGGAACAGGTGAGTCTTGTTCTGAATGACCCGTCTGGGACCACATAAGTGCCGACCTCAAGGTCGTCACTACTATCTTGGTCCGTGTGGACCTCAGCTTCGGCCGTAGCCGTTTGCCTTCAGCAGGAGATACAGAATCTGATGCCATCTCAGAAGTACTCTCCTCATAGACGGCGCCAAATGTTTCGGGGTTTTTGGAGTCCCTCGGGAGAGTTACAATTCCAAGAATGTGCGTCGACCGTCTGTACCTGTAAAACCACGGAAAACTCCAGTTGGGTGGAGTTCCGCCTCCGACGATCAAGTTAGAACGTATCCGGATGTATAAAAGTGCGGAATGTAAAGGTTTTTCTCTCGAATTCTGAGAGAATTCTGCAATTAATAACGCTCGGGTTTATTGTGTATATTTTATGAATGTCCAATAAATGAGGATTTTCCTCTATTTATAGTGTAAGGGGATCAGTTCCCCTTTCATAGGTTGGAGTGCCACGTGTCACCAGGGGGTTGGTTCTCTCATAACCTCTATGATGCTGACATGTGTCAGCACGCGATTGGTCCACGTGGACAGGGTATTTTTACCCTAAACACCCTTGATCCTCATTCTCTCTTCAACTACATTTTTTTATGGCTTTAAAACTGAAGTAAGGGAGTCATTTTTTTTTTTTTGGAAAGAAAGTTCGTACTTTTATTAATCATGGTTTAAAGACAAAACTTCTATGAGTACATATGGAAATATTTCACTTGGACAATGATTTTCCCAAATTTGCTCAACCCCATACGGCATTAATTTAGTGAGGTGGTGTGCAACTCAGCTACTCTCGCGCTTAACATGTGACCAGCTAATAAAATCAAAATGCTATTCAAAACAAAAATATCATCTAAAATCTTGTCTAGATCAAAGAAGTAGGTAGATGCTACTTGTAGTCTTGAAACCAGGCCTTGGCAATCAGATTCGACGATAGCATGCTTCAGCCTATGCTTTCACCCCAAAGTTACATTTCTTCTGCAACCTCTAGTGGCCATCTCCTTCTCATCCGCCTACATCCAGCAAATAGTTCAAACCTTTTATCATCTCTTGCCACAACCCTAAGTCCCACATAGCCTTCGTCATCAAATAAAGAAGCATCACAATTAATTTTGAATATCCTATTGCTAGGAGCTATCCATTTCTTAGGGTTGTGCTTTCTAGCTTTAGACTTACTACCACAGATTTTAGTAGTATACTTATTATAGTCAGTTACCAGCCTTTGAACTCTACCCAAGACAACCAAATGAGGGTTCCTGGTGCCATTGAAAACCTTATCATTCCTTCTACACCAAATATGCCACATCAAAGCCACTCCAGTTTGGCGTTTCTTGCCATCCACCTTATCCCATGAAGCAACCAGGCCAGGAAGGCGCATCTCAACAGCATAAGCTCTTCGCGTTCAGTCTTTTCCCAAAGGTACCTGACCGTGTGACACTCAAACAAAGTGTGCTGAACTGATTCTCTGCAATCGCACCACGGACAACAATCACTCTTAATCATATGCCTCCTCTTGAGTAAAGCTTGAACAAGGAGGGATTCTGTGCATAATGGCCACATAAAGTGGCGCACTTTTAGGGTAGTATCAAGTTTCCAAATTGAGACCCAAGCACGGTGGAAATCATCAAGGTTGCTCCCTAGAAGGTGTGTTGTTTTAACATATAATATCCCATTCATAGTAAAGGCCCAAATCAAATTGTCTTTGTCTCACAATAGCTGAGCGGGATAGACATAATGCACTTTGTATATCTCTCTTTGAAGACAAAAGAAATCAGATTATAGTTCCACTCCTTGCAATTACTATCGATAAGGTCACTCACATTGAGAATTGAGTTATCCCTGTCACTAGTGATAAAACGCCCTTGTTCATCAGCCACCCAAGGTTCACTCCATACATCAATACTAGCCCCATTACCCACCCTCCAAATCAACCCTTCCTTAAGCAAAGATTTCGATCCCCATAAACTTTTCCATGAGTAACTACCATCCAAAACCAAAGAAGAGTCTAGAAAAGATGAGTTTGGGTAGTATTTACATTTTATCACACGAGCAAAAGGGGAGGAAGGTGCTTGAACAAGGCGCCATGCTTTCTGTCCGAGTAAAACTTGATTAAAAAATTCCATATCTCGAAAACCAATCCCTCGAGACATTTAGGAGTACACATAGAGTCACAATTTTGCCAGTGGACACGGTTTCTCCCTTCCGAACTTCCCCATCAAAACTTCGATGTTAGGGATCGGATTTCATCCAGAATCCCAAAAGGAATTCTATACACTCCCATCAAGTACGTTGGGATTGCCTGGATAACCGATATAATTAATAAGCACCTCTTTCCTTCCTCTAGACAAAAGTTTTTCCTTCCACCCTTGAAGTTTCTTCAAGATTCGATCTTTTAAGGCCGCAAAATAGATTTTTGGATCTTCCGATGATAGTGGGAATTCCCAAATATTTTTGTGAGCATCAACAAGTTGCATTCCCAACAAATCAATCAACTCCTTTTGCTTCGACACACACACCCCTTTGCTAAAAGAGAACTCTTACTCCTCATAATTAATTTTTTTGTCCGGAAGTTGTTTCATACAAGATGAGTATATCAACAATTTTTTAGCATTCCACTCGGTTGACTCTAGCAAAAAGTAAAATGTTGTCTGCAAAAATAGGCGAAAGATTACCTGTCCATTCCTAATAGCAAGAACCCCATGTAAAGATATATCCACAACGACCTTACAGATCAAGCCTGAGAGGGCATCCGCAATCAAAATAAATAAATATGGAGAGAGCAGGTTAGCCCTCGGGAAGGAAAACTTTGCCTCGACATCTCTTGGACTAAGCTCTCTTTATCCCACTAACTGAAGACTATCTTAGGTCTATATTGTTTCTACCCGAAACAACTGCTAATTCTCACTGACTCCCATAATCTAGTAGATACGCTACAATTAGGGAAAGAAAAATATATAAATATCTTATGGACCCTATAATAAATTTAAGATATCAGCCTACGCTTTAATCACAAGGCACACCTACTTGCACATATTGTTTCTTCTATTCTTACCTCTTTTTCAACTTTGTAATTTATTTGTTCAAGCTCATGTCATAAAAAAAATCTTAATTTATAAACCTTTCATTTTAATACGGAATTTATGTTGATAGATGAATTTAATGACGATGGTTCAAATATTAGCACAAAAGGTACGAATAAACTAATAGTTTATCTTATGATATATTTCTTTTTATTGTTTTTGTTTAGTGTATAACTTTTTTAATTGCATGGTTTATATTTTTAACATAATACTTTAAGGTGTACTTTCTATTAAGGCTATATCTATAAAATGATTCATAAAACCATGTTCAAAATTAAAATTTTCTCTCCCGTTAGGGCGATTAGGGCGTAGGGGTTTTTGGGGTTTTGGTTGTCCTCGTGCCACGGTGGTCCGACAGATTTTTACCGACGCCATCTCCGTTTCTCTGGCGTCCTTTCCAGCGGTGCAAGTCTTTTCAGTGTGTTGCGTTTCTATTGTCATCAATTTTCAAAAGCTTTTGGCGTCAGTTATAAGGTAACGTGTGCAACAGGTTCCACGGCTATTTTTCGGTTGGTTCCACGACCATAATTCGGCGTTTATAGGACCGGAGACGAGCTCTAATTTCTGGCATATTCGGTGGGCAAATTATCAGGCTCTCGATCTTGTTGTGCGATTTTCTGGTGCAGTTCTAGCAGTTTTCTGGCGTACTTGGTGCGATTTTCTGGTGCAGTTTTTTGGCGCTTTGGGTGCGACTTTGGTGCAGTTTTTGGTCGGCGGCAGTGGGTTTCAGTAGGTGTTGTCTTTTGGTGAGTTTTTATTTGCTGTTTTTTAGTTGTTTTTTTGCTGTTTTATTGGTGTTTCATGCGGCTTGGGTGGTTTCTACTATAGTATTGAGTGGTGGTTGTGTGTGTGTAGCTATGTCGGCTATCGTTGTGAGATTTTATTGTCCCTTTATGGATCTTAGTGGGTGTCAAGATCAGGGTGGAAATGGGCATACTAGGAGTTCTCTAATCATGCATCTTCATGATCGTCATTGTTGTATTGGTGCTCGAGACATCACACGATATTCTCTTACTTCTAATTTGGTTGTTTATACTAAGGCAGAAGTTACTTTTACACGTATGGGAATTTGGTTATGCGGGGTTTGCTACAAAACATATACTCTTCGTTCTAAGTGTCGTCATGGCAGGGGTGAGGAATTTATGTCACCCTTTGATGAAGGAGATGGTATTGTTCGTTTTGTGCTTCATGAATTTTCAAAGTCAATAGCTCCTTCTTCTTCTGCACGGCTAAGGCGGGCGACTAGGTGCAAGATTACCTTTGTGGTTTTGATGTGGCTCTCCTTAATAGCTTGTTATCCAAGGGGTTTCATACTGTGAAATCCATTCCTCCCAAGTGTCATTTGGGGTTTTCTCTTATTTTGGAAGGAGCTCTTGATAAGGTGATTTGCAAGCCCGAGGACATCTCTAGTTGGGTTTCTTTGCTAGTGATGCCTCTCTGTACCCATAGAACCTTCCATCCGTGAAGTAGTCTTGAGTGTAAGTCTACTATTAACGTCAACGTCAAAAGGAGAGTATTGTTCGAGCTATTGTTTCTCAGAGTGCTCTTGGTGGTAGTTTGCAGCTTGTGAGGGAAACTTTGGAGGAGGATTCTCATACTTTGTCGGTGGTTGATGATGAGGACCTCGATTTGGATGAGCTTAATATCAAGCAGCATAAGAGGAAGATTTGTGATGGTCATTACACTATTGCGGTTCGGGTTCTTTCTTCTTCTAGCATTGGTCCTTTTAATGATGTCACTTTTGCGGATTTACAATCTAAATACCCTTCTTCACCAGCTCCTTCTTTTCCTGATATACCTATTAATCAACATCATCTTATTGCTACTCCTGTTGTTGTTTTGAACCTTATTACTAGTTTTCCACGTGGCAAATCATGTGGTATGGACGATTTACATGCTTAACACCTTACGGATTTCTTGAGTGGGCCAGATGTGGATTTTTCGAATGAGTTAGTTGACTCTATTTCTCAGGTGGTTAATCTTTTTATGGCTGAGAAATTAAATGTCCTAAGGTATTGGGTGAGTATATTGTCCATGCTCATCTCACACCTATTGTCAAGCCAAGTGGTGGTATTCTCTCAGTTGTCGTGGGTACTATTTGGCGGGGTCTGGTTTCGAAGGTTAGTGCTGTTTTGGTTGGACAATCCTTGAATCGTTATTTCGATGGTCTTCAATTTGGTGTTAGGGTGCCTGCTGATGGTGAGGCAATTCTACATGTTATAAATCGGTTGATTGAGGATCGCGGTTCTGACGTTGGTCTTTCTATGTTGTTGGTGGATTTTCAAAACTCATTCAATTTAATTAGTTGATTGAGTCGTTATGTTACGTGAGGTTCGTCTTCGGTGTCCGACCATTTTGCGTTGAATTGAATTTTGCTACTTTAATCAAGCCAGATTGTATTATAGGGAGCACACCTTATGGTCATCTTAGGGCGTGCAGCAGGGTGATCCCCTTGGTCCTCTGCTTTTTGCTTTGGTATTACATCCCTTGGTGTGTAAAATTAGAGACTCTTTTGACATATGTCTTCAGGCATGGTATTTGGATGATGACACTATTATTGGTGATATCTTGGTAGTGGGGAAAGTTCTAGAGTTGATTATGGAGGATAGGCCTCGTTTTAGACTATACCTCAATGTAGAAAAAATTAAAGTTTTCTGGCCTGTAGAAGACCCTCGTTGTAGGCTTGTGGGTGTCTTTCCCCCTGATATTGCTCGACCTCTGCATGGTATTAAATTGCTTGGTGGTCCCACCTGTTCCAACTTCGTTTTTAATGGTAAGCTTGTGATGCAGATAGTGACCAATACCATTGTGCTTATGAATAAGGTTGCTAAGCTTGATGATCCTTAGTGTGAGTTTTTGTTACTTAGGGCATGTACGGACATTTCAAAACTCTACTTTGCTTTGAGTACTTGTCCTCCTTGTTTTTTTAGGAGGCTTAGGGCATAATTGATGGGGCTCTTCGGTCTTCCTTAGAGCGTATTGTTACTGCTTCTGGGATAGGATTTGGTGATTGGCAGTGGCGTCTTGCCACCGTACCTTTTATGTTTGGAGGGCTTGGTGTTTATTCCACGAGTGATGTTCGACATTATGCTTTTCTCGCTTCTCATTTGTAGTCTGCTGGCTTGAAGTCTAAGCTTCTTCGACATGTTGGTATTGTTGGTCCTGACCGTGCCTTTGATGATGCGTTGAGACTATTTAATAGAACTGTGGAGTCTAAAATTTTAAGTAATCATTGTGAGGTCGCTGCCCCAAAACTTATGAAAAAATTGGCAAATATATATATTTCACAAAGGTTATTGATCTTGCAGAATCTACATTTTCTTTATCTCCTCGTCAGCCAGTTTTGTGGAAGTCACAGCAGGGAGAGCACACCTCGGCTTGGATTTGGGCGGTTCCTATTTCTGGGCTGGGTAGACGATGAATGCCAAGACTAATCGATGTGTTCTTGTTAATGATTGAGTGTTCCTATGTTCTCTATTTCAACATTGTGCTTTGCTTGTTCTAGGGTATTTGCTGGGGATATTTTTGGGGATCATGCGGTGTCATGTGCTAGTATGGTGGGAATTAAACATCACCATAATGTTGTTCAGTGTAACCTTCTTGATGTTTGTTATCGGTCTGGGATTTCAGCAGGAAAAGAGGTTGAATTAGAGGAGGTTGTTACATTGCTAAAACGGGTTCAGAAGTTCTTGAATACGCAAGACATTAGGGTAGGTCCTGCTGCCTATATCTTCACTAGGATTAGATTTGCTATAGCTAGAGGAGTGGGAGCCCAGATTGTATCTCGACTTCCCACTAATTTGTTTTATAGGTTGCATGACTTTGTCTATTTTTGGTATATAATAATAATAATAATAATAATAATAATAATAATAATAATAATAATAATAATAATAATAATAATAATAATAATAATAATAATAATAATAAGAAGAAGAAGAAGAAGAAGAAGAAGAAGAAGAAGAAGAAGAAGAAGAAGAAGAAGAAGAAGAAGAAGAAGAAGAAGAAGAAGAAGAAGAAGAAGAAGAAGAAGAAGAAGAAGAAGAAGAAGAAGAAGATTATAATAATATGATATTTTATTACAACTATTTACAAATAGAAGATAAATGAGTTGGATGTTCTGTATTTGTGCAATATTTGAACCTGTAGTAGAGCTACTTTAATTTCACAAAAAGATGGGAAAAAAAATCGAGTTTTATAAATATATATGCTTATTAAATTTTAAGTACTTATTGAGACAAATTGAATAAATTAAACAAGACATCACACAACTTTATACTCCGTAATTCTTGTACTCTATATATATTAAAATTAATTTAGAGTCTTCTTTCTTTTTTTTTTTAAGGAAAATTTAGAGAAAAATCCAAATAGGAAAAAGAAATAGAAATGGAAGAGTAAAAAATGGTTTATTTTAAATAAATATTGACATAAACACAACTTTTTACTATTTTAAGGCTTTTGAAATTATATGGTTATAAATATGTAAAAGCACATTTTTAGGGATATAAGAGTTCATGCACTATTTATAAGATTTTTGTTAAACTTTTTATAAGGTAGAAATTATTAATACAAATAATTAATGGTAAATGACAACATTATGAAAATTCTAAGTTATAAAACAACTAAATATATTGCGGAGTGGATCTATGTTCATAATAGGGGTGAGAAAAATTGTGAGTACACGGAATTAGAACCGGAATCGGTTAGTAACAGGCAGGTCCAGATCCGGAATTGGACTTGGGGGTTCAAATTCCAGAAGATAAATAAAGGAACCAGTTGCAGCCGGTTCCAATTCCAATTCCCAATTTTTTGGATCCGAAGTCGGTTGGGTACTAGGTTGCCTAATAAATATTAAACTAAATGTATTTAAAAAAAATAAAAAATAAAAAATAAAAAAAATAAAAAAGTTTGAATGTATCTAGTTAGTTATATAAAAAATATATTATTAGTACCTAACATAAATAAAATAGATTCTTACATATATAAATATAAGTATTAAACGCTAAAAATATAAGTATTCAACGCTAAAAATGAAGTGGATCAAGATAAGTATTATAATTTGTACTAAATTTAGTTCACGTAATTTGTTAATTTATCAACAATTTTAATATAATTTATTTTTTGTGTTTAGAGAGCCATAATGGCGAGCAATGAGAATCGATCCCAAGATCACCTAAAATCGGAAAGAAAGCTATAACCTCTTGACCTATCCCTCACTTTCATAATTTATTTCAATTAACTTTCATATTTTATTGACTAATATTTTATTGAATTTTAGTTAACCATCCACGCTTTGTAGAGTTGTTTAATTTTTATTATGAATCCTTCAACCTGATCATCTCTAGCTACAAATAGATTCAGTTCAACAATAACGGGACTCAAGAAAGGAAAAACAACATTACATCCCCTCTTTGATATAAATTTGAGGTAGTGGACACATTGTACTCTGAACTATATTCAACGGGATTACCTTATACGACAAGGCTTCACACAAGTGTACCACAAACACCATGCACACATTTGAAGTGGTCAATTCATTAGCTGAATCCATATCAATAAGTGCATCAATCAGGGATTTAATTCCTAATTTTTTTTCACTAGGCGAAAAATGGAAATGAGCACCGGTTCAAAACCCCCCTTTAGCACCGGTTTTAAACCGGTCCATATTTGAGGGATGCTAAAAAAAAAATATTAGCACCGGTTCAAAACCGATGCGAAAACTAAGAATTAGCATCGGTTAACCAGTGCGAATTAGTTTTGGCACCGGTTAACCGGTGCTAAAAGTATATAAGGCGCGCTTTTCTTTTTTGGTATTAAATGCAATTGGCACCGGTTAACCGGTGCCCTTTTATGGCCCAAAAAATAAAAAAAAAATTGCATTTTTTTTTTTTTGCATTTTTTTCACTTAAATTGTACCAAATACTTATATATAATCATAATATACATAAAACACATATATTTTCTTCAATAACTTGTAATATTAAACTTTAAAAAACTGGAAAAAAAAAATAAAAAAAAATAAAAAAAACTACACAATCAAAGATAGGAGGCAGTAATAGCACTAAAGTAGCAGCAACAGCATCAAAGATAGGAGGCACTAGCAGCAATGTAAAAGCAGCAGTAACATCAAAGATAAGGCAGCAACAGCTGCGGGAGTAGCAGTTAGGGAGCAGTAGAGGCAGCAACGTGGAGAACTGATCCACTCTCTTGTGAAGAGGCAGCAGTGTGGATAAGACAACAAATGCATAATGTAGTAGCATCAACTACGCACCTTCCTCTTCAACATTGCAACATAATGTTACAGCAACGCTGCCCTGCCCAGACCACCACTTCATCAACAACAAGCCACTTTGGTTGTTGGCTCAGTCATAATTTCCTTGTTCTTTTTCCAAAGACACATATCATATATGCCACCATAGTCCTAGAGGACTCCTCAATTATTAAGCTTATAGAAACAGATGAAGACTCGAAAATTAATCGATCATCACTAAGCCCTATCATGTATGCCAATTGGACTAAAAAAAAATTGTGATTGAAGGTAAAGGAAATGCAAGTTCACGTGCTTGTGATTTCACACATGTAATTCACAGCATCAGGTAATGTAGTTATGTGACAGTAGGTTAACTGATCCTTTATAAGGACAAGATCAAGAAAACTATAGTTAAAAAAAAAAAAAAAAAAAAGACCCACATGAGTCACATTTCTCAGCCCAAACAAACAAGTCCAACATCAATATGAGCAACAAAGCAAAAGCAGAAAAAGAAAAAGATAGCAGATGCATCATTGTTAACACTCTAAAACCAAAATCAAGCAATTTATCACATTGCAGAAATCAGATTGCAGAACCAGATTGCAGAAATTCTATCCTCTGTAAACCAACAAGCCCAACCAGATCGCAGAAATCAACTCCATCATTCATCAACAAAAACCGTAAATTTCAACAACATTCATCAACAGAAACCGCAAATTTCATCAAAATAAAGTAAATAATTCATGAACCCATCAAAGGGTTTTTTTTCATCCAAAAACTTCTCAAATTGTGTTACCTCAACGGACAAACCGGAGCAAATCACAGTGAGAAGTTGTACGATGAAAGTGAGTCCCTTCATCATATGGATTATCCTAGTGTAACTATTTACGGCCAAGGGACTCAACGCATTATGATATCTATAGCACACGTCTTTAATATTCATCAACCACTAGGACTCAACACATCTTTAAAATTCAAAGAATGTATGCATTTAAAGGGACAATTCATCAACCACTTGGATAAAATCAAAAGAATAATCCATAATTAGGGCCAAAACCGAAATAACAGCAACACAAGCTCAGCATGGCAAAGGCAGAGACTCAACATGCGCAAACAACAGCAACACAAGCTCAGCATAGGCAGCAACAATAAAAGAGGCTGACCAAAGGAATCAACATCAACAATGGCTGACCACATGAAGCAATAATAACACAGGCTACACATAGGTAGCAACAACAACACAAGCTGAGGGACAGCAGCACAACCTAACCACAGGAATCAACTGCAACACAAGCTGACCATAGGAACCGACAACAACCCTGGCTGAGCACAGGAAGCAATAACAACACAGGCTAGGCATAGGAAGAAACAACAACACAGGCTGAGCATAGGAACCAACAACAACACAGGCTAGTCACATGAAGCATTATCAACACATGGTAACCATAGGAAGCAACATTACCACACCCTGACCATAGGCATTCACAACAACATAGGCTGATCATTAGAACCAACATCAACATAGGCTGACCATAGGAACCACAACACAGAATGAGCATATGAAACAAAAACAACAACACAGAATGAGCATATGAAACAAAAACAACACTGAGCAGAGTAACAAACAGCTACACAGAGTGGGACTGTAATCCAATCGAGCAATAACACAATTAAAATAGTCAAATCTATCCAAATGCTCAATAAGAGAAAATTATTTATTTACAACTAGCAACATCTTCTCAACCTTATAATCTTGTTATGCATGCACATCAACAATTTAAAATCAACAATACCCCAACGTCACTAAAATGCGGTTGTTATAGGCGATATGAAGGGCCGAACAAAAACAATCAGCCTTCATAATCGAAATGCATTGCAAAACAACTGGACTAATGATTATCAGCTATCAAAATAGAAATATTGACAATTTAGTTAGCTAATTTGATTAATTTTATCTAAACCGAAATTTCGAGCCCAAATATCATTCTAACTATTAAAATTATCATTCATACATTTTGAAAGTTCATTTAAAGGCAAGAAAGTCGAATATCCCAAAAAAAAACTAACTGAATTCAGCAATCAATTAATTTAATTAGCAATGAATCAAACGGATGTTAGGAGGAATTTCTTGTTAACATTTTACTAGTAAATTTGATCGATTTCTTCCCTAAATTTGATAAATACAAGTAGATTCAAAATTCGCAATGAAGTAAATTCAACACATATGTAAAACAAGGAATTCAAATGTCAAATTTCAAAGATATCAACAATAACACAAGCTACACATAGTAAGCAACAACCACCACACAACATCAACGAACACCAACACAAATATCATCAAAATCCATCCTGGCCAGTAACTGAAATTACTGGCATACAATCACAACCACAAACAAACAAATCCTCCACCCAAAACATGCTGCTATTTATATAAAAATAAAAAAATAAAAAAAAATAAACGGAATGATAAATAAATTAGGGTTTCACAGAGACATTTACCTATTAGCTACAATTACTGGATCTAACGCTTAAGAAGCGAATCAGGGGGGGACTCAAGATTCACATCCTCTTCAATCATCGCATGAGATTTTTGCCCCAACTCCATGAATTCTTCTGAGGGTTAGACAAGCAACCCTACGAACAGATGGAAGGTGTAATGGGAAACCATTCATGGCCGACATCGAGGGACTCAAACACAGATCTAGGGTTTCACGATTGCCGACGGCTTTCAAATCAATGACTTGAACAACAACATCTGGAAGATCTTCAGAAGAATCAGGAGATGGGTTTGCAATAATCTTCGAAATCACATCTGGGGTTACAATATTCACCTCCATTTTATCGAAAAAAGGGGGAAAACAAAGATAAATTAGGGTTTGATTGAGGAGAGAAATTAAAATCCACAATAAATTGAAGAACCCTAACAATTTACTAATTCGCATACAACAAATCAGATCAGTTAAAACTAATCAATTACCTGTTGTTCGAAATGGTTAATTGGGTAAAAGACGTTTCTACCCTTAATAAAAGAAAAAGGAGAAGAGAGTGAAGAAAGGATAGTAAGTCTTCTTATCCCACTTAACCTCATCCTTCATACCAAACGCCTGGTTGGGGTTTTTCCCTTGGCTTTAAATGAAATAGAGCCAAGTCCAAAAAGTAAATTTATCTACATCTATACTACACCTCCTAACCTAACCTAGTAATCATACCTGAATCAATCCAATTCCAAACCCAAGTTAATAAGAGAGAACCTAAACCCGACCCGACCCGACCCAACCCAAACAGCTCGAAATCACCCAATTTGACCCATTTATCATTTTTTGTAATGACCCAAATGATCCAAACCACTTGAACAAAATGATAAAAAATCTAACCCGAATCCGACTCTTTGACTCGAATTGACAGGTCCACTACAACTATAGGTTGCGTAGTTTAAATTTTCCCGCAAGTATATCCAAATGTCTCACCTAGATTATAATAACATAACTACTTATTGGTCTGGCGATGTGCTGGCTCACTATAAATTGGTAAATTTGATCAAAATTAAATTTAAAAGGATAGTATTTAACAATATTTATAAGTGAATAAAGAATAAAAAAAATGGGTGTTAAATTTTATTCATTATACTTTACATAACCTATTAACTATTACTAAAACAAAACATTGCTGACGTCATCACTGTCCACATGTCACTCACATAATAAAAAATTTCCCGCTAAAATGCAAGGATGATGTCATCTTTTTTTTTTTTTTTTTGTGGAGCTACCATATTTGACAATTTTGAAATTTCCTATCAATTTATCTTTAAAAAAAAATGAAACAGTTGTAAATAGCACACTAATAAATGGACTCTTACATAAAAATATGTATTAAGCGACGTTGAATAGATATTATATCATAATTTTGATGAAAAATCTAAAACTATGAAATTACAAATATTTTTGTACAAGGTGCATAATTCTTATTTATATTTATTCATTTTTTTAAAAATGTATAAATTATAAAAATAGATTTTATATAAACCGTGCATCACACGGGTTCTAAACTAGTAAACTAATAATTTATGTAAATATTATACTTTGTATAATTATTGCTTGACAAATTTTTGGACGGAAACTATTAAGTGGTGGTAGCATCCAATTTGTAAAAAAAATTTCTGGTGTTAAAATAAATTTTTTTTTGGTAGATGGTGTTAAAAACCAATTTCAGACTTTTTTTTGTTGCTAAAAATCAAATTTTCCTAATTTTAATATAATTTGTTTCATTTAATTTTCATACTTTATGAATTAATTTATTTTAACTATAATACTAATGCGTTACACAAATGGTATAAGTAGATAAAATTCGTTAAAGGTAGAGGTATACAAATTTTTTGTATTTATTGATAGTTGTTTATAATTTATTTTTATTTTTTTTTCCAGTAGTTGTTGATAAAAACAAGTCTGTTATAGAATAGCATAGATTATGACGAATTTGTCAAGATCCTGACTATACTCCATATTTTTTATCACGTATAAAACACAAAACACAATAAAAAAAAGATGTACAAATAGTGCTAATATTAAAACGTGTCAATAAAAAAAAAAAAGAGGGAGTAGATGGCAACAAAACCATATTGGCCTTCTACAAATGAGCATAGAGGTTTATTAAACCATTGTGTGCCAAATTCAAGGGTATTATATCCCAATTTATGTAACCTTTAATGCACAAAGAACGTTCAACGTCTTTAATATCAATTTTGATTTTAAACGAGCCACAATTATCATACTCTAGAGATCCATCTAACAAAGGTATAGTTTTGCTTCAATCTAATAATCCAAATGCATCACTTGTTTTCCTATTGAAGTAGTCATATGCATTACCGAGAGTTAGAGATTTCAACAGACCCATATATTAGCAAATCTTTGAATTTGTCCAACCAATGTAAATAGCATATATTTCAACCAAAGAACTTGGAAACAATATACTCCGATATCCAACGTACACCAAACCTGAAATCCAAATATTAATAATTAAAGGCAAAACTGACTTGGTTGCACCTAGCACCCTGAGCTTTGCGCAATAGTCATAACATCATAAACTAATGATTTGGGTGCAAAGCGTACTATTAGTGAGTTTTCCGACCACCATTCTCGTAGGAGCCGGTGAATTAAATTTTTATTTTTCGATTTGCGCGCCGAAAAATGTCCCGTTAAGGTTTTGAGAGTTATTTTAGCCCTTAAGGATCCAAATTAAGCATGTAATAAGCAAAAAAAAACATAAATAACTCAATTTGGCTTAAAAAACAATGACATGCAAATCGAGATATATTATAACACGCAAAACGGGTCATTTACGCTATTTTTTTTCTTATTCTGAGCTCAATTACCCCCGAAAATCTTAACGGGACATTTTTTTGCACACAAAAAAAATTATAATTTAATTTACCAGCCCCAGCGAAAATGGTGGCCGAAAAACTCACTAAAGGTACACTTTGCACCCAAGTCATTAGTTTGTGGTGTTTTAGTTACTATACAAAGTATAGGGTACTCGGTACACTTAAGCAATAATTCAGAGTGTTGAGGCTAATTTTGCTATAATTAAATTATCAAAACAATAAAATAATAAATTAAATTGTAAAGGACAACACTATAAAACTCTATCTTTACATTACAGATGTAAATGATTTCGACTACATCATGATCTATGAATTACTATTACCTATGTGTATCAAAAATTCAAAATAGAAAACGCAATTTTTCATTTTCTTAGATTTAATTTTTCTTATTGAAGAATATTTTAACTTTTCTTCCTACAAAAAAAGAAAAAAAAAGGAAAAAAAAAAAAAAATTCTTAAATAAAATAAAAACAAAGGGCATACCGAGTACTTGGGTATCATGATGATTCATGAATAACCATTTTCCCTGATTCGTTGTCACATAACTCAGTATATATTCTAATTGAGATACGGAATGCTTCTTGATAATCTAGTGAGTTTTTACTCTTATTAGGTAGGAAATTCACAAACTAAGAGCACTTATAATGATGGGCAAAATAAAATGCTCATGGGCATTTTTGTGGGCATTTTGGTAGAAGTAGTCTTGCAATGGTGAGCAAAAGTGAAAATGCCTATAGGCATTTGTTATTTTGCTCATGAGATGAGCAAAATAAAGGATGAAGTAAGTATGTGGGGCCCACGAATATGCTGAAATTAATATAAAGAAGTGTTGTGTAAGAGAGAGAAAATAATGGTGGGGTATTGAAAAAGTGAGAGAGAGAGAGTGGTGGGCAAACATTTTTTTTGCTCACCATTGGGAGTGAAATTGTGAAAAAAATTTGTCCATGGACAAAACTGATTTGTTGAGAGAGAAAGTGAGTAGAGAAATAGTGGGTGGGCATTTTTTTTGCTCACTATTGAGAGTGGTCTAACAGTTGAAGTAAAGGTCCAAGCAAATCGGATTCTTCACCCTCGATCATTTCACATTTTCTCAAGCTATGGAGTGTGCATACCGTACTTTTAATTATGGTCTTACACAAACAATGGTGCTGATTTGTTTCTCTTATCTCCTCAATCTACTTCTTCCTTTGAATCATTTGGGCACTTTTGTATTAATTTGGCTTCCAAGACTGTTTTAAACACATCACAGTGTTTACATAAATCAAATTATTTGGCCCACATTTTAATTTATTTTCTGATTTTACAGTTTCTCTTCCTACAAGCAACATTATTCCGAATAGAATTATAGATGTTCTTCTATCAGACGTTTACTCATAATGAGTTTCGTATCATACTCTTCTTATCTTTTAGGAAGAAATGAGTATCTAGAATAAATTCTTCATGTGCAAAGGAGTTTACGCATTAAAGTACTATTAATTTCGGAGTTAGAGACGTGTTAAACTGATTATATAACTGATAAGCGGTTATAAAAAGTTTATGGGGCATATGTAAGAGTATTTGTATTCTAAACTTACAGTAAACTGTATCATAAAGATGCAATTATCCCTAACTTTCTCATTGTATTATTTTAAACATAAAGCCACACCAATAGCAACCTCTTTTTAATTAGTCTATCAAACCATACTGTATAACAGTATAACACAAATTGTTATATGTGGTCAATCACGCCATTAGTTGATGATATGACCACTTTTTTATTAATTAACAGTAATGTTGTTAATATAATGATCAAATGGGATTACCTTGACAAATATTGGTTACTCAAATGAACAACTGGATTTGGATTACTCTTATGAACAAAATTAAGTTTCTCTTACAAATGAATAATAATTACTCTTATGTGCTACAAGAGGGAAGATCTCCCTTTGAACTTATTTAGCAAAACTTTTTAAGCACTATTCACCTGATCTATTTTGACCATTGTTGTTGATATATAAATGATACAAAAATATTCTTATAAATGCTTGTTAGAATCGTCTCAATGAATAATTATAATTCATACTTAGCCAAGTAAAAAATAAAGCATTTAAATAAAAATAGAGGGAATAATAATTTTTGAAGTAAACATTACAAATTGGTCAAAAACAAATTGGCCAACCCATCAAACTCTTGTTTAAATCGTGCTTAATTTTGAAAACTATCTTTATGCAAGACCCTTAGCCCACCTTTTAACCATGAATTTACTCCGTAACTTTTTTCATACAGTTTTAGGAGGTTGTCCACATTAATATCACATATTAACAAGAGTTGTTAATATAGTGGCAAAATGGAAAATAAATACCTTAATTTTCGCATTTTATTCATTTAATAATAAAACATTGATGTGTATCCCGTTTCACTGCTGCGGTATGGTATTTTTGTAAAGTGACTGCACTTGACGGTAGAGTTAGCGTCGTTACCTCCCATTTTCTCTAACAAACTTAAGGAGGAGAGAGAAACCATTAATTCAGCCAAAGAAAACAATCAATAATTCCTTCGAAATTATCCTCGGGCCCATCAAAAACAAAATTCAACAAATATTAATCTGGATCCTGCTACTCCTGATTGTATGGTAATCTAGCTTAAAACAGCAACAAGTATTCAATTACCTTAGGTCATGCCTCTTCTCTTGCCCAGCAAGAATTCACTTATTATCCAAGCGAAATCGACACCTGTCGAAGCTTAAGAGTTTTGATGATGATGAATAAAAGCAAACTTCAACTAATGCAATTTCTCTAAGTGTTTGATTAGAACAAGTGAAGTTGATTTTGGAAGTGGATGAGTAACCTGCTTATGAAGACTCAAGAAGATCCTAAGGAAAGTTATAGAAAGTAGAAGAAGAGTTCCTCAATGGAACTAACTAAGTTCCCTAACAGGAACACTAAGAGAGGTTCCCTAATAGGAGCTTGACAGCAAGCTAAGAAGACTGGCTTGGTCTACGTTGAAGACAGCAAATTCTATAAGAACTTGGCCTGCGAAGTTCCAGCAAGAAGCTAGAGAATGAAGGATAGTCCTGGTCTGCGTGAAGCCCAAGTATCCTTAATTTACAGCGTTTGATGAGATAATCCAGCTAGAGAATATAAGTCTTTTTGTTAAGTTTATTTTTTAAAGATTATTGTAAATATGTTAGGAAAGTTTATGCATGGAATTTATTAGAAGCGTGACAAAGCTTGGAAAGTTTATAAAAGATAAGTTTTAATTTTATGAAAAGATTTTTGAAAGAATTTATTTTATAAAATCCGGTTTTACAAAATGTTATTCTTTTCATAAATTATATCTTTGATAATTTTTCTAAAAAGATTTTCTTCTAAGAAGATTTACATAAACGTGTAATTATGAAAACGACAGTCTTATAATTTTTATCCGTAGAAAACCCTACTTTACATACGAGTACAACTTGTATATAAAGTAGAATTCATAATTTGCACAACTTTGTGAGTTTATGCGTGAATAATCTGAAGAGAGCTCAAAGTGTAAGTTTGCCAAGTCTAAACTTTGTCATATTAGTTTCGGATTTCATGTGTAGCTTTCCAGTCACATATTAGAATCAAAAAGTTTGTATTGTTTTGGTTTTGGGTGAGTGTTAAGCATATTGCATATAGATTGTAGGCTTCAAGGTTGAAGCTGAGTGTGTGAGCATTCAGGGAGTGCCGAGTGAATCTAAGTCAGGGACTTAGGTTGGGTAGAATAGGGTTCTACTGTGTAGCAAGTTCAACCTGGAACTTGTTAGTAAAGGTCTGATTATAATAGGTTGTAACTAGGAGAGTTTGCTCTATCATAGTAAATTGCTTTGGTGTTTGAAATCCCTTGGAGGGTCAAGGTTTTACCTCCACTTGGACCCTGGAAGGTTTCCTCGCAAAATCCTGTGTGCATTGCAAGTTCCTTTTATATTTCTTGTTTTAATTCCGCAAAAGTAGTCACTAGGAACTCACATACAATTCCCCCCCCCCCTTGTAGTGTTCGTCTCAACTAACCATACCTTAGCTCATGCCTCTTCTCTGAGCCCAGCAAGAATTCACCTCTTACCCAAGCAAAATCGACCGTCCTAATTACAGGATTCCACCTAAAAAAACCATCATAAACACCACCTTCTCGTCGCTAAGGATGAATTGGGGATTCAATCAATAAACCCATAAAGCTGAGGCTGAATTGGGGATTCGGCTGACGATTATTCGGAAGTCAATCTACCAAATTTGGGTATTCAATTGCCAATCCAGGGTTTATTTAACTTCCAGAAATTGAAGAAGATGGAAGTGAAAATCCTCATCAACGCGAAAACGGAGCGAGCTGGGTCTGGAAAACGGAATATTTTGTGGCCCCACATTTCTTTCCTGACTTACCCCCAGATTCTCAGTGCGAAATGACGTTGACACCCCTACATCAACAAAACTTGTTAATATAGGATATTAACTTGGATTTTCTCCGGTTTTAGAAGAAAAAAGAGAGTTGATACACAAAGAAAAGGAGAATGCAACACATAAGACTAAGAGCAAGCACAACTGATGTTTGTCACATTCTTGTGTCATTTATTATCAGACCTATAGCAACGGAGTAATGAATTATTGTCCATATTTTCCTTCCTTTCAAATGAAATTTAGGTCTACCAAAGATGTTATACTAAATTAGCAATAACAGCTTTGTTTTATCAAAAACTTCTATTTTACCTTTTTTATGTCAAGTAGTATGTTTGCCATTAGTTTTCAACCTCATTTTCTTGATCCAAACTAACGTGTCATGTATTTATACCAACTGGGCAACTTTAATCATGTATGCATGAATGAGAATTTCACGATTGTAGGATGAATGGTTCGCCCAAACTTGATCTAGTAGTCTACTACTAATACGCACTAATCGTCTAGTCTCAAGTGAGATCGGTCTCACCCAATTTTATAAGTCACTTCCGAGACCCTGACTACTAGAAATCTAGAAATAGTCTCAGTTTACATGTACATGGTATACTTTGCATTGATTACCCTCATCAACCATGTTACAATTTTCATAAATATCATTTGTGTATTCGAAATAATGTGGTGAGACCGGTTTCCAATAAGTTTTTGTGTATACGATTACACTGCTCGGTATATACTTGCAAGGTATGTAATAATGTAACCAATGCGTAAATTACTCATAAAATTAAGTAATCTAATGACAAGATCAGCATGAGAAACTCTTTCACAAACAAAATGATAGTTGATCACAATTTGCTCAATATGGGTTCAAGTGTTATAGATGTGTAGTGCTCACACTGTCACTCATTTGACAAACATGAAGATGTGATAGAAAAAAAAAAACCCATTCAGATAGAAGCTTCCTGCATTGGTACAAGCTGCATCAACTGCACGATTTATAACTTGGAGCCATTGTAGATTGGTTTTAGTAGCGTCAAGATAACAAATTAGAGCCATGACTTAGTGAGGGAACAGACTTCGTGCCTTGCTATTATCTAGAGTTCTAGACAAGGGCACAAGGCTATACAGACAATACATAATCCATAGTACAAGAATTTTGGGAGCTCTAGAGAGAGAAACTCCCTGCTGTATTTGTGAGCCGCGAGAAATAAAGTGTTCCTACTTGTGCTTGTGTTTGTGTGCTTCTCTTACTTGTGTGTGCGTGCGTTCTTTATTCTTTGAATGTTAGGCTGGTGTAGACTTGGTCTAGGCGCCATCATGGGAACCTCTAAGGTCCCTAACTTAGGGGGGGAAAAGTTAATCTACAAATACCCTGCATTTCAAAAAACTTGTGGCATACTCTCGTTAGTAAACTGAGACGCTACCTATACTCCATAAACTGAGACGCTACCTATACAGTATACTATACAATACACAGCATACATGATATCAGGATAAGTCGTGGCAAGCTAAGGCATTACAATTAGTTGGATATAAGCTGCTAATCTAGTTAACTTCTGTGATAAACAGAATTGAACTGTCTTTGGGGAAAGCAAGGTATGCAGTGTATAGTACAGGTCAAAAACTATGAAAATTGTGTTTTGCATAGCAAATCAATAAAATAAACGCGGTGTGTAATAAGACAGGAGCAAGTCTGAATAAATAACAATAGTGTATTCGCGTGGACAGTTGTTGATTAGAGGCATTCCTATGGTATTTAAGCTTCCTACATATCAAATATTCCATTCATTCTCCTACAGCCAAGTCAGTCTGACCATGAATATAAATAATTTCCTGACCTAAATCCGAAGTCAGAACAAATCTGATCTTATTCAATGGGGCTAATTAAGCTTCATATAGTGACTTGATAAGTATATATTAATGTCGCTTAGGTTGCTTTTCATATAGATTGTTGCATTCTAGAAGCACTCATGTGAGACTAGCGTTGTTTATGGAGTATTGTAATTGTAAATGATAGGTCAACGGCGTTATAGAACGTTGACTGAGCCATGGACGTAATGGAGAGCATCTGTAAGACTGAGAATGTGTCCATCTTGGGTGGTTTTTGGACTATTATAGTATTGATAATGTGTGTAAGAAGCTATATATTAATCACATTTCCCTCCTTCGAGAAGGAATAGCATTGAAGGAAGATTATGTGTCAATAACTTCATACAAATCTTATCCAGTTTCTGAGATTCAGATAGATAAATTAACGTTTAGAATAGATTTTTATGATAAGAAGACATATGCAAGGGTTTGTTTTATGATACACGAAGTATGTATTTGTTTTAATTAATATTAGATAATCCTTTATTAGTTGCAAAAATTTATACTAGCCACCGAGCCAATCCAAGCCGGGTTTGACACTAACACGAGCTAGATTGGTTCGGGTTAGTATCTAGGTTGGGCTGCTTTGTGCACGGATAAGTTGACCCAATTTGGGCTAGGTGTTGGGGTTGACTGGGTTTGGAAGAAGATTTGGGCAAGTTATTTTATAGTGTATTTGAGCGAGCACGTGGGCCGTATTTCAACCTGGCCACAACCCACCTTTTGAGTTGGGTTGTACCGAGCTTTCACCAAGATAACATCGGTTGATCCAATGACCAGACTGATTTAGGTTTGTTGTGGATAACTTAGCCCAATGGCTATCTATGACTACAACTCTTAAATATACTCCATAATAGACTGTTATCTATTATGAGCACATAAAAGTCACCTACACAAGTGAGTATGTGATTTGAGATGACTAAACTTGTTTTATACTTATCCTGCTATAATACACTTCTTAGAAAAAGAGACGTCTTATCAAAATACTTCGTATTAAGTATGACTGTATGAGTAAGATTAGGAAAGGGATAAAGATATTAAAATCACTAAATACATTCTATGGCCAAAAACACCTTAGAAAAAGAAAATGTCAAAATTCATAACTAAAAGGCGACTTCCTCCTCACATACCATACCACAACAATCATGCAAATCAACATCATGAAAATTACTACTCCTATAAACATTACAATAATGTTGACGACATTAGTTAGTAGCTTCCTTTTTGTCACCTTTATAATCAAAGCATAATTACAACAAGGTGAGAACCTGGATTACTGACCCCACAAAATATGATTCGTTTTCCTCGTTTTCATATGCATATTCTTCAACAGGGTAGGCAGGGGTAGTTTTAACAGGTAAGATTTAGTCAATTATTACAGTACCATAATCCTTAGCTTTCTGCACACTTTACTAATCCTGTCTTTCCACTGTCAATATTAATATGCTTAAGTCATAATTATATAGTATTAGTAGAGTACAAACAACCCAGAAAAAGTAAGATTAATGTGTTGGAAATTGCATGGAAAATATACTGTTGCACATGTAATCTATACTACTTAAGACATTTGCACATGATTTTGGTCCACCATTGCTACTGCTAAACCTTACATTACAAGAATATCTAAATTATACTCCATTCTATTCAATATCATACCGACACATTATTAATTATTGTTCCAACAACCTAATTAGCTACAGGAATAAATTCTGTACAATTGGAGCTATACCAATAATGGTGCTATTTCTATAAATTTTGTTTTGCTTGACTAATCAAAGTTGCCAAGGCGGTCCGAAAAGACCTGAATCATTATTGTAAGGGTTGATGATCCATAGGCGAGGGAGCCAGAGATATATGATGCAAATGAACAAAGCTCCCAGTCCGAGTGTGCACAAGAGTGCGGGTTGGGAGCACAGGTTGTGTATTGCGTAACCTCAGAATCGGAAAAGATTTACTAAACAAAGTTCCTACCAACCAAAGAGAGGTTTTGACTGATACATCTATCAGCATTAATAAACAAGTTACTGCATTTGAGAGCTTTACAGATTGAACAATACTTTCTATATACAATCTCACATGTATCATGGAGTATAAGTTTCTCAATACCTAACATATCCAGATGAATAGACCACAAGACTGCAAGTTACAACAGACAGGAGCAATACCCTTCATCTAATCAGGAAAATAACATACTGTATATTAACAATTGAACAAAAACTTGTGTAATAAGAGTACATTTTTCGGATCAAAAACTGAAGAAACAACAAGATTATCGCCTTTATTAAGAAGTCGAAAAGATACAATTTCAATCCGGGTATGTGTTACTAACCAAGATAATATGCTACAAGCAAAGATGGTCATTCAAACAATTAGAACACCTAATACTAATACTAATGCTACTACTCACAATTGCCCTCTCTTGTCACCAATTCTAAACACAAACTATGAACAAGGAATTAGTAAGTAAAAATCAAGTGGTAAGGCAGAAAACTAACAAGAAAAACAAGCTCAAAAGAAGAAAAATTATACATACAAAGAAGAAAAAGAACTCATTCTCTCTGAATTGCTCCGATCATCAAGGTCTGGCGAAAACGCCCCACAGTTTTCCCCGGCCAAGACAATCAAGCAGCTTCTTGGCTCCCACGATTTCGAGCTCAACGAGCTTCTGCAAGTAAACACAAGCTCCGGCAGCCACCATTTGTTTCCTGCACTTCTTAGAGTGAATCAAAGTGGTCAATACAGCAATTGGCCATTTCTTATCTAAAACCTTAGTCAATGGATCCAATAGCTGAACTGTTCCTATTATCCCTCTCTCTTCCTTCCTGAATATCTTCCTGTTAACAGTACACATCAACAAACTCGAAAGAGCTTTCGCAGCCGCTTCTTTCTCCTCAATCGCTTTCCCATCCAACATCCTAACTAGAGCAGAAACACACCCATTTTCACCCATCTCCCGTCTCGCTTTCGAGCAAAACCCGAGCTCAAAAACAGCTCCTGCAGCTGCAATCCTCACTGCCAAAACCCCACAATTCAACAATGGCAACAATCTCAATGGAAACCCCTGAAAAATCAACACCTCCCCAATTGGATGATACGATGCTAAGTTCCTTAACAACTCAACAGCAGGCTCTAATCCCCTCCCAATCGGAGTCGAATCCCAGTAATTCTTCAAACTCTCAACCCCACCTTCTCTTGCAACCAACACCTTCAATGTCTCATCATTACACACCAAATTTGACAAACACCCGATCGAATTGTCCCTAGCTAAGCTCGTCCCAGCAGCCGATAATGCGATCAACACCGGAATCGAATTCTCCTCAACAAAATTCTCCTTAATCTCCTCAAATTGAGCTAATTTCCTCAACACCCCGGCCGCCATTGCTTGAGAACTCGGCGTTCCGCAGTGACAAATCTCCAACAACGACGAAATCCCACCTCTACAACCAATCGCCCTCGCATTCTCCTTACTAAAACTCAACGCCTGAAGAGCAACACAAGCTTTCTCTTTAGCAAACCCACTTCCAGACTCAATTACCCTAATCAATTGATTCAACAACGATAAACCTTCGGCAATTAAAACATGTTTACTACTCTCAATCGTCGAAACCCTAGCAATCGCCGCCACAATTTTTTCTCTCATCTCAAACGACGTCGTATCGAGTGATCGCACAAGAACAGGAACAATCCCTTGAGCAACCCCAATCAACACATTCTTATCATCTTCATTTAACAACGCTAACAACGAATCCATTGCTGAGTTCTTTGACTCAGAACTTCCGATCTGAAGACGAGTCAACAAGTTTCTGACCTCTGCTCTAACAGCCTCCCTTCCTTGAGGTTGTTGTTGAGAGCTCGAAACGACGCCGTCTTGGGAGAGAACCCCACTTCGAAGCAAGATCTCACAGTCTTTGTTAATCCCATCGAGTGTGGAGGACAAAGAGTCGATGTCGCTCTGAGTACGGAGTTTTCCGGCGGGGAGGGAGGAGGGGTCGGAGCATTTTCCGGCGAGGGAAACGGCGTCGTTTAAGGCGGAGGAGAGGGAGGAGAGGACGGCGAGGGAGAGGGAGTTGGAGGAGAGAGAGTGGGAGTGGGAGTCGGAGAAGTCGGCGAGGTGGGATTGGAGAGAGAGGAGTTTGGATTTGATGAGAGACCATTTGGGTTTGAAGTGGTGGATGAGAGGGAGGTGGGTTGAGAGGAGAGAGGTGAGAAGGTGGGTTGAGAGGAGGAGGAGGTCGTCGGATTCCGGGGAAGCTTCTTTCATGGCGGATAATGGAGGTTGAAGAGAGAGAAAGTATGGTGGTTAGAGGAGAGAGAAAGAGTGGAGTTGTTGTTGTGGAGGAGGAGGGGGAGGCATGAGGGAGTGATGGAGGAGGAGATTGAGGAAATTATGGGGGGAGATGGAGAGAAAGGAGAGGAGAAAGAGAAAGGGGGAAGGGAAATTATTGATGGATACTGGAAATTAAAATGAAAAATGAGAAATGAGAAAATGGAAATGTGTTCTGCTTTTTTCTGGTTTTGTATTCGCGGTTGTTATGGTTTTTGTTCACGCGCTGTGGGTCTGTCACCTAGCTGTTTAATAAAGGGGCCAAATTGGTTTTATCCATTTTGCATACTACTTAAAAAAAATAAAAAATTCTTGTGAATTTTTATACTTCTAAGTTGTACCTAGACCTGGAAAAACTAACCCGAGTAGTACCCTATCCGAAATATTCGATCTATGACTTAGTTAGGGCGCGAAACAACAATATGAACTCGACTCGTAAACAAAAATATAACTCAATCGGAAGTGAATTGACCCGTTAGTTTTTGACCTGGTGCTCGAAGTGAACCGACATGAATTGACCCAAAGAGATCCTGATACTCAAACTAGATCCGAAAGACCTGAACTAAAATACCATATACCCTAATGACTGGTCACTGGACCAATTTCATCCCAAATTAATTGACCAAACTCAAAGCTAACCATTCTAATTCTTTTAAATCTTTAATTTTTTTTACTCCGTAATATGTAAGTGTAATGATTCTCAACTTGACACAAGGTATCAACTTCATCTATACTTGCCTAAAAGTCCTAACCCGGAATGACCCAACCTGACCCGACCCTATATGTACTCGAAGTATAAATTACAAAAAGTTGACATTTGAAATGTGTTTTGAGATTCTTGAGATGATTGTAACAAGTACCAAATGAATATATTTAGGCCCTGTTCTCGTCACTTTATTAAAAAAAATATTTTGTAAAAATAATTTTAGCTCTATAAAAATAAGTTCACTTCATTATAAATTACTCTATTAACTTTGAAAGAAAATATATAATAGAAAATCATTAAAAATAAGTTTGATTAGTAAAAATAATTTTAAGTCACACTACAAAAAAAATAGGCGATTTCTGACGGAACTATTCCGTCAAAAACACCCAGTTTTCCGTCGGAAACCGTAGTTGTAAAAGTATTTATCAGAAAAACGACCTTTCAAATGGAAATTCCGACGGAATTCAAGTGTCGGAAGAGATTTTCCGGCCCGAAAAAGTTCGACATAAAGTATTTCGCCGAAAATTTCTGACGGAAATTCCGTCAAAAAATACTGTAAAAAAAATAGCCCACACCAACCTCCACTGCCAAACCACCACCTCCACCCTTAGCCCTGATTTAAACCCCAATTAACTAACCCACCTTCTACCCCGAAATAAACCCCACCCACCCAAAACCACCACTAACCCACCCTAAACCCTAACAATTTTAAACCCCACCAACCCCAAACTAAACCGACCACCGGTTCCCTACCACCACGACACCACAACAAAAAAAAAAAAAAAAAACAACAACAAAACATCAAAAAATCTGACCACCACAACCCAGATCTATCAACCACTGCCCACCACTACCTCGCCAACCCAACCCCCAAAACCCGAACTCCAACAGCCACCACCCACCACCACCATAAATTTTCAAAAAAAATTTGAAAAAACAACAAACAAAATAAAATTATTTTTTTTAAAAAAAAAAAGAGATACATACCTTAATTTGACCACACAAAACCTCAAAATTGGGTTTTCAAAGCCAAATTCGACCATGAAAACTCCAAATCTAGAGTTAATCTGACCTAAAAACCTTCATTTTCAACATGAGAAGAGAGAGCAAGGGAGAAAAAAGACCTTTGTTTTGCGCCGTAAATGTTGATGTCTGTGTTGGTATTGTTGTTGATGTCGATGTTGGTGTTGTTGTTGCGGCGGTGGTTAGTGTTGGCAGTGGTGGTGGGGTGGTAGTTAGAAAGAGGAGGGAAAGAAGAGGAAGGAAGAAAACAAGCGAGAGAGAAGAAGAAGAAGAAGAAGAAGAAGAAGAAGAAGAAGAAGAAGAAGAAGAAGAAGAAGAAGAAGAAGAAGAAGAAGAAGAAGAAGAAGAAGAAGAGAACGAGAAGAAGAAGAGGAGAGAGAAGGAGAACGAAGAGGATAGAGAACGAGATGATGAAAGAGAAGAAGAAAGACAGAGAGAAGGAGAAGGGGAAAGAGAAAGAGAAGAGGCGGAAAAGAGAAGGGGGAGCTATGTTTTAGGGTTTTCTTTAAAACGTTTTTTTTTTTTTTAATAATATTCTGACGGAAATTTTCGATGGAATAAAACGTCGGAAAGTACATAAATTTCGACGGATTTATATTCCGTCGAAAATTTCCAACGGAATTACTGAATTTGTCGGATATCTGACGGAATAGAAATCTGTCGAAAATTTCAATTTTTCCAACGGTATAACATGCCCGTCGAAACCAGTCCGTCAGAAATAGGCTATTTTCTTGTAGTGTCAATAGAATAATTTAATTTCAACAAAAATAATTTCAATTCAATGTAATTATTTCAATTCAACAAAAATAAGGCGAAGTGATCATGACCTTTATCTTTATACAAACACAAACGAAGGTTAATGTGGCGTGTGGTGTATCTGATTATGTAATTTAAGTGCAAAAATCAAACTTGAGGATTTATTTCAGGCCATAAGAGTAATATAAGTTCAAATTACAACTAACATAAAATTTAACAAACTCAAATAATATAAGTTTAAACCTGTAATTTAGGTGAATAAAACATACCCTAACTATTGGAGAGTGAATAAAACATACCCTACTATTGGAGAATAAAATAAATAAAGTTTAATAGATACATCACACATTAATGATTGTGAAATTGTAAGTAAAATCTAATCTAATATCATATTATATAACTATTATATAAAACTAAACTTTTACCTAGGTCACGAGACAACGACATTTGACATTCCAATTTTTCGCCAAGTGTCCAGCCACATATTAAGCAACAATTAATTATTAATATGACGCGTAGGATTTATTTAAATATATTTTTTGTAGAATAGGATAAAAAAGTTGGGTAGCTTCAGTAGGATAAAAAATTATTTTAGTGTTTTATTTTCAATAAAATTTGGATTATTTAGTAGGATAGAAAAATTATTTTAGAGTTTATTTTCAATAAAATTTTTTGTCTTGAATTTTATTTTCAATAAAATACCAATAATTCTATACAAATGACGGATCCAGAGAGGTACGAAAGGAAAAAATAAAAATCAAAGAGACCTGTTATTATATATAACCGTTCTCTTAAGTCTTAACATGCAACAAGCCTTTCCTTAATTAAACGTTTAGAGAAAATAAAGATCATAGCTTTAGACAACCGTTCTTTTTTGTTGTACATTATTACTTCTAATTTAATTAGATTATCAAGTGAATATTAATCCATAAATTACCCATAAACGGACAAGTATGATTGTCAAGTGATTATTAATCCACGAGTAGAAAATTCAAATAACATATACTTCCTTCGTTCTATTAATATTGCAACAAGGATAAAATTACGCATCCCAAAACACATTTTATATGCTAAATATCTATAGTTGTGTAAGAGTAAAAATTATAAAAAGTATTTTATGAGACGAATCCAACTAAGATCCCACGTGACTATATTTTGCATAACGTATATATCGTATTATATGGTCAAACAAGAGTGATGAATAGTGCAAAAAGTCCATTGTTGCAATATTAATAGAACGGAGGAAGTATATTTTAGATAAAAAGTTTTATTTTAAAATTCAATAAACAACCCAAGCATCGCACGGGCACAAAACTAGTATATATAAATAAAGGAGACATTTTTTAGGAGCATTCGGCGCGCCACATGAGCAAGAAACTTATTTCAACCAATAAAAAAACATATAAAATGAGATTTGTATTTTATTCTAGAATTAAAAATTTCAATCGCCTCATAAGCAAAATTAACAAATGTTTTAAGAATTAAATTTCAAATGTAAACCACAACGAATAGTGATTTAGGATTAAATTATTTAAAAGCCAAAAAAAAAAAAACCAATATTTTCACATTAAAGATTTTTATCCTAATATGTGACGAATGTGATAAAATATCTACAATTTATCTAATAAATTCAATTGCCACATAACGGTGGCATTATAAAGTACATTAAAAAAATAATACTTTTCTAATAGCCCGTAACAGTTTAATTGAATTATTCAGTTTCAAAAAAAAAAAAAAAAAAACACCTTATTATGTGGTTTTTTTATATTTGAAACTATTAAATAGTTAAATGAATCAAATGATATTTTAAAAAAAAAACTTAGATTCTAACTAAGAAAAATACTTCCAAGGTTTATTAATACCTGCAACATTTCTCTTTTTAGGCTAGCTAATGCACTATTTCAATCGTTAATATCTTCAATTACCAATGTGTAAAAATTATAAAAATCTGATACTATGAAAGTATAAATTGAAACGAGTACAACAAGATCCCACATGACCATATTTTCCCTAACCTATAAATCACCAAAGCTAGTCAAAGTAAAATATGAGAAATTTTGTCAACAACTAACATTTAAATGACCACTTTTGAAAATAACTTCCTTTTAATTTTTGTTTTTATTTTTTAAAAACTACCATAAAAGCACAAAAACTTTGAGTAGCATTACCACATTTAATTATCCTGCAAGAATATCCGGTTGATGGAGCCTAATTTATAAAATTTCAATCAATTGCGATAGAAAATAAGAAAATTCGGTAGCTGAACACAATTATAGGTAAATTGTCTTTAATTCTACATAGTAGTTGATTTAATTTCTCAATTGAATCTCATAATTAGGGTTCTTGGTCAAAAAAATGGTAGTTGCTGACAAAATTTCTTAAAATATTTGAAAATTATAAAAAGTATTTTATGAGACGAATCCAACAAGATCCCACGTGACTATATTTTGCATAACGTATATATCGTATTATATGGTCAAACAAGAGTGATGAATAGTGCAAAAAGTCCATTGTTGCAATATTAATAGAACGGAGGAAGTATATTTTAGATAAAAAGTTTTATTTTAAAATTCTGACCACCACAACCCAGATAAAAAGAAACGGAGGAAGTAATGTTTTGAGATTTATGTATTATTAAACCGTGCTTTCATGAGTTTCATCTAGTAAACTCTTATTCCAAGATAAATTAAAAGTGTAATTTATTTTCTAGAATAAGGAAATCAGAGGATAAATATATACATGCATAATTAAGAAAAAAAAGCGCGTGGATGGTAGAAAGGTGGGGTGACTGGTGAGTACTGAGTAGGCTCAGGCAATTTACGCGGGACTAGAGTTATGTGGGTCCAAAAAAATCCCTTTTCTTTTCCTATATTTTTTTCTTAATTCTCTCATTACTGACAGCGATATTTCCCAGGTCATCTCCACACCATTTATATCTCACTTATTCACTCTAACTTCACCATCCTGTGACAACCCCTTAACTGACAGGCCCAAATAATCAACCAGGCTGTGACTAAAAGTACCCGTAACTTTAGCAGTTGCAGTGTGAGCCCATTTAGTAGGTGCTGACGTGGCAGACGTCGGTTGTTGTTTGATTGCGGCTGCATTTGTTATTGCTCGTGTGAAATGACGGAATTCGCCCTGGAAAATATTTGTTGTAAATTAAAAAAATTTCCGAGGAGTTGACGGGTATTTTGATATTTTTAATGAATGGGGGTGGTAAAAGCATTAAAGGCGGGAGAGGAAAGTAGTGGGTAAAAGTAGAAGCAAAGGAGATACAGAAGAATCTACGTATTTGGAAAACTTTTTTTAATTCTTTCTTTCTTTTTGACTCTTTGTATAACTTTTTGGTTGAAGCCAGAGCTAAGCAACCTTCGTGTGGTGCCCCATTTTTTTAATTTTTTTTTTTTTTTTAAGAAAAATGTTATACATAGGATTTAGGACGGCATATAATCATTAAATACACAGATTTATAAGGTTAAGAAATTATAAAATTATAAACTAATTAAACTGATTTACAAATTAATTATACACTAGAAAATCGTATAAAGTTAAGAAATTATAAAATTATAAACTAATTACACTGATTTACATGTGTTTTTGCCATAAATTCTTAATTTTACAATTTTCAATAGTGTATTTAATGCTTATATGTAGCTCTTGCATTATCCTTTTTTTTTTTTTAAAAAAAAACTTTCCCAATTTTTTGGCTTGTACCCCTTTTGTATTACGGAGTATAATGCAGAGTAAGTGTTAAATATCTCTAGACACAGTTTTAGGAGAAATAATAGTATGCATTAATATATCGTTGAAATGGGGTAGCTTTAATTACTTTTCCTGTCCCATAATAATTGACACATAATAATTGAAATCTGAAATCTGACAATGATTGTGGGAGATGAAATCTGAAAAAAAAAATTACTTTTCCTGTCCCATAATAATTGACACAGTCAAACTTTGCACACATGCTGATACAACATGAGAGATTGTTATATACATCCGGGTGCACGATGCACCCATGAGCATCTTGTTATCATTTTGATGATGTTTTTCATTTAATCATCAAATAAAGAGCAAAAACTAACTTTGGGTTAGTTGGGTGCATGGTACTCCCGGGTGTGTATAAAATATCTCAATACAATAGTTTAGCTTAATTTTATACTATAATTAAATATCAATAAAATGTATATATATATATATGTATATGTATATATATATATATGTATATATATATGTATATGTATATATATATATATATATGTATATATATATGTATATATGTATATATATATATATGTATATATGTATATATATATATATATATATATATATATATATATATATATATATGTATGTATAAAGGATATTATGAAATCTTATATTAATATCTATTTAACAGCTTATTTCATGATCACATTTGTATTTATTACGTTTATAAAAAACTAAAGTCAAAATTAAGTTATAAATAGTGGAAAAAAGTTCAACGTGTCAATTATTCTAGGACGGAGGGAGTAAAATATAATATGGGCGCAAGTGGGGGGAAAATATAAGAATATTGGCATGTGCCATGCACGGATATATATAGGAAAAATTAGAAACACTATCACAAAATGAGCTTTTAACATCACCAAAATAATACTCCCCCCATTTCATAATGTTAGTCTCATATAATATTTTAAGCGTTTCAAAAAGATCTGCCCATATTCAATATGTTCCATTTTTAACTTAATTTTTTTGAAATTAATTGGTTGTGGATTGATGGCATGGATCTAAGTAAGAAAATCTCTACATTGAATTATGCATTATGACTTATGCTTTCCCAAAAAAAAAAATCAAAAAACTTAAATAAGGTAAACTAATTATGAATTACTCTGTACTTTAATGATATATTCCAAATATTCTTCTTTTCCTATTTTATGTGATTGATTCCATATGGGACTAACATTATGAAACGGGTGCTGTAACACCCCCAAATCTCCCTCTACGGAAATAGTAGTTGTAGACATCTGATTGTGTCTCCCTAAAAACCAACCCTAGTGATGAGTAACTTTCACTTATTTGATTATCGAGTTAGGTGAAGAGTTGAAGAGTCTTGTGAAGTTCCCTTTAGCCTTAACCATTTCTAACCTTTCCAATCCTAAAATGTTCTTAGCCAAAAAAAATCATTTATTTGTCTTTAAATCCAAAATAATTCATTTCGTGTATTTAAAAATCATTCATTTCGTGTCCGAACCTTAAAAACGTTCAAACTAGATTATTTTGGTCCATAATCCTAATCCAATTATTGCTTAGTTGGATGGGGCTTGAAAAGAGCTTTCCAACGATATGTTATAAGTCCAAATCCGACTTAAAATGAATAAGTTATGGCCAAAATACTAAACCAAGTCCAAATCGGACCTAAGTCCATTCTACCTACGACCCAAAAATCATGTGGAGGGTTTATTAACCTGAACCTCATTCCTAAACCAATTAGGATTTATTACAAGTTTCTAGAATCCTCTAGAAGGTTGTTTTCGATCCTAAATCCATTAAGTATTATTATAAAGCTTCTAGAATCCTCTAAAAGGTTGTAATTTTTCTTGTTTTCGAAAAGATAAAGATTAAAAAGTTTGGAATTGAATAAAACTTCCCTTTTGATAATCCTAATCCCGGTTAAAACTGAATTTCGTGTCTCATAATTTTTATCCAAATCTTGGATAGTTGGATAGCCCTTGAAATTATCTTTCCAATAATATATCATAATCCCAATTCCGAGCTATAACGAAAAAGATATGACTAAAATACCAAACTCTATCCAAAACTGACACAGTTCCACTATTTTGATCACATTTTTTATTCTACAAAAGATATCAATATTATTCTAGTTGGTTTGGAAAGTAGACTTCAAGAGCTTTCCAAAGATATATTATTTATCTTATTCCGATTTCTGGATCAAAAGTTATGATAAAAACAAAAACCGCAAAAAACTGTTGTCTATCACGCCGCTATGGAACCTGTTTTACTACGAGTTGGATTCTGACTCTTTTCTGATCCTTTGACCCTCTTTTATCCTTATAAATAGAGGTCTTTTCACCCCATTTTAGATCATCAACAAGCTTGATCACCAACGATCATTATCTAATCCCCTCTCTAATACTTTCTCTCTCTCTCTCTTGATTCTTTTATAGCCTTAGCCTAAACACTTCCTAATACATCCTTGATACTTTTCCCTAATCAAACATCATACCTCCTTCACGAGCTTTGAATACTCCTAGCCAATCTCGAAGTTGCCTTCGACCTCGACATGAAAGATTGATAATTCTGAGGGTTTGGTCCCTAATCTATATTTCAATTCTTATTTGATTTATTTACTTTATTTGATTTGATCGTTCTTGAAGTTTATTAACGTGTGTATTGTTTTGATAGAAAGAGGTACAAGGCATCAAATTAAGTAATTCGATTACTTAATTATTCTTTTGACATAAAAATCATGCTTAGATTATTATTTTCTAGTATCATGTTAGGATGTTGATTTTAATTCCTAGTATCATGTTTAGGGTGTTAATTAATATTTCTAATATCATGTTGATAGTATCATGTTTAGGTTAAAGCTTTAATTATTATTATTAGTGACAAGCTAAGGTTTGTTATTAATCCGTTTAGTATCATGCCTAGGATCTTGCTATTAATCATGTTTTGAGGATTTTGATTATGATGATGATTGTTGTGTCAATTAATACATTGCTTGATTATTCATGATTTTTTGCTTGATCGCACCCCTTCTTGCAGGTTTAAAGGGAATTTGTACTTGAAATCACGCCTAATAAGATAATTAATAATTTGATTTAGGCTTAATATGATTTTAATTCAAGTGATCACCAATAATAGATTTGATTGTGCATTAATAATCAACCAACGTAGATTTAACAAGTTTAGGGCTAACTTGATGTATGTATGTTGATCGCAAAGCGCACATGAATATCATAAGAATTAAGTAGAGGTCGATTTAGGGTAGGTTCAATCTCTTTTAAGTTGGATTCGTATTATCATCCTTGAATATCCAGTCATGGTTCCGGACCACTATGGAGTTAGCGATCTCTGTGATCGTGAATTGGGTGTAACCTTCACACCCTTGAACGGTTTACAAGTTCCTAATACTTGTTGGTGACTCTTTTATCTCTAACTTCCTTCCCTTTGGACGCCACCATGCTTAAATGCATGATCACAGTGGGGCTCAAATTTGAATTTGAAAAATTCCCTACAGTTTTTTGGCGACTCTGCTTGGGAGGATTTCTAATTTTGATTCCTAAAATTTATTTTGGCAATTAATTTAGAATGAGTGGATGAGACTTGAAAGATTTTAGATATTCATGTGCGTAAGTTTGATTAACATTATGGCATAAGCATGAAAAGGTTTACATTGGAAAGACCATCCGTGATGCGTCAAAAACATAGGAATTTTACAAGTAGGAAAAGCTGGAAATATATTCACAATTAGAATAAAAAAGATACTACGAAAAATCGGAAAAAAAACTTCGAACATAGAAAACTGTCGCGAAGCTTTGGAACTGTCGCAGGACGGCAGAGTTTGTCGCCAAACGACAACTTTATCGCGGCGCGATAGAGTTGTCGCTGCGCGACAACCTCTATTTTCTCGCGCCAAGTTCTCGCGACATTGCGCCAGGAGTCTATCTTCTTGTTTTAACTGATTCTAGTACCGTCTCGATAATTTTACTTCCTGATTGAGTTTTTTTTACTTTTCAAAACCCATATGTGTTCTACATATGGTCTTAGCCCCTGGGAATTCACACTCCATCCACCCTAATGAACGCTCCGTGCAACAATGGGTGTGTTTGGGGTAAAAATACCCCAGCCACGTGGCCCTATGGCAGAGCGACATGTGGCACCCAGCCATTGGTCAGCAAGGCTCCAATCCCCTGCTGACACGTGTCCTAGAAACCCTAAATGGGGAACCAAGTCTCCCCACTATAAATAGTGGGAGAATCCTCATTAATGGGGGATTCATTCAATTTAGGATATTCAATACATTCATTAAGACTTACACCAAAACCGAGCAATATTAATTGCGGAATTCTCCCATTACGCGAGAAGCAATTTCACTATTTTACGCACTATCTTCCTCATGTACGTAACTGACTTGATCGTCGGAGGCGGAGCTCCAACCAACCGGAGTCTTCGTGGTTTTGCAGGTACAGGCGGCGAAGGGCATTCTTGGAATTGTAACTCTCCCGCAGGACACATCAAAAAACCCCGAAACATTTGGCGCCGTCTGTGGGGAGAGTACTTCAAGCTGCTCCAGGCAACCCAGCCAGCAACCCGGTTAGAGCTGCTCAGGCGGCAGAAGGCTCTGCTCCCGTCACTAGGAACGAACTCATGACCTTCATGAATAGTTTCAAAGGCGAGATCCAGAACCTTATTAGGTCAGCTACTCCCAAGAAGAGTCATCCGACCAAGAAGCTTTCTTCTGGCAAGAAGGCGATTAAAGACCGGATCCCTACCCCTCATCCAAAGCCGAAGGAGGGGGAGGGCCTCAGGTTCGATCAAAACCGGCTCCGCTTCCCGCAAGCGGAACCCAGAAAACCCATCTGGCACTTGCAGCCGGATGGTTCATAAAAGATATTCTCTGATGCCTGGACGTTTCTCCAAGAAAAGAGAAGTCTGGCGTCTGCGTCGGCTTCAACGTCGACCTTCCCAGACAGTTTTCGTGACACCTCTAACAGGCGTACGGGAACAAGCCTAGGGAGTCAGACGGGCGAACCATCCGCCCGATCAAGACCCCAAGTGATCGAACCTGGTCTATTTGGTTCGCCAAATGGGTTGGGTGGATCCCCTTTTACCCAAACGGGTCCGTTTGGCAGGAATTTGCAGCAGCCGTTCCAGCTCATGGACTGGCAGCAGCGCCTGCTGAACTTGGGAGAACAGCCCACGGCGTTCTCCCCTGAGATAACCCAGGCGGCACAGCCGACTAAGGTTAAAAACGTGTTAGTAGGGGCCTATGATGGTACCTCCAACCCAGAAGATCATCTAATGGCCTATTCCAACCTCATGTACCTACAGGGGTTGGATGATACCTTCTGGTGCCGATGCTTCCCGGCTACCCTGAAGGGCATTGCCCAACGGTGGTTTGGTAATTTACCAGCCGGCTGCATCAACAGCTTCAAGACTTTGGCGTACTTATTTACGTCAAATTTCTCAATGAACATCCCTGCCAAAAAGACTAGCCTCGATCTAGGGGCAATACAACAGGGTGACAGAGAAGGGCTCCGGTCCTATGTCAGGCGGTTCAATCTGATGAGAATTCAGATTCAAGGACTATCTGACGAAGTAGCTTACACAGACTTCTTTAAGGGTCTGAAAGATGGGTCAACCTTCAAGTTCGACCTCGTCCGGAAAAGGGTAGCCACCCTCCAAGAGGCATTAATGGAAGCTGAAGCCTATATACATGCGACGGAGCTTTGTGCTGTAAAGCAGCCGTCGGATTCCAAAAAATCCGACAGAAGAGACAGCCGGCAACAACAACAGCCGGCTAAAAAAGAAGAAAAGAAGAGAAAAGAGGTCTGGGCGGCAGACCGATCTGGTCAGCCGGCTCAGAAGCTCAGATGGAAATCAGAACCGTACGTTCCCAAGTACGAGTTCACAAAGGACTGCTCCTCCATCCTCATGGAGATCAAGAACCGGATGTCTCTCAACAAACCGGCTGTGATGAAAAGTCCCATAAGCAGTCGGGACAAAAGCAAATACTGCCAGTACCATAAGGATGTTGGCCATGACACTAATGGTTGCTATAGCCTGAGGCGGCTATTAGACCGTCTGGCTGATGAGGGGGCCCTGAAGTCCTATCTACCCAAATCCAAGAGTAACACCTTGGCCAAGAAGGGGCAGACGACAAAAGCTGTGCTTGCCAACTCTGAGACGGATGAAGAGACAATCTTCACCATAGCAGGTGGCTTTACTGGAGGGGGTCCCACTATTAGGGGCACCAAAGATAACATCAGGAAGCTGGTCAACTCAGTTGATGAGAGCCAGGCGTCGAAAGACACCTTTCCTGAGGTCCTTATTTCTGAAAAGGACCGAGGCAAGGTTAGGCGGCCTCACGATGACCCCATAGTCATCGAATGTAAAGTTTCCAATCAGAGGGTTGGCCGGATCCTAATAGATACCGGGAGCTCATCTGACCTAATCAGCTATCAATGCTTGACCAAGTTCAAGTACAAATCCAGTAACATGCACCAGGCGCCTCACCCGCTTGTTGGTTTTGGGGGAGGCGTTGTGCATCCGGTAGGAAGCATAGATCTTCCCATCCGGCTGGGTGAAAAGGGGGAAGGACGCCACATGGTGATAAAATTCCTGGTTGTAGAAGAGCTCGCCGCCTACAACATGATTTTTGGCCATCCGACCCTCAATGAGTCCAAGGCTGTCATCGTTCCCTCACTCATGCTCGTCAAATTTGAAAAGGACGATGGTACAGTCGGTTCCCTAAAAGGGGACCAAAGGACGGCTAGGGAGTGCTATCTCTCTGACGTCAAACCTACTATGGGGGCAGCCGGAGACGGCAAGCCCATAGACCTTGATAACTACGATACAACAGTCCCGGCTCCAAGGGCAACAGGTAAGAAAAGAAAGGCGGACCAAACGGAACCCGTCAAGCAAGAAAAATAGCAATCACTAGCCGGGGAAAGGTCAGATGACCAACGACCTCAACCGGCTGGTGACTGCCTTGATGTCGTCTTAGACGACAGCCGTCCCGATAGAACTGTCAAGGTTGGGACGGTTGCCTATGAACGGTTGGGAGCAGACCTGCTCCAACTTCTGAAGGAATTCAAAGACATCTTTGCCTTTGAAGTGGAAGAGATGCCAGGCGTCAGCCCGGATCTAGCTGTCCACAAGCTCGCCGTGGACCCTAAAAAGAAGCCGGTCAGGCAGAAAAAGAGGGATCACGGTGAAGAGAGATCTCAGGCGGCAGCGGATGAGGTCAAAAAATTGTTAGATGCTGGGTTCATCCGGCAATGCTACTACCCGGATTGGGTAGCAAACGTTGTCCTTGTGAAAAAGCCGAATGGTACCTGGCGGATGTGTGTAGATTACACATATCTGAACAGAGCATGTCCAAAAGACAGTTACCCGCTTCCAAAGATTGACAGTCTGGTCGACTCCACAGCCGGTCATGCTCTGATGAGTTTCATGGATGCCTATTCAGGTTTCCATCAAATACCCCTATGGAAGAAAGATCAAGAAAAGATGGCCTTCGTCACTGATCAGGGGTTATTTTGTTACAAGGTGATGCCGTTTGGGTTAAAGAATGCACCGGCTACATTCCAGCGCATGATAAACACCGTTTTCATTAATAAGATTGGCAGGAATGTAGAGGCGTACATTGATGACATGATAGTCAAATCCAAGCTACAGACGGATCACCTACTGGACCTCCGAGAAACATTCACCACACTCAGGCGGCACCGGGTCATGCTTAACCCAAAGAAGTGTGTATTTGGTGTTGAGTCTGGGAAGTTCCTCGGATTTTTGATCGACCAAAGGGGCATAGAGGCTAATCCGGAAAAAGTACAGGCGGTCATTGACATGCGTTCTCCCCGCACTGTAAAAGAAGTCCAGAAATTGACCGGTTGCCTGGCGGCGTTGGGAAGATTTCTCAGCCGGTCAGGTGACAAGTGCCTCTATTTCTTCTAGGCCATCCGGAAAAGGTCCAGATTCGAGTGGGGTGAAGAGGCGGAAATGGCATTCCAGAAGCTAAAGCAGCACTTGCACTCTTTGCCAAGGCTAGTGAGCCCCCTGCCCCGGGAGGTCCTCTATATGTATCTAGCCGTCTCTAATCATACCCTTAGTGCTGTTCTCCTCGCTGAGAGAGATGGTAATCAACTCCTGGTGTATTTCATCAGCCATGTACTTAAGAATACTGAACTCCGGTACCCTATGATCGAAAAATTTGGGTTAGCCCTGTTCGTCGCAGTCAAGTGGTTGAAGCCCTACTTTTTGGCTTACCCGGTGATTGTATACACAGACGAGCCGCTCAAGCGCCCAATGACCACCATTGAGTCATCCGGCAGAATGATCAAGTGGGCTGTTGAAATACAGAGCTTTGAGATAACTTTTGAACCCAGGCAGGCATTGAAAGGTCAGGCGTTTGCCGACTTCATTGTCGAGATGACTAGACTGGTGCAACCGGAAAATCCTGATCAGGTTTGGAAGTTATTCGTAGACGGTAGCTCTATAGTGAACGACTGTGGTGCAGGCGTTATATGCAATTCTCTGGAAGGGGATAAGTTTGAATATGCACTACGGTTCCAGTTCCAAGCCTCGAATAATGAGGCAGAGTATGAGGCCCTGCTAGCTGGTATACGCATGTGTAAGGCAGCAGGGGCAAGTAAAGTCAGCGCCTGCTCAGACTCTCAGTTGATTGTTAGCCAGTACAATGGTGACTACGAGGCCACCCATCCGGCTATGATCAAATATCTGCAGGCGGTCAGAGAAGAGGCCGTGTCACTTGATGAATTTCATCTAAGTCACGTGCCCCGGTCCGAGAATAATCAGGCGGATGCCCTTTCCAAATTGGCATCATCCGCCTCCTGTGATGCGCCTAGGACGGTTTTTTGGGAAGTCATTGAGAAAAGAAGCATTGATCATGACCCCATTGGTATCCTAGACCGAAGTGCCACCTGGATGGACCCCATCCGGGCTTATTTGACAGACGACACTTTACCGGATGACCCTTCTGAAGCAATGGCGCTCAAGAAGCGTGCTATGAGCTTCGTTATGCATCATGGAGAACTTCTCCGGAAGGGATACCTGCAGCCGTTTCTAAAGTGTGTAACCCCTGAAAGGGGAAGAGAGGTTCTAGAGGATCTGCACGCGGGTTTTTGTGCCTCACACATAGGCGGCAGATCCTTGGCAAGAAGAACCAGACGGCAGGGTTACTTTTGGCCCACTCTTGAGGTAGACGCCATGGATTTGGTGAAACGGTGTGACAAATGCCAAAAGTTCGCCCGGTTGATACATCGACCGGCATCTGACTTGACAGCCATCCATAGTCCGGTTCCGTTCGCAAAGTGGGGCATGGACATTCTGGGTCCGTATGCTCCTGCATCAGGCGGTCGCCGCTATATTTTGGTGGCAGTGGATTACTTCACCAAATGGGTTGAAGCAGAGACGGTCAAAGGCATAAAAATAAAGGACGTGATCTCCTTCATTTGGAGAAACGTCATCACCCAGTTTGGGGTTCAATGTCTATGGTTTTTGACAACGGACCACAATTTGAAACGCCTGTCCTCAAGAGCTGGTTGGGGGACCAAGGAATCTCCCATTGTTTTGCATCCGTTGGCCGTCCTGAGGCAAACAGGCAAGTTGAGGCTTTCAATAAGCTGATCTCAGACGGTATAAAGAAGAAGGTGGAAAGAGCCGGTGGACTGTGGGCAGAGGAATTACCTCATGTCCTTTGGGCCATCAGGACCACTGAAAAAGGGGCAACCGGTGAAACCCTATTTCTTATGACATATGGCACTGAGGCGGTGCTCCCCATTGAACATTATGAGCCAACACTTCGCATCATGCTATATAATGAGGCGGCCAACTGGGAAGCCATGCGGCTTGCACTGGATGCTCTCCCAGAGCGAAGGGGCAACGCAACCTTGCGTCATGAGGTTTACCGCCTGAGAATGACAAGAGCCTACAACAAGCGGGTTCACAAACGGCCCTTGAAAGTAGGAGATTTTGTGCTTCGCAAAATGGAAGCAACCAGTAGGGCCAATGAACTAGTCAAATTAACCCCTAACTGGGAGGGACCCTACCGGATCTTTGAAGAAGTACGAGACGGCACATACCGCCTGGAAACCCCAGACGGTAGAAAGCTGCCTAGAACCTGGAATGTAGACAATTTTAAAAAGTACTACTTCTAGAAATTGTATAGCTTTTGTAGATTTCTGTATAATTAATGATAAAGATTTACTACATATTATGCTTACATGCGCCATGTCTTGTGCCTAACACAAGCGACCCCATTTACCGGTTTTCCATGTGCCATGTCTTGTGCCAAACACAAGCGGCCCTGAAAACCAACGAATCAACCGGTGACACCCATTCGGGTGAATTCATCGAAGAGAACATCTCCCATTCGGGTGGAAAATTGTTCTAGTGGTCAAAAATCAGGCGGTCCTACCCGCCTGAATGATCCATGGCACCAAAGAATCGTGAGCTAGCATTCCCAAACATGCAGCTGGCCCACTCTTTGGACTAAGTACCACTAAAAGCTGATCTCAAAACAGACAGCCGGTACTTAAAGTGCCGCCTAATCGACTAAGAGAAGGCAGGCATCAAGCGTTTGATTTATGCCATAATCTAAGGGGTGTTCTTGCAAAGGCCCAACCGGAAAATTGACACCCTAAATCCTACAAAAAGCTGATCTCAAAACAGACAGCCGGTACTTAAAGTGCTGCTTCTCGTTCTTACGGTTAACACTTAGCTAAATTGTTAACATTTGCGCTATGGCATATGGATAGCCGCCTGGCATCATCTCACCTATGCCAGCCTCCTATCCAGGGGCAATTATCTACCCTAACCCCAACCAGTCATGCGGAAACACATTCATCCAAAAAGCAAAAAATAAGCAGCAAAAAGGAACACAAATTCATTCAAAACCGGCTCAGCCGGTAGAAATGTAGCAGAATAAACCGGTACAGCCGGTGAAAATATAAAATTGTTTACAGAATAAACCGGCACAGCCGGCGAAAATATATCAGTATTCAAAATAAAAGAAAACAGCAGAGTAAGCCGACCCTTCCGGCGCTATTACAAAATAATGCACGGCGCGCAGGCCGGGAGGTCGTTGCTACTCTAGCTGCACTGTCATCCGGTCAGCCTGAGCCTGGTTCCCTTCCGGATGAGATGGGTCGGTGGTGGGAACGGAGCCGGGAGCAACCTCATCCTTGATTGCCTCTTCGTTTGCAGCCGCCTCCTCCTGCATCCGCTTGAACTCCGCCTCAACCCATTGCTCATAGGGTTCAGGCCCCGGCTTGCCCTCTTCCTCAGCCAGAATGGCAAGGTCTGCATACTTGTAGGCGAGCTCCTAGACGTTGTAGTCTGTACCCGGATGGATAATGGAGAACGCCCTCTTCATTCGGTTTTTGCAGTCCTGCTCATTCTCCTCAATGAGCCGGCTCTGATCAGCTTCAAGAGTGGCCTGGAAGTTGCGCTGAGCATCAACAGCCTCCTTGACCAGGCGGTCATTCTCTAGTTGCAGCCGTTTGCTGCTCTTCTCCGCCTGGTCAAGCCGCTTGAGGGGCTCCTCGTGCTTCTTGAGCTCATCTTCAGCATTGTCCAGGGCCGCCTGGAGGTTGTCTATTTTTTTCTTCGACTCTTTGAGGGCATTTTGGAGGGACTTGACCTGATCCGCCTGTTGCATGATTATAGATTTAGTTTCTAAGTCATGCACAATCATTGAATAGTGGGAAACGCTATGTGCGTCATCCGCAAAACGTTTGGCTCTTCTTACCTCCTCCTGTTTGCGGATGTAGGCCTTCTTGAGCCCCTCCACGCGGAGCAGTTCTTGCAACAACACAACCGGTATTAGTAAAAAACCGGATGGGTATACTACAAATTAAATGCCGGGTGGGTACTCATTGACTTACATCGGCCAGGTCGACCATCACACGGTCGACATTGAAGGTATTGATTCCAGGCTTTCAGCATGGCCCAGGCGTATTGAGCAGCGTCCGGCCAGCGTGGAGAATTATCTGCACCAGAAACAGACGGTGAGAAAGCTGCGTATGCTCCGCCTACGGACAGCCGGCTGATCGGAGAATCTCCCGGCTGAGACGCGGAATGTGACTTAACCCGCATGGGTAGGTCAAGCAGCGTGAGGTTGAAGGGGTTTGTACCTTTTTGGGAAGCCCTTTGGCCTCCGGCAGCAGATGGACCGGTTGCGGTCCTTATTGGAGTGACCTTTTTCGAGGCCGTTTCAGTGTTAGACCCGCTTAGGGTCTTTATTGTTTTACCGCCGGTAGCAGCCCGGGCGGTAGAAGCGGTTCTCTGCACCTTAAGTGCAGGTTCTTCAACAGACGGCCGTTTCCGGATCTGTTTTTGCAAGGAGCGAGGGATAACGCCCCCATCCCGAAACAAGATCGCAAACGGTCCGGTGAAGGAATGGCCAAAAATAGCATCAAGGCAAACAAATGAAGAAGGTCAGGCGGGCTAACCTTTTTAGCCGCCTGAGCGGCAAGCTTTTTCTCCAGATTCTCCTTGCGGATATCTGAAGCTTTCTTTGCGGGTGTCTTGGCGGTGGGCAGCATGTTTTTAGCTTCTTCTGCAAAACGCAAGTACATCTGGTCAGAATCATGATAATTTTGCATTACAATCAAAAGAAAAAGGTCAGCCGGTATAAAATTAACCGGCTAGGTTTCGTAACCTACGTCTTTCAAACATGCTGCTAAGCCCAAAGGCGGACATTAAGCACTTATCCCTAAAGAATTCGTGTTTGGGCACCCAGTTCTTGGGTACCCTTATTATCTCTCCGGTTGAAAGAGAGGAAGAGGTCAGCTCAAAAAATCCGGAGTCCAAAATGGCCTCCCTATCACTATCAGGCACTGGGGGCAGCCGGCACTTCTGCCCCAAAAGCTCTGGTTTCCGGTTGTAGGTCCGATACTCCTTGTTCTCCTCCTCAATCGGAGCCTTGACCAGGTAGAACCGGTTCTTCCAGTCTGACCATTTAGACGGCTTATCTAAGGTCATCATATATTGAGGATGAGTCGTCAAGGTGTACCAGGCTCTCCAGTCGCCTGGGCTCCGGCTCAAATAATGCATATGGGCAAACGCCTCCCAGCCGGGGTTGAGATCCTGCATCTCACAGGCAGCGATGTACCCTAGAATGTTCACCCAAGAATAGGGGTGAGTTGCCAAACGCCTAGGCCATATCCCCTAATTATGGCCTTAATCGTGCTGTGAAAGGGGAAGCGGACACCAGCTAGGAAAGCCGCCTCATAGCATCCAAACCAACTGTTAGCGTTGGGTTGGTCATCCTCCCATACAACCGTCCCGAACTCGCCCGGTACGGACAGCTTGTACCCTCCACCAAGCGGTCGCTTGGTAATAAAATCTGTTAGAGAAGACCGCATGAGGGCCCGGTCTTTGAGAGAGACGGCGATCATGAGAGGGTCATTTCTGCTTTGCCATGAAGGCCTCTCCGCCTCCTCACTATCTTCAGACATGGTCAAGTAGCTAGAGCTACTACTTTCTACGCGACCGTCATCAGAGCCGGATGGGGAGTTGGGACCCTCATTGGTGGTTCCCGGCTGCTCAGCCTCCTGAGCAGGAGAGGTCTCCTCGTTGTAGGAGCCTAAAATACTATCGCTTGAGTTCTAGACTCAGCCGTACTAATTGACCGGCTAAGTTCACAACTATGTTCCGGGTATGGGTATAAAGGGTCCATCTACCTATGGGACTAAACAAAAATGCAAGCAAAAGACGCAAATGGAAATACATGGAAAAGCGAGAAGGAATAGAGACGGTACCTAGAGTAGAAGAATTTACTGAAACCTCAAGAAATTTCTTGGTGATGCTTGCAAAGACACAGACGGTTTGAAGACCGGCTGGGTTCTCTTGGGTACCCTCGCGAAAAACTTTTGCTTGCTTGCTACCTTACAGGCGGTCTGAAAACCGGCTGCTTTAAATTATCAGATCTCCGTCTGCTCCGAATTTCAAGTACCGGATGCTCTCAAATGCCAGATGCTCTCAAAATTCAAGAAAATTTGTGAAGTTTGTAAATGAGCTCTCGTGTGTGTCTCCCCCTATTTATAGGGGTGGCCTCAGAAGGCGAAGGGACGCGCCCTTTCCCCTTCTGCTTTTCCTTCCTCTTTCAGTTAGAATTTGAAGAGGTTTTCAAAAATATATATATATATATATATATATATATATATATATATATATTAATCTTTGCTGCATACGTCAGCTCTCTTCTCAGGCGCCACGTGGCACCCTGCCACGTCAGCACCTGAGAGGGCAAATGTTTGAGGTAAAAATACCCCAGCCACGTGGCCCTATGGCAGAGCGACACGTGGCACCCAGCCATTGGTCAGAAAGGCTCCAATCCCTTGCTGACATGTGTCCTAGAAACCCTAAATGGGGAACCAAGTCTCCCCACTATAAATAGTGGGAGAATCCTCATTAATGGGGGATTCATTCAATTTAGGATATTCAATACATTCATTAAGACTTACACCAAAACCGAGCAATATTAATTGCGGAATTCTCCCATTACGCGAGAAACAATTTCACTATTTTACGCACTATCTTCCTCATGTATGTAACTGACTTGATCGTCGGAGGCGGAGCTCCAACCAACCGGAGTCTTCGTGGTTTTGCAGGTACAGGCGGCGAAGGGCATTCTTGGAATTGTAACTCTCTCGCAGGACACATCAAAAAACCCCGAAACAGGGTGCATCCGAGTTTGTGAATTCACTGAACCATGGAAGAAAGTCTAATTTACGGGGTCCCAACCATCATGCCAACCCTTCCAAAGGTAAGGCTTCCGCACGATGCATCCGGACTCATAACCATGGATCCTCTTTGGACACCATAATCCTTGACTACTTATGCATTCCTTACTTGTGCATTCTTTACTTGTGATTAAACTAACCTCTTGTGTTGACTTGTCTTTGCAAATAAAGTCTTAATTAACTAACCAAGGACTAAAAAGGACTTTGCTTAATTAATTGGTTAATTAATTTGAACTTATAAAGTCTAAATATACTTGATTTAGCAAGACTTTAGGCTTATAACTTTGAAAGGACTACTGAAAACAAATTAAATTGATGTTCCATTGCTTTGGAGCAAAAATTTAGTTTGTGCCGCCAAACGCTAGGTTTATCGTGTCGCGACAGGACCATCGTTCCGCAATAGTTCCATCGTCACGCGATGGTTCGATCATTCCTTTTTGAGTCTTCGTGTCAAGTCTATTTAATGTAAAAACAAGGTCTTAACTTAGTCTTTGCTTGAGTTTAATCACATATTTAGTCCCATGGTCATTACACGAGTTTTGAACATGTCACTTTCACTCACGAGTCTTTGAACACACTTTGTACATACTTTTTTCACACCATGACCATATCTTAGGTCCATGCATGAGTCGTCCTTTCCGTCATTTGAGTTGAAGGTCCATTATATTCCTGGCTTTTATTCCATATCATTCCACAAATAGACTTTTTCCCTTTACATCACATTCCATACATTACATACCTCACACTTTCCACATTCACATACTTTCCTTTTACATGCTTCCCCCATACATATCATTCCCCTCATACACTATGATCTTTTCCCATCAATGCATGTTGAATCGAGTTTGAGTCAAGTAATTGACAATGAGTGGCCATGATTTCCCTTTTCACAGCGTTTGGTCAAGGAAAGAAGGACGTTTAATCAAGGACAACACTTTTGTTCAAGTACTACTCTTTAATAAACCGATTCGACAGAGAAGCAAGTTCGTAATAATGACCAGTCAAGAAGATTTCGAGAAACTTCAAGAAACTGTGAATGGACTTGCTGAAATGCTCAAGGGACTCACCACTCGAGTCGAAGATCCTAACAAGCAAGTACCCATTGAAACCATCAAGCGCATGGAGGATAGCTTGAGTCAAATATCCAATGACTATAAATACTTTGGAATAAGCTCTAAGGGAGTCTTAGTGGATAAGGAGCTTCTTCCGCAGAAGTTCTCCGCCAATGACATTCCTAAATTCAAATCTACTAACAACCCTTACTTCCACTTGAGGGCCTTTGAGACAATCATGGAGATCAAGGGGATTGACAAGAAAGTTTTCCCCACGCTTTTCCCGCTCTCTTGAACTAGTATGCTGATAAGTGTCATTTATGTCACTATTTTTTTAGGAGTTTCTAGTTAGTTTTTCACTATTTTGATATCTTTTTACTTGGTTTTAAATAAGGTTTTATTTCATTTGTCGTGTTTGCATGTGAAATGTCATTGTTGATCAATTTTGGCTTTACTTGCATATTTTTTTGTTGCTTCTTGCATTAGATTAAACTTTATCGGTTTATTCTTATGTTTAGGAACACTTGGATAAGTTCTTTGCTCAAGATTGAAGAAATGTAAAACATAAAAGAACAAATAATGAAGAAATGTGCACTCGATTTACAAAGATCAAACTTCAAACGCCTATATCTTTTTATCTACAAAATGTATCTGAGTGATTCCAATTGGACATGAAAGCTTATCTCAAGAGCTTTCCAACGACTGGTCACATGCCTTATTCCGACGAGTAACAAAGAAGTTATGGTCTTCTGAAACGAAGCTGCTTCTAAACGGAATTCTGCACGCCCGTGTTAGATGTTGCACGACCGTGCAGATTGTGCACGTCCGTGCCAATTTTGGCACGTCCGTGCAGGACTCTATTTTAGCTTTTTAAAGTTTCTGCTCAGTCTGCATGTCCGTGCCAACTTTGGCACGTCCGTGCAGACCTGTATCCGGGTCTTTTTCCTTGTTATCTCCGTCCTTTCTATTTGGGGTTATATAAATACCCCTTGGTTTCATTTGTAAAAGGGGAGACATTTCATTCTTAAATTTTAGTAGTTTAGGGTTTTAGAGAGAGAAACTCTCAAATTTTAGAGAGAGGAAGTGAGAAAAACAATGGTATTCATGGATTTTGGATAATCAAATGAGGAATTTGATGATTTGAAGATCTCCATTTCTTATCAATGAGCATTTCTTACTCTCTCTTCTCTTTATGCTTTCTTTAATTGCTTTGTTTATCATGTTTGAGTAGTTTTCCTTCTACTAGGTGTTGAGTGAAGCTTTGTAATGATTAATTGAGTTATTTGAGATAAATTTGATGATAATTGTGTGATTAAATTGATTGAATTGATGATGGCATGTTGTTTGTTTTAGATTGGATTGATCTCCCATGATAGCAAACTTAATTGCATATTGGTTCTAGTTTGACAAGGGATTGTGAATTAGAATTGATATATTTGATTGCATTTTGGGTAAATTTCTTCCATGCACCTAGTCAACGAGGGATCTAGGCTAGGAATTTAAGAGATTGCTCTTGAGTGTAATTATTTCCCATTTTAGTTCTTTCTTTGCATGATTGATTATCAAATGGATTCTCATTAGCTTATTAATTGTTCAAAGTGGATCTTTTCCCCTAGTAGACTTTATTATATCTTGTTCTTTATATGTGTTTTAATGTAGTTGTAGTGTCCTCTATCCATAAACCGACTTCGGCGTAGCTTAAGCATTAGATCAAGAACAACCTAGCATTACCGTTCCTTGTGGTTCGACTCCGAACTTACCACTAGACTTGTTTAGGGGTTAGTTTTAGGATTTATAAATTTGTTTGATCGCTAGGAGGTTAGTTGACGACCTAATTTCCCCGCGTTCAAAATGGCGCCGTTGCCGGGGAACGGTGTCAATGCTTGATTGTTTTTGATTACTTGAGTCTAGGTCTTTGTGTATACTTTTGTTTTTATTATTTATCTTTTAATTTATTTTTTTTATTTGTTTGATTGTTTTTGTTAAAAAAAAATGGCATGTTTCTCATTTACTCAATATGATAATGAGCCTTTTTATGACTATTTCAATAGACTTGAGGGATTTGTAGATCATAATTGTTGTAGTCTTTGGGAGGCTTGTGAGATTTGTTATTTTGGTTTGAATGATCAAACTAGAGATATTGTTGAAAGCATGTATAATGGTGAATTTAGAGCATTACCAATTGATGATGCTTGGGATTTTTATATATGGTTTGATAGGGATGTTTATAATAGGGGTAATCATGTTTCTAATATTGATGTGCAATGTGTCGATTCTTCTACTGTTAGCATGAATTCCCATGATTTGTCACATGATCCCATTAGTGAACCTAGAACAAATGATTTCAACTCTATTTCCCCTATTGTTTATGATGATGAGGTGCATTCCAATGTTGATGAACATGGTGTGTTTCAATATTCTTCATTATTTAGCGTGCCTTCTTGTGATGTACCTTTTTCTCCCAATAATGAATCTTATATGCTTGATTGTGCCCCCTTTCCCCATGATGATGATTATACTCATCCTTCTAATGTTGATGCTTACCATCTTGGTTGTGATCCTTCTCCCCTTGTTAACCCTCAATTTTCTTCATCTTATGACTCTCCGATTGATTATTTAGAATCCCTTATTAGGTGTGTTGAGCTTGATTCTGCTTTTGGGCCAAGTAAGGAGTTGTTTTTAAATTCTATGAGAAGTCAACTGGAGATGATGAATAGGAGTGAAGAGCGTACTGAGGAGGTAATAAGGAGAAAGGAAGAGCTAAAAAGCCAATTGTCATCTTTATTGCAGGATCTTGAATCTTTCAAATCCCACGTGTGTATTGAGGATGATGATAGTGATGATGATGATTTTGTGCAATCAAAAGAGTTTGAGGATGACATTAGTGAGCTTTTGAGTGAAGGAAAGAGAGTTGAGAATGAATTAAATGATGATTTTGTGAATCCAAACTCCCTTTCTTATTTTGATGAAGTGCATGTTTGTGATTCTTCTATTTATGAGTATTTGGACTCATTTGAGGTTATATCCCATATATTTTGTGAGGTTCAAATGAAAAATCATAGTTTTTTGAGTGAGTTCATTGAGAATGCTTCATGGGAAAGAGATGAATTTGAGATGAATTTGCATCAATTCATGCATGGTTTTGAGACTTTGGGCTTTGGGATTTCTAAGGGGAATGTTGTTCATTGTTGTGATGGAGAGGATAATGTAGTTTCTCTTGGAGATTAGATTTTTGAGGGATATGAAGTTCACGAGTGTCCCTCTTTTGAAGATTCAATGATTGATTTCCATGCTCTTATTGGTGATGTGAGAAATGATGGTGAGGAAGAATTCATTTGTAAGATCGTTGCTCCTATCCCCTCTTCTCATGTCCCTTTTTCAAGGAAATTTAACAATAGCGCCTCCTATCCTATGTCCATTGGGGACCGTTCTTCTATTTGTGATATTCAAGCTCCCCACTCATCAATTATTGAGGAAAATGGTGATTTTGCCACCAAAAAACATTTTGAGGAGAGTTTGCCTTCTTCTTCTTCTTCTTCTTCTTCTTCTTCTTCTTCTTCTTATTTTGTTGAATTTTCTTTTGATTCTTCTTTTTCTTGGCATCTCTCTCCTCATTTGCGTGCACTATCCTTGTTGCACGTTATCTTCCCGTCATTTGCCTACCTTCTTTCTTATGAAATGTGTAGTAGTGCATTTGACAAGCTCTTGCGATCGTTGCAATATTATTTACTAGAGCAGTCAAGCTTGGACCTTAAGCAAGCCTTTCTCGGGAAGTAACCCGTGTTTTATTACTTTCGTTCTTTTTTATTTTTAGAATAGTTTTTGTCTCATGGAAATGTTTGTGTGCTTTGTGCTAGGTACATAACTTAATATACTCTTATGCATTGGTTTGGATCAAGAATCAAGGAAGTTTGACTCCACTTTTGCTAGAACATGGAAATCAAGATTCAATTGTAGAGGTAGTCAGCTTCAAAAAGGTTTAATTGGGTCATTTGCGGGTATTTATACCTCCCTAATATCCGGTAATATCCTTCCTTGCTCTTTCTCTAATGATTTGTGACTTGTTGGACATATGTTGGTTGGTTGGATGACTTTCTTTCTTTTCCCCACCCATGTATTCTTTTGTTTATGGTTTGAGAATGTTGCCTCATTCAAGCTTGGGGGAGGGTATTCTATCATGTTTGGTGGAATTTTGATTCATATATGCCATGCACATTTGTATATGCATTTCCAATTTGTATATTTTGAAATTCCAAAAAGATTTTTGTTTCTATCAAGGCAAATTTGCAATGTGTTTTTGTTTTGTTCTTGCTTTGGACTTGATACATTTAGACTTGTATTCTTGAATATCTTTCTTCCTAAATTTTATTGGTGTGCACGGTTTGAGATTGTGTTAGGTTGACTCTAGGATATGGTATGATAAGGTAGTTGTTAAGAACTTTGGGACCATGAAGCCCTAGTTCACTTGCTTGTGGTAAGATGGAGTTTCTCTCTATAGTGGATATGAAATCAAGAGTTAGTTATTGCTATCCCTAGTGAGGTATAAATTGTTCAAGCCTTCATCATACTTTGTTGAGCGGCATATTTGGATCCTTGACTATTGCATTCTCATATCTAGAACTTGACTTTTAGCTCCCAAGATCGCGACTGAGCAACTTTAGGGGATGACAAAGGAATTTCTCTTTTTATAGGATAAATTTTCTATTTGGTTTACATTTGCCCCTCTTGCTATCCCTTTTGAGCCATATACATTCTTTTCTCTAGCCACAATACAAGCCTTCAAGCCTTGGTTTCACTTTCTACCTTTAGTTTTGTGAAGCAATTTTGTTTTGGAGCTTGTTTTATTGTTTATAGTGCTAGTTTAGAATTATGAGTTCATTTGCAAAGCAAGTATGTGTTGTATATAAGTTTGTGCATAAAAGCAAATACATTTTGAGAAAAAGCCGTCCAAAGTTAAAAGAGGCAAGGATATTAAATGAAAACAGGAAAAGCTTGAAAAAAGAAATTAAAAAAAAAAGGTAAAAGAAGAACGAAAAGCACAAAAAGATTTTGTTATAGTTGTTTTTTTCCCTATTTTTGTTATTTTGTGTTAAATAAGCTTGGGGGAAATTTATTTTATGAGCATAGTTGGTACTTTTGTTTTGGATTCGTTTGGATCTTGTGGAAAAAGTTCCACTCGGGCTTCACATGTAGGTTTACCACCAATTTCAAAAGTTTTCCACACCTTTACTCTCCTAGCCTGTATTTTACAACCTGGGAAATTCCTTTTGATCCTAGAGGGTTAAGTCATTTAATGGTGGCGGAAAATGGGAATCAAGCCTATAGAGCGAGTTTGCATACCAAGATGTTGGGTAACCTTCTCAGGTTTTGAATTTCTTACTTATTTTCCGGTTCCTTCGTGGAATCATGAGAAGCTAACTTGAAAGTGGATTTGAAACTTGTAGAGAGGACGTGGTTTGATTGGTTGGAACAAAAGGTGGAAAGTGTTTCAGTTAGTTCTCTATGCTTAACATATGTTATGTTTCAATCAACCTTGGACATCTTAGAACGTGCATACCTTTATTTATTTAGAAAGATTGACATTCTTTAGTGCTTGTTCCATCATAAAAGTCCACTCAAGAACGCTTGTAACCTCTCATTTACTTCGATTTATTTTATTTATATATTTATTGCTTTGCCTTGATTTTTGTCAAGAGTTATGGGTTAAACTCTTAGGATACCCTTACGAGAGCATACTCGTCCTCTAGAGCGATCTAAGGGGTTTAAATTGCTTGATGCATACGCTAAATGTATTCGTGATTCCTACGAAAGTGAGTTAGTGTATATTCTTTCTTTTCTAGTTTTATTTGTTTAAATAAAATACATCGTTTTCCCTTGTGTTTGTTTTGTTTTGCTCGAGGACAAGCAAAAGTTAAGCTTGGGGGAATTTGATAAGTGTCATTTATGTCACTATTTTTTAGGAGTTTTTAGTTAGTTTTTCATTATTTTGATATCTTTTTACTTGGTTTTAAAAGGTTTTATTTCATTTGTCGTGTTTGCATGTGAAATGTCATTGTTGATCAATTTTGGCTTTACTTGCATATTTTTTTGTTGCTTCTTGCATTAGATTAAACTTTATCGGTTTATTCTTATGTTTAGGAACACTTGGATAAGTTCTTTGCTCAAGATTGAAGAAATGTAAAACATAAAAGAACAAATAATGAAGAAATGTGCACTCGATTTACAAAGATCAAACTTCAAACGCCTATATCTTTTTATCTACAAAATGTATCTGAGTGATTCCAATTGGACATGAAAGCTTATCTCAAGAGCTTTCCAACGACTGGTCACATGCCTTATTCCGACGAGTAACAAAGAAGTTATGGTCTTCTGAAACGAAGCTGCTTCTAAACGGAATTCTGCACGCCCGTGTTAGATGTTGCACGACCGTGCAGATTGTGCACGTCCGTGCCAATTTTGGCACGTCCGTGCAGGACTCTATTTTAGCTTTTTAAAGTTTCTGCTCAGTCTGCACGTCCGTGCCAACTTTGGCACGTCCGTGCAGACCTGTATCCGGGTCTTTTTCCTTGTTATCTCCGTCCTTTCTATTTGGGGTTATATAAATACCCCTTGGTTTCATTTGTAAAAGGGGAGACATTTCATTCTTAAATTTTAGTAGTTTAGGGTTTTAAAGAGAGAAACTCTCAAATTTTAGAGAGAGGAAGTGAGAAAAACAATGGTATTCATGGATTTTGGATAATCAAATGAGGAATTTGATGATTTGAAGATCTCCATTTCTTATCAATGAGCATTTCTTACTCTCTCTTCTCTTTATGCTTTCTTTAATTGCTTTGTTTATCATGTTTGAGTAGTTTTCCTTCTACTAGGTGTTGAGTGAAGCTTTGTAATGATTAATTGAGTTATTTGAGATAAATTTGATGATAATTGTGTGATTAAATTGATTGAATTGATGATGGCATGTTGTTTGTTTTAGATTGGATTGATCTCCCATGATAGCAAACTTAATTGCATATTGGTTCTAGTTTGACAAGGGATTGTGAATTAGAATTGATATATTTGATTGCATTTTGGGTAAATTTCTTCCATGCACCTAGTCAATGAGGGATCTAGGCTAGGAATTTAAGAGATTGCTCTTGAGTGTAATTCATTCCCATTTTAATTCTTTCTTTGCATGATTGATTATCAAATGGATTCTCATTAGCTTATTAATTGTTCAAAGTGGATCTTTGCCCCTAGTAGACTTTATTATACCTTGTTCTTTATATGTGTTTTAATGTAGTTGTAGTGTCCTCTATCCATAAACCGACTTCGGCGTAGCTTAAGCATTAGATCAAGAACAACCTAGCATTACCGTTCCTTGTGGTTCGACTCCGAACTTACCACTAGACTTGTTTAGGGGTTAGTTTTAGGATTTATAAATTTGTTTGATCGCTAGGAGGTTAGTTGACGACCTAATTTCCCCGCGTTCATATGCCAACAATGGTTCTTTTCCATAGGCACTGAGAAGATCGCTACTTGGGATTTTATTACACATGCTTTCATTGATAGATACAAATGTAATATTCAAGTAGAAACTAATCATTGGAAACTTGAAATTCTCAAACAAAAAGAGAATGAAGGTTTCACTGCTTATAGCAATAGGTGGAAGGAAACTTCCGTTAGGATGATTGAAGTTCCAAGTGAGAAGGAATCTGTAAGGATGTTCATTAAGAACATCCAAGAGAAATACAAAAAGCATTTGAAATATCAATGTAATTTAAATACTTTTAAAGCTGTCTATAATATAGGCATTGAAATTGAGGATGATCTTGCAAAACAGAAAGCTGCTAACCATATTAACAACAGTGGCTGGAAAGGAAAGAAGAACGATAATCCTTCTTCTTCCAATAACACCTACTCTAGTAACAATATGAGTACCTTTAATCTTAAGGATGTCTTATCCATGGATAATCAAGGATCCAAACGCAATTGAGAAAAGAGTTCACCCCTATTGGAATAAGCTATGACACCGCCTTCGATCGTCTCCATGCCAAGGGACTCATCATTCCCATTGGACCCATTCAAGATCCTGCACCTGAAAAGAGGTTACCCAGTTGGAATCCAAATGCACACGGTAGATACCATCAAGGTAGGGGTCATACTACCGAAAGTGGTTGGAAACTAAAGGAGACCATCCAATATTTGATTGATAATAACAAGCTTACCGTTCCTCCAGCCGGCAAGAAGACCGAGTGATGATAAGCACAAAGCACGAGACAGGCTTCAACTACAAGATTTCATGAATTCTTTCTTATTTTTTGATTTCCCTTTCCCCAATAAGTCTAGCATAGGCACCCTTCATCTTCCTTAGATTTAATTCATAAGTTTGATTTTTTTCTTCCCCATTTTCAATAAAATGAGCATTTATTTCTTTGCATATGATCATTACATTGCATTTCACTTAAAAAAAAATACATGTTGAACTAAACACAAGGTATACCAATGATTTGAGGCACCTCTTGTAGCCACATCATATCACCTTCACCCTTTCAATTACATGATCCTTTTTTGATAAAACACTTTGAGCCTCGTCTAACGATAAACCTTCATTTTTTCAACCCACATCTACCTAACCTTGGGATGGGATGGTGTGCAAATTATGCAATTTTCAAAGCCAAGTAAAAAGCTTGAGTGATTTTTACCAAAATTTCAAAAAGTTTAAAAAGCAATAAAAGTGTGTAAAAGGTCAAGTGTTCCAATGTCTTTGATATGAACACGTCTCAGATTGCATCTCATATCGAGTGCTCGGCACCGTGCTTGAGAAACATGAATGCCAAGTGAGTGATAGACCGCATGATCGAGATTGCCTTCAATTATTCAAAAGAAGATTCAAATATAAAATACAAATGCAAAAACAAAGAAAAAAAGAGTTTAAAAGTGAGAAACCTCAAGTATACAAATACCAAGACTCAAATGCAAGGTTGCACACCTTAGGAGGCTTATTTTGGGTCTTGAGCCTTTATCCTTTCTTCTTCAAACCTTTAGCCTAACCCCATTACAACCCTTGAAAGACCTCCTTGAGGTATGTATATACACACTTGTGCGAGGTTTGGCTATAGCTACATTCGGCCTGATTCCTATCGGATACGTAGGCAACCTCACATTGGGGTGCGACCATAATAAAAATGCATTCATTCATTTACATTCGTGCATAATCATATCGAGGAATCTCCAATGCTCATCCTTATCCGTTTAGAGCTAGACTTGGGGCTTGATCCCTTCTTCATTAGCCTACCCAGCCTAAGAGTCACCATCATTTGGCTCTTCTCACATTTTTTCCATATCCTTAGCCTTTGTAGCCTAACCTTAGTGTCACTTTCACACACATCACAAATACATAGCCAAATAATCCTTCCCTTAGGAACCCTTTGTCATGAAATCTTGATACAACCTTGAAGCACACCTTGTCATCTTCGAATCACTCATTATCATAATCATCATTGCATCACAAAGTATGAATTACTTAGCCTCCGCGCCTAAGTTATCCAAGTACTTTCATTATCGAATCATCAAACTTTGCACCATGAGATACAACATCAACATATACACTTGATTAAGCTCACTCAACATGCACCATTGCTTGATTCATTCTTTTCCTTTTGAGGAAGTTTAAAAAAACTTCATTTTCACCTATCTTCTACCTCTTTTCATTTTCACGTCTTTTTTTTTGGGAGAAAGTCAGTACCCTCCACAAAAATGACGAAATTTTTTTGCTTTTTCTGCATTTTTGAGTGCACGAGCACAATCACAATAAAATGCACACACAAGTCATGTACATTGAGTCATGTCATATCATCACATCGAGTTGAGTTTACACACACGAGTCGTACGCACGACATACACATCAAGTCATATCACATCGAGTTAAGTCTGCACACACGTGTCAAAACACATTGAATCGAGTTGATTTAAACACATTGAGTCACAAAATGAGTCAAGTATACCAAGCCTTGAGTCAACCTTAAGCCAATCAACCACAATGATTTGAGTACACCAAGTCCTATAGATGCGAGTACACTAAGTCCCTAGCGGACGAGTAACCTTTATAAGAGATTTGAGGCAATTTGATTGAGCAAAAAGGCACAAGCAACAGCAACAAAGCCGAACAAGCAGAATTAGTCTAACTTTGATTCCAGCGCAACACGACTGAAACAACATGGCGCATACACACTAACACGGCGCGACAGCACCATCGCCGTGCAATGAAACCTGACATGGCACGTCAGACTTGAATTCCTGCAAATTGATTTGCTGGACGACAATTATCTACACAAGCCTCGTGATGAGAAATCGATTCTTTCCAAAGCGGATGATTATGCATTTGAGCCTCTTAGTGAGCATTTGAGCCTTTTGAGCATCGCGATGAGCGATAAATGGTTTGATTTGATTAGTAGTCAGCCTGATTACAACTTGATTGATGATCGGCCTGATGACGATCATCTTATTGATTGATTGAGTACGCCTAAGCATTGGCTGAATACATTTGAGTATTGATTGAAAACGCGTAAGTATTGGCAAAGCATATTTGAGAACGCTTAAGCATTGGCTAAGCACATTTGAGTAACACCTAAGCATTGGTTGAGCACATTTTCAGTACACCTAAGCATTGGTTGAGCACATTTTCAGTACACCTAAGCATTGATGGAGTACATTGATTGAGTAGTGATTGAGCATAATCACAAAGAATTACTAAGATGGAAGATTTCTACGGAAATCAATGTGAAGCTCGGTAGGACCTTGAGAGATGAGGTTTTTACGGTAGATTTTCCAAAGATGGAGGAGATACCACTTCCAGGAGTGAAGGCGAGAAGATTTGAAGATGGCTAAGCATTGGGATCTTCGACAACATTCCCTAAGATGTGGAGGTTGTCTTTCTTTGACTTGAAGATGGCTAAGCATTATGATCTTCGACAACATTCCCTAAGTCTTGGGTTTCGTAGCATCCAACACTACGCGGAAGAGAAACCTGCCCAAGACCCGCCCACTAATTAAAATAACTAAACATGCAATCACATAATTAAACAACAAAAGAAAGAGAAAGGGAAATGACATTCTTACCCTCGACGCGTGCTTCGCTCCTATAGAGCTCGAACTTCAAAGCCTTAGCTCCGCAAGCGCGAGAGCCTCCGACGGAGTCCACCCTCGAGACCCGACCCAAACGGCCTCTCCCCCGAAGGTTAGTCGGGGCTAGACCAAGAAAAGACTATAGTATTACGAACTTAAAGGTTTTCTCACCTATAGGGAGATGCCTTATTGAGTTCGACTCAAGTGATTTTTCCCAAACCCAAAACTTGGGTATTTATAGGGAAGGGAGCCTTGATCTCCTCTTCTCCCATCAATGTGGGAGAATTGCATTTTTCCACCAATTTATTTTAATCTAAAACCCATTGGTATCCCTAAAACCAATGGGTTTCTTAGAAAACCTAAACTTAACACCATATGGGGTTATGAACATTTTACTTATCGGATCTATACGAGTCATCACCCAATACACCAACTACCTCGGTAATTGCATATCATATGAAAGATGTATTAGACCATCAAAACCCATCTCATACACCCAACATTTTCTCTTATCATCAAATTTCCCACAAATCCGACCAAATGACTTAATCCGGCAACTCATGTTGGGAGGTTGTAAAATTAAATTAATGATAAATACACAAGCCAACAAAAAAACACATTGCAACACTAAAACATTAAAAATCTTACCCTCCTACTCCCCTTTGAGTGTTCCTTCACAACCTCTGATCTAGCTTTGACACCTCCACCGTAAGTTAAACTATCATCCTAAAAAATTAACAACATTAGCAATACTTTATTTCGATTATCCGCAATCCTGCGCAAAATATTCATTTCACAAAAACATTACTACCTTAAAAATTCCCGGGTACAAGGTTATTGTGTTTCTCCTTGGCTTTCAATGCTTCTTGCAATCCCATGGAATAACAATATCTTAACAACACCACAGACAATAATAAGGAATAAATTTAATTGACTTTCTAATACTGATTGACTTACTAATACCCTTTTCTTCGATATATATCCCTCCTCTTTTACTGAGCCAACCTGCACGGTTTGAGCAAATGGATCTCATTTTTGTCCAATCTAGATTATACCACAAATAAGCTAAAGATGACACAGGGTGCTCACCTTATTTTTGTCATAAATTGCTCTTCTGCGCTTACACTTTACTTCATAAGACATTTAGAGGTTCCTGTACAACATTGTATCGAATTGTATGATAAAATAATAGTACTACACAAGCGTAAATGAGGATTTCTCCAGATGAACTGATTTCACAGCAACAACTCTCCAATATTCCGTTAATTATTGACATTTCAATTAATAATTCAAATTATTATTCCTGAATCCAGGTCCATTGAACATTTATATTAACGAAACAAACACTTCAAAGTTTGGTAAACAATGAACGGGGATTTCATACAAGCTAAATTAATTGTTTCAACTCATTTTTTCAGTAAGTCATTTCGAACAGCAGCTCAGTTCATTTCGATTTGAACTCAACAAGCTAAATTATTGTTTCAACTCATTTTTTCAGCAGCTCAGTTCATTTCGATTTGAACTCAGTTTTAGCCAATAATTACAGGCAAATTCATTTCGATTTCAATTCAATTTCTACTCAGTTCATTTCGATTTCAATTCAATTTCATGACGAAGGAAATGCAAATCGAACAATTCATAATTTCAAAAAACACGACAATCAATTCAAATCTACATAAAGGACTCACCTCCGTCAGTGTCGTCGACTCCACAATCTTCGGCAAACCACAAGCAAGTCGAACTTCAACCAGTAGCCAACTTCGACCAGCAACTCAGTTCAGCCCTATGTCATCTTTTTCCCCAATTTGATTTCTTTCCAATATTCAGACAAAAGTAATTCCAAATTCAAGAAACACGTGTAATTAACTCCGTCAAATAATTTGTTTAACCCATGTTGTCTAGCTGTTACGAAGTTTTCCACGTCAGAGTCCATATAATGTGTAAAACCAGGTAAAATGATGAGATTGCCCCCATGAGAAACGAACCTGGTTAATCATTAGGAGAAACAGAGAATTCGCCACGTATCGTAACCCACTTGTGGGAACGAAAAATTCAGGCGTTTCAACCTGCGGGTTACGATATTTCCGGGTGTTTTCCGACCACCTTCTTTCTCTATTTTTCGCTACCCATTAAACGTCTCTGTGAAGAGGTGGTAATTTTAATCCCGATTAAATTATTTTCAATTTTATGGTTAATTAAGGATTTCTTTACAGTTACATACTTGTATATGTGAAAAATCAGCAATTTAAGTTGTTTGCAAATGTCGGTCATATAAATAAAATTAGTGTATTGGACTGGTTGTGTGTCCAATGTATTTTGTGTATTACCAACTTTAGGAGAGAGTTCCTAAGCCACTTTTAATGGAGAAAACAGAGTAGCTGCTTCAATGGATTGTAGAAATAACCATAATTAGTTCCTTAATTAAAGGGACTAAATATTGACCAATTTATTCTGCAAATATTTAGGCTGTATTTTTGGTAGTAGTTGTTGTAACCTTGGTAGTAGTTGCCTAATTTACAGGATACTTCTGTGTATAAATATTTGTACTATCACCAGCAATAAACACACAGAAAATTGCAAACACAATTCTGCTTAATTCTCTATATGGTATCAGAGCCGTAAGGTTCGGATCTTCGGGAAACCGAAACCTAAATTAGCCTCATCATATACCGGAGACTTACCTTGAAATGGGGGAACCACCGGACAACAACAACAACAACCAACTGATTTCTATGGAACAGATGGAACAAATGTTCCAAATGTTCCAGAAATTAAACAAAAACCCAATAAACACTGAATCAGGGACATCACAAACTGTGCGTGTTGCTGAAAAATTGAATTTTACGAATTACACCAAATGGTGTAAATTGATGCAAATTGCAATTAGTGGCCGGGGAAGGCTCAATCACATCACTGCCAACCCCGTACCACCAGATGATCCGGAGTACGCACAGTGGGCACAAAGGGACTCATTGGTTCTGTCCTGGATCATCGAAAACATCGATGGAGATCTAGTGAACCAATTCCTAGATTATAAACATGCTCGAGATCTGTGGAAGGGCATTGAAACCCTACTCAGTAGTGGGAGGGACGAATTACAGACCTTTGATCTGAACACAAAGGCTGCATCTTTGAAGCAGGGAAGCGAAAACCTAGAGGTGTATTTCAGTAAACTGAATACCCTCTGGAAAGAAATTGATAGGAGAATGCCAAACCCAATGAAGTGCTCAGAAGATATTACCCTCTTTAATTCATTTATACAGAGGCAGAGATTATACCAATTTTTGGCTGGTGTTAACGACTCACTGGACAAAGAGAAGAGGGACTTACTGAATCAGGACCCTCTTCCATCAATTGACGCAGCATACGCATTCATTAGACGGGAAATTGCCCGTCGCGGGATAATGACCGGCGTTTCATCACCGGGACAAAATCCTTCAGAAATTGGAAGTGGGCTCGTTGCTAATCGCCGGTCGGAATCTTCATTCCGGCGAGAAGACAAATCCCACCTAAAGTGTACCCATTGTGGAGGAACGAAACACACCAAAAAGGGGTGCTTCGAAATTATCGGGTATCCGGAATGGTGGGAGGAATACACAAAGAAGAAGGCCGCCACCAAGGTCGGCGTGAACCAGACCGGCGGCAGGGCACATCTTGCCGTGAAATCGAGCCCAACCCCCAGTAGATCTGACAATGATGGTGGCGGAAAAAACTCAGGCAAGGAAGGTTGCGCAGAGAAGATCGCAAGCATGGAGGAAGCAGAAAGTACCACCGAGAATTATGGTGGTCAGGAAGGTAGAGAGCAGAAAATGGAAAGAGGGATTGAAAATGGGAAGGATGAGGCAAGGACGGTAGAAGACCTAACCCACAAAAAACCCACCCCCTCTCACCCTCTAACCGTCTCTCTTAAAACCCCAAGCCCACAAAATAAATTTAGCCCAATAAAACAAAAAATAGGAGCCCAAGTTGAAAATACTCAGCCCCCTAGCTTAAACCAAAAATCTTTTGGCCTCGTTTGTCATAGACCTATCCCGTGGATTTTTTATTGTGGAGCTACTGACACTATGACGTGTGACCCATTAGATATTAAAGCCACTCAAACCACCCATCGTAACCAAATTCAAACAGCAAACGGGGAATATATTCCTGTTTCCCAGGCTGGGACCATTGATGTTACCTCGGACATTCATTTAAATAATTGTCTTTTAATTCCCAGTCTCACTCATAAGCTTTTATCTGTGAGTCAGTTGACTAAAGAGCTTAATTGTACAGTCTTAATAATGGATTCTGGTTGTATTGTGCAGGATGCTCTAACAGGACGGATCATTGGGCGTGGTACTGAACGAGGGGGTTTGTACTATGTGGATGAGGTGGCTCAACAGGGTAACGCTTTGCTTGCTCATGGATCACCGGAAAACCAACTTTGGATGTGGCATCGTCGGCTAGGTCACCCCTCTCTTGGTTACCTTAAACGTTTATTTCCCTCATTTAAAAATATTGATGTAGCATTGAACTGTGAAGCATGTGTTTTAGCTAAGAGTCATAAACATACTTATCATCCTAGTTTAAGTCATGCCTCTGAACCTTTTGCTTTGATTCATTCCGATGTATGGGGCCCAGCGCCTGAATTTGCGTTCCATAACTATTCTTATTTTGTTTTATTTGTGGATGATTGTACTCGTATGAGTTGGGTTTATTTCTTAAAACATAAATCTGAAGTGTTTGATGTCTTTGTTAAATTTTATCATATGATATGCACTCAGTTTCATGCTCACCCACAAATTTTACGATCGGACAATGAAGGGAATATATAACCTTAGATATGGAACAATTCATTATTGACCATGGTCTGATTCACCAAACCACGTGTCCAGACACTCCCCAACAAAATGGGATTGCTGAACGGAAAAATCGAACCCTTCTTGAAATAACCAGAGCTATCATGTTAGAATCCCATGTCCCGGTCTATTTTTGGCCAGAAGCCATTGCTACATCCACCTATCTCACAAACCGACTTCCCAGTAAACCACTTGACTACAAAACACCTCTCGACACCTTATCCTCTCATGTCACCATCCCATCAGTCCATTCTTTACCTCCACGAGTCTTTGGGTGCGTTGTCTATGTTCATTTACCAAAACGGGCTCGAAATAAGCTCGAACCTAGGGCAGTTAAATGTGTCTTTATTGGGTATGGGGTTCATCAAAAAGGGTACCGTTGTTACGATCCAATTCAAAAAAGGGTCTACACCACCTTAGACTGTGAGTTCTTTGAACAAACTTACTATTACACCCCGCTAAGTCCTCAGGGGGAGAATTTGAGTGATGACCTTAGCTGGCTGACATATCCAGAAATGGTGGACCCAGATCCTACAACACAAGTAGGCAATACCACCGATGCTACCCCAGAAGAAGTAGTCTCACTTCCTCTTCGGTCTCCACCAAATCCGCCAAATGAGCATCCATCTGAAGAGGTACCATCTGAAAGCTCTCCTGTTTCCTATAATATGCCTGAAATTAATCCTGTCTCCAATGAAAGTGAACAAAACAGGTATGAGTTACCTCCTAGAAGTACGAGAGGAGTTCCACCAAGGAGATATGATCCTGAATATGAGGACCAACGGTCGAGATACCCAATCGAAAGAATCAGCACTGAAAATCTATCCAGCACAGCCATAGCTTTCAATGCCTCTTTATACTCCGCAGACATTCCAAAGAATGTGGAGGAAGCTGTCAAGAATGAAAAATGGAAGCAGGCTATGGAAGAAGAGTATCAGGCCCTACAGAAAAACAAGACTTGGGAGAAATGCATCTTACCAAAGGGGAAGAAGAAGGTGGGATGTAGATGGGTATTCTCCATCAAATACAGAGCAGATGGAACTATTGAGAGATACAAAGCACGGCTGGTTGCTAAGGGATACACTCAGACATATGGAATAGACTACTTAGAAACTTTCTCTCCTGTGGCCAAAATTGACACGATACGAGTTCTGGTTTCTGTAGCTGCAAACAAGGAATGGCCTTTGTACCAGTTTGATGTAAAAAATGCCTTCCTTCATGGAAGCATTGACGAGGAGGTGTATATGGAAGTACCTCCTGGATATTCTCATGATTTTAGAGATGGGGAAGGATGCAGATTGAGGAAGGCTCTCTACGGACTAAAACAGTCTCCTAAGGCGTGGTTCGGAAGATTCACAAAAGCTATGAAGAAGTTTGGATATAGGCAAAGTAATTCCGATCATACTTTATTCCTGAAGAAAGAAAAAGAGAAAATCACCTGTTTAATCATCTATGTAGATGACATGATTATTACAGGAAATGATGAGGAGGAGATTGCAGACTTAAAGGGAAAATTATTTCAGGAATTTGAGATGAAAGATTTGGGCAATCTCAAATACTTTCTTGGCATAGAGGTCTTGAGATCAAAGCAAGGGATCTTCATTCACCAGAGGAAATATATTCTTGACCTTCTGGCAGAAACAGGAATGCTTGGTTGCAAACCAGCTGAAACACCGATTGTGGCAAATCATGGCCTTCAAATTCTTGAAGGTGCAAAATTGACTAATAAGGAGGAGTATCAAAAGATTGTGGGGAAACTTATTTACTTAGCTCACACAAGACCAGACATAGCCTATGCAGTAGGGGTAGTGAGCAGATTCATGCATCTTCCACAAGTACAACACATGACAGCAGTAATGAGGATTTTGAGGTACCTAAAGGGTACAAGTAGTACTGGGATTTACTTTGACAAGAATGATCACCTAGATCTAATTGCGTACACGGACGCAGATTGGGCAGGAGATCGTGATGGTAGAAAATCCACCTCTGGATACTTCACCCTAGTAGGAGGTAATTTGGTCACCTGGAGAAGTAAGAAGCAGAAAGTAGTGGCTTTGTCAAGTGCAGAGGCAGAATTCAGAGGTATTGCAAAAGGGATAACTGAAATCTTATGGATCCGGAAACTTATGAGTGAAATTGGTTTTCCACAAAAAACAGCATGCAAACTCTTTTGTGATAACAAAGCAGCAATAAGTATCTCAGAAAATCCAGTTCAACACGACAGAACGAAGCATGTTGAGATAGACAGACACTTCATAAAAGACAAACTAGAAGATAAGATAATTAAACTTCCATTTGTGAGATCAAGAGATCAGTTAGCTGATATCCTGACAAAAGCTGTCAACAGTGAAGCATTCGATGAGACATTACGCAAGTTAGGCATTGGAGCACCAAATGCCCAACTTGAGGGGGAGTGTAGAAATAACCATAATTAGTTCCTTAATTAAAGGGACTAAATATTGACCAATTTATTCTGCAAATATTTAGGCTGTATTTTTGGTAGTAGTTGCTGTAACCTTGGTAGTAGTTGCCTAATTTACAGGATACTTCTGTGTATAAATATTTGTACTATCACCAGCAATAAACACACAGAAAATTGCAAACACAATTCTGCTTAATTCTCTATATGGATGAGAGTGAGAAAGAGGGGGGCAAAATAGTTTGTTTAAGTCAAAATATGGGCGTTAGTATGTAAAATGAGGACGACGTTTCATTCCAATTTCATAATTTCGCTAAACTGTATTCTTATTATACTGTAAAAAATTCTGAAACACTAACTGCTAGGAATTTGTGTGATCAAAACTCCCAGAATCTCAATTTCCCAACATCACAATCACTACTCACTTCTCAAATTGAGATTCTTTTTGTTTCTCAAACATTCCTATTTCTATCATCAATTTTATGATTTTATAATAAGAGAATTTTCTTATTTAGATATTAAATTAGACCGGGTTTTTCTACGTTATGACCCTGTTTTTTTCGCTTTTTCTACGTTGTGACCTGACAATTTGGATTTTCTACGCTGTGATCTTGTTTTACGAATAGTCACTAAGCAGTAACCTACGTCAGCATGCATTTATCACGGACGTTAGGGTATGCAATTAATTCGTCACCTAACCGTTACTGTTCAAACAAAGGACATTCTCTCTCCTTCAAAATTCCCTCCTCTTCTCTAACTTCACTCCCCCTGTTTCATTCATTCACTGATCAAAAACCCTAAAAAGAGAAATTTTCACAGAATTGTTGCGCAAAATTCGCAGTCTGTCATTCGAGGAGAACAATCTCGGAGGGGAGGAGTAGCGTTGTCGGAGGTATGTATTTCATTCACTTATTCTTCGTTTTACACTTAATTCTTCGTTTTAAAATTGTCGAATTATGAATGTACTGGGTTCATTACTTGAAAAAGCTTGGAAATTTTGTTGAGTTGTATTGTTTGCATGGTGGTTTGTGGGAATTTGCGTTGTTTGGTTGTGGGTGATGTTGGTTCTGGGTAATTTAGTTTGTGTGTTTTTTCGATTTTGTATAATTGGCGTGATTGTTGTCAGTTTTTTGTTGTACTAATTTGTGTGTGTGGGGGTGTTTAATTGTTCTGGGTATGATGTGTTATTGTAACTAAGTTTGTTGATTATTGATAGATGTATTGGTAACATGTTGCAGATGGAGGAAGAGAGGATTTTGAAAATCCACTATCTTGGTAATTGTGTGGATTTAACAATAGATGATGTTGATAAATGTTTGTTAATTGATGTGATTGATGATATGTGTGAGGAATTTGCTAATAGAGGGTTTGAGTTACCTGAGTATCCTGGGATACATTATTGCTATAAACAGAAGGCTGTTAAATTAGTGGATGATGGGAAATTGATGAAAATGTTTGGGACTATAGAAACCAAAGAGATAAATTTGTGGGTTGGTTGTTTGAGTCAGCTTAATTTTATACTGAATTTGGCTAGAACAGTGAAACCCCAACCAAAAAAGCCAAACACACAGGCCTCAACTTCTGTTACAAGCCCAGATTGTGCTACTGGGCCATCTTCTGCTAGTGGTCCACCTGTTGTTGGTGGGCCATCTGCTGGTTACCTAGAACCCCCTCCCTCAAGCCCAAAAGAAGCAGGCCCATCTAACCCATCCTCATCCAAACCAGGCTTTTGTAAACCAGGCACCTTCAAATCAGGCCCACCTAAAAAATTCAGACCAAAGTTAACCACCTGGAAAAACACAAAACCTGTACAACCTGAACACCCAGCCATTGGATCAGGGACCCTTACTACAGTAGATCTTGTTAGGAGGAGCCCAAGGTTGACTGGGTCCTTGTCACCCCAAAAGTTACCCCCCAGTTAGTGGGCCTAGGTTACCTAGGATGTTAGAAGAAATATCCCCTGATTCTCCCCCACATATCACACTATGTGATGATGATTTCTTTCATTCAAATACCTCTCAATCCCAAATGCTTTCTCCTCCACACAGAAGAAGCCCAAGGCTTTTGCAAACTAACCCCAACCCTAAGCTTAATGTGGCACCATTCAGACCACCAAGAAGTAACCAAAATTCATCCCCATCTGAGCCAACCAGGAAAATCAGAACTTGCCAAACCAGAGCACTTATCTTTCCTCATGGTAAGAAATTGCCCAACAGCACTGCAAAGCTTAAGGGTGTGTATGTTCCACAACCTCAGTCATCCCAAACTACAACAGAAGTTCAGAGTTCTAGGGTACTTAGGAGAAGAGGTGCAAGTGGTCAGGTTAATGATGATGATAGCATGCAGTACAATGATGATAGTAGTTCTAAGAGTGATGGTGAGTACATACCTGATGTGGAGCAAGAGGTTGAGAATGACAGTGAAGGTGAGGAAGGTGATCTAGGTTTGGTGGAGGAGAATGTGGATGAGTTACTACAGCAGAATTATGTAGATGGAGGTTGGGAACGATTCAGGTCTAGTGAGAAGTATGTTGATGAGGAAGGGGCTCACATGGGAAAGTTGCTTAAAAAGGGTGAGGTGTATGATGATGCAGAGTTTGGGAGAATTTCCTTAAGGCCTTGGCAGTTGTTTGTTGATAAGGATCACTTTAAGGAAGCCCTTAGAGACTATTGCATCCAAGAAGGTTTTAGTTTGGTAGTTAGAAAATCTGAAATTGACAGATACACTGCTGAATGTGCTGATAGCAGATGTAATTGGAGGATACATGCTACTGTGCTCCCTGATGGGTTTACTTGGGCCATAAAGAGCATAAAGCATGGTCATACATGTGACCTGAATATGGTGAATAATCCAATGTGTAATTGCAAGTGGGCAGCCCAGAAGTTGTTGGAAGATATTAGGGCCAGCCCAGATATCAAAGGGAAAGCCCTTAATCAATTACTCTGGGAGAGATTTGGTATTACAATGGCTTGCTCATCTCTGTATAAAATGAGGAGTATTGCTATGGACCTCATTCAGGGAGGGCATGATGAGTCCTATCACAAGCTTAATGTGTACTGCCATTTGCTGAAGGAGAGAAACCCAGGGACAGTGGCATTTTGTACCTGGAAAGCCTTGCAGCAACCTGAACAGCCTTTACAATTCAAGTCTATTTTCATCTCCTTTGCAGCACAGTTTGAAGGCTTGATTGGTGGTTGTAGGGGCTTAGTTGGTGTTGATGGTTGCCATTTGAAGGGCAACTATGGAGGAATCCTTTTATCAGCTGAGTCTTTAGATGGGAATAATGAAATCTTCCCAATTGTTGTTGCTGTAGTAGACTCAGAGAACAAACAAAGTTGGTCTTGGTTCTTTCATCACCTGAAGAACACTCTCACTGGCACAGGAAGGGTTGATTGGACTATAATGTCAGATAGGCAGAAGGTATGTAATTGTTCTAAGTAAATACACTAAAAACAAAGTTAAGTGAGAATTTCTTTTTTTTGTTATTTAGTAACACTAATATGTCAAAATTTGTGCAGGGAATTGACCCTGCTTTGGATCAAGTGTGGCCAAAAGTACCTAGAAGATACTGTGCCAGGAATTTATGCAAAAATTTCAAGGCTGATTACCCAGGCATCTTGATGCACAAACTGTTCTGGGGGGTGACTAATGCCTACTCTGCCTTCAGCTTTAAAAAAGCTCTTCAAAGAGTTCAAACTACTGCTGGACTTGGAGCTGTGAAGTGGTTCAAGGAGGTGGGGCCCCTTGAGAGGTGGACAAGATGGAGATTTGACCCACAACTGTCTTCTGATGAAAACACTAGAAATTTTGTTGAGAGTTTCAACAACACTATTGGTGTTGATAGGTGTTATCCAATCCTAACACTACTTGAAGGTATATCATTTAGGTTAACAATTCTCCTGTTAGTTGTTAGTGCATGATTAATGACTTCACTTTTTTTTAAACCCTTTACAGGAATTAGAAGAATTGTTATGGTTAGGCATGCTTCAAGACAACAACTTGCCGAGCAATGGATAGAGGAGGGCATCTGTCCTAACATTAGAGAGAGGGTTAGGGCTTTGACAAAGGAGTCTAGGTTATGCCATGCATATCCTTCTAGGAGGGGAGAGTATGAGGTGTCTGATGGTAGAAGTATGCTACTAGTTTCTTTGAACAGCTGGTCATGTGTGTGTGGTAGATGGCAAGTAAGTGGCATTCCATGTAGGCATGGAACTAGGGCCATACTTGATGCTAGGAAAAATTCCAACTGATTTTGTCAGGGAGTGGTACTCTGTGGCTAGGTATAAGTTGGCATACAGTGGAAATATATTGCCCATTCCATCCCCTGAGCAATGGCCTGACATGGATGTCCCCAACTTGGTCCCACCTCCAATGAAAAGAAGTGTGGGCAGACCTTCTAGAAATAGGAGAAGAGAGAGGGAGAGAAGAAAAAAAGGGAAGAGGTCTGCTACTGTTCAGTGCAAGAAATGCAAACAGCATGGCCATAATGCTGCTACTTGCAAGGGTGGTTTGACTAAGAAGGAGAAACAGGCTCAGCAACGCAAGACACTCAGCACTGCTACCAAAGGCAAGACACCCAGCACTGCTTCCAGAGGCAAGAGAACAACCCAGCAAACCAGTCAGAGTGAGATGGATTTCAACATGATTCAGCAGATGATTGGTGGCAGCTCATCTCAGACAAATGTAGGGTCCTCAAGCCAACCAGTGATGCCATCTACATACACAAACAGAGACCCTCCTGCTCCTAAAGGCCCTTCCTCTTAGCCTAACCCTGCTACATCTTCTAAAAAGCAAAAGATAATGAACAGACTTGCCATGTTATGAGCCCCTGTGTTCCAATAGGCCATGGATGATTTGAGCATCAATGTGGGATTTTTTGGACATATTAACCCTACTGTTAATATTTTGGAGCTTCTTTATGGAATATACTTGGTTGCATTTTGTATTTACAGCCTCACATCTGATTATGGTTTGTTTTGTTTTGTGAAACTGATGTTAGGAAATGTTGGATGATTTTTTGGGTGTTAAACACTTATGCTATATGTTGGCTGTCAAACTATTAACATTATGTATATATTGGGCTGTTAGTATCACTTATGTTGCCTTTTTATCATTGTTGTACTGTGGATTCCATCATAGTATTACTATTACAGCAACTGAAACAAATTCAAATGTCATTGAACATAAACAAATTAAACAAAATGGTTTTTCCACCAATTTCATTAACACATAAAAGATACATCTTACAATAATTTCAACCCCCCCTTTTAAACAACACAATTATGACTAACACAACATACATAAAAACCCCAAATTTAACTACTTCCCTAATGTAGCTAATGAGCTCTGTTATTTTCTCCTTCAAATATGCATTTTCGATTTCATCACCCCTCAAAGCTTCAAGACCTTGCACATCCCCTTCATCCATCCACTTGAAAAACCCACAATCGTTGCACTTAAAGAACGCTTTCCTAGGGTTGCGAATTGTTGTTGAAACTTCAACTTCGCCATTTTTGGAGGGTTGTAGAAACATCGTGGGCTCAAGAATTGCAACGAACATGATGAATTAGAGGGGAACGAGCAGCGAGAACTAGACATGGCTTCTTCCTTCAATTGAATCTGCAATTACTTACAATGGAGCCCTAGAAATATTTAGGGGATTTATACGGGGGGGAAGAAGAAAGGTAGGAAGCACTGTTTTGGAGGGAAATATTCCCCCCAAAACTAACAACAACCTAAAACTAACCACTCCCATAAACTTAACGGAAGACATTAACGTCAACTTAACGACAGTGTCACAACGTAGAAACGTTAGGTACTTTAGGGTTACAGCGTAGAAAATCCAAATTTTCAGGTCACAACGTAGAAAAAGCGAAAAAACAGGGTCATAACGTAGAAAAACCCAATTAGGCCGCTTAGATTGAAATTGTTTTAGATTAAGTTTTTGGTTTAAGTTCAACTGTTTCGGCGCTCCGATGACGGCTAAGCATCGCTCGATTTCTTCGACGGTGTTTTTTGTTATTTTCTGGTAATATCTTTCTAATTCTTTTATTTAATTTTCAATTTAATTATTAAATTATTTATTTATTTATTTATTTTTTGAAATTTTACATAATAATGGTGTTGTAGATTCGTATCTTTTCAATTCCGCAAATTTTTTCGGATTTAGTGATAATTAATTTAACTGATATCCTTGGATTAATTTTTTTGTTGTTGTTGTTTTTATATCCTTGGATTAGTTAGTACTCTTAACATGTTCTATTATATAGCTATTGTTAGGCCCTGTTCACTTCACCTTAAAAAAATAATATTAAGTAAAAATAATTTCAGTTCAGTAAAAATCAGTTTTAATCAGTAAAAATAATTTCAATTCAGCAAAATTAATTTCAGTTCATGTACGTTGAAGCTTTTTTTAACTAGGATTTTTTTATGTAAATTATTTTTTTCATATATTGCAAAATATTGTCGTACAAGATTTTTTTTTTATACTTCACATATATTGTTTTATTCATCACTTTTGTCTACACTTTTATCACAATTGTATAGTTATAAAATTTAATATCATTTTGTTTTTTTTTGTCAAGTATAAAATATTATGTCTTATTGATAATATTGTAGTCGATTATATTTGGTAAATACAAGTACTATATTTTATAAAAGGGTAACAAAATTCATGATACCTAATCATTTACAATAAATTCAATAAGATATTGAAATATGATATTCATATATATGATTATATATACATGATCTATACAATACTACCAATATTAACCTCAAATAGTCATATGCAATAAGAAGCAATCCTTGTAATAAACTCATCATATGGACGTTGAATAATAAACTCAAATAGCCATATGCAATAAGAAGCAATCCTTGTAATAATTTATGATTATAATAAAGTTATGATTTTGTTTTTATCATTAACATAATACTAAAACAAACACCAGGAATGACACGTGTCACTTCATGGTGCTGTATTTTCCCTCAAAAACTCCCCTTTCCTTTTGGCAAAAAAACTTTTATCTTTACATAATAAAAATGTTTTATTTTTGAAATATTTGTATAATACAACTATAATAAAAATTATTCCAAATCTTATATGTTATCTTTACATAAAATTTATTTCTTTTTATTTTGTGTTCTTAATTTTTCCATACACATCTACCAAAAATATTATTCCAACTTTTTTTTTAATTATAGAAAAAGTAAGCCATTGGTTTAGCTATCAGATACTATCATTACCGCCTAGAAACCTTTTAGATGGAGTATTATTGATTTTTCTCAAAAGTAATAATAAAATTGATTCATATAATTGATATTAAAGAAAATACATTAAAACATCACTTTAATTTTTTTTCCAAATACCTCTAATATGTTGTTTCTTAGACTAATGGAGTATTAGATATGACTATAAAATAAATGTTGTATTCAATAACTATATCATAGGTCTATATCTAGAAAAATGTGAAATATCAATCAATTATTTTGGTACATTAATATCTTAGTAAATACAAAAAAATTATTATGGTTTGCTAAATTATAGACAATATCCTTTAATTCGATAAATAGTTATCATCTACAAATAAAATTTTAAGCTAATAAACAAATAATGATCAAACTACAATTATTAAATACCAAACACATTTTTATATAATAACAAAGAGCGACGATATCATGTAGAGCATCAATTCATAAAATGAAAATGTACTATTAATAATATAGGTTAGTGTTGCCTAATTGTGGATTATAATTGCTTTTAATGATCCGAGTAGTATTTATTTCCATTGAAATTATTTTATTGGATATAAAAGTGATATATTATTTGTAATTTATATATTTACATGTATGTTGTGCTAGTAGTTTTACTGTAAATTTTATTCTATTGTTTGATTAATATTTTCATGTTTATTAAAAAGCATTTATAAATAAGTCTTTAGTCACATAGTCACTAGATTGTATAGTTTTATTGAGAAATAATATACATCATTAGTGTAATATAATGTATACTACTTTTAAATATTTTCAACACAACTATAATCAACAATAATTTTTTTTCTTCTCAATTGTAGTTTTAATAATTTTTTCCTTATTCTTTTATTTTTCTATATGCATGGCATTTGTTTATTCCACCTAAGTTGCCTCATTTTTGTATTATGTCACAATTAATTATGGGAAAAAATTATTACTACCGTACATCGCACGGGCACTAATCTAGTTATTATTAGTTTATTGTTTGGTATGTTTGGCGGTAAAGTTAGAAAATGAAAGGTAGTATCCCTAAAACTAATATTATGTACAAGTATATGTAATATATCGTGATTTTCCTAATAATACATAAGCGATATACAATGACTATCCAAAGCTAATAATCTTTTATTATGGTTCATCATGGGTCCAAACTCCAAAGATTGATGGCAAATATATAAATGTACGCACTCAAATCACTTCCCTACCTATTTATTAAGGCTCCAAGTTCCATCTAAAGCATTTTTAGATCATGGATACTATTATATACGGACAATTCTTTGCAAAACTCTTAAATTGTCCATATACATTATATATATATATATATATATATATATATATATATATATATATATATATATATATATATTAAATCAGTAGAAATAATATTTAAATTAGTAAAAATAAGTTCAGTAAAATTCGGTTTTAATTAGTAAAATTCAGTTTTAATCAGTAAAATTCAGTGTTAATCAGTAAAAATAATTTCATTTCAATAAAAATAATTTAGTTCAACAAAATTAAGGTGAAGTGAACGGGGCTTTAGTATTTATCCTTAATTATAGTATTTGTTTGTTTTTTTTTATTTTTATTTATTTTTTAATCATTCTTACTATTTTATTTCTCAGCTCTCCATAGCCCCAAATCCAACGGCATGAAAGGTATAATATGAAATTGCTGTTTTTTTATGGGGAGAAGTTTTGTAAATTATGCTTGTCAGATCAAATGGAAGTTTATGTGACTAGTTGCCTAGTAGCTTGTAGTAGCTTGTGCTTAATTCAAAATAAGTGGAGTATCATGATGTATAGTGTTTTAAGCTAGTGTAAAAACATTTAATAAGTGCAACATAAAAATAAACTAGCAAGAAAAGTCAATTACAAGTACATGCAACTCATTTCCACGAAAATAAGAAACTACTAAAGTACTACTGATTTGGATAAGGTTTTTCTTCTTTCTTTTTTTTTTTTTTTTTCAACATATGCTTTATAAGTAAATAGAGTTGTAGATTTATCAATAATCAAATAAGTATAATAACTTGTGGTGCTAGTTACGGGGAAATGCCAACCATATTTAAGAAGTAATATTTATTTTAGTTTTTGATGGATATATAACATATGATTGTTGAGTTGTAATTATAATTAAACTTGTTAATGTGGATGTCTTAAGTTATATGACTAGTTCTTGACTTCTTTGCCTTCCTTTGTGTCTTATTTTTGTGCTTCATCTTTTTTATTGTGTATCATGGATATGGCTCTTATTGATTCTATGATTATGAGGTCTAATTATAATTTTTTTGGTTCATGTCGATACAATAAACATTATGCAAGGTTACTAACAATGGTTATTTGTTTTCAATTTTGCAGTATGATGCATCATGATGATTGTGACGTTCCGAGCTGTGATTATGCATGGTCAAATCAATAACGTTTATATCTTAGATGCCTTGGGTTTCACGTGCTTTCGATTGGTGCTCTTTTTATGAAGTTAAGAAACCAATTAATTATATAGATTAGATAGAAATAAATAAGTTTTTAGACTATACGATGAATAATAATATTGTACGAAGTAAATGATTTTACTATGTGATTTTGTATACTATGAGATATGAATTGGCTTTTGTTGTATATATTTAACTAAAGAGTGTTTATACAAGCTTTGATATTCTTTATTAGATTAATTTTCTCTGGTGTCTTTAGTATATCGATTATATAAGCTCAAACTTTAGATGTGAGCAATATAGTAAACAAAATAAAAATAAAATAAAATAATTAAGCTCTAACTTTAGAAAATAGTAATTTATTAGCGTTTTTTAAAAATAGCTATTAAAAAATTAAGGTTTGACAACACTTTTAGAAAGCGCTATGATTCAATTAGCAGCGCCTATAATTAATAGCGCTTCATAAGCGCTGTGTTTTAAGGGAAAAAAGCGGTATTAAATGCTTAATTTGGTGTACTGAAAAGAAAAACCCCGTTAAATTTTTTTTGTCCGATCCCTTGGAATCTCAATGAATGTTTTAGGAAAAATATTATAACCGTTACATGGGTGATCGAATAATTATCAATCAATTCAATGAAAGTTAAAAAGTAAGGGAAGAAAAGAATCACTTGTATATGAATTGAATAGGAAAATGATTAATACATATAGAAAAGAATTACTTGTATGTGAATTGAATAGGGAAATGATAATACAATTGATGAAGAATGTTGAAGGAATTTGAATGAATTGGGAAGATATAGTGTTAAAGTAAGAGAAATTATAAAAGTTTTCTCACAAAAAAAATTATAATAAAGTAAATTTAGATGGTGAAGGAAAGAAGGACATGTGGTGTATATAGTTTGTGTTTTCATATAATAGGTTTATAAGTATAGAGGAAGTAGATTAATTAATTTAACTCAAGATCTGCATTATTCAACGTAAAGTGGTTGCACTTTGTGCACTATATATTGATTGAAAATTTAACTTTTACTTTTTATAAATCACGTGTCATTTAAATTTGTTTTAGTGTACTACTCTTTTTTTTTCTTTCTTTTTTATTTACCTTAAAAATATCTTAACTTATACTTCCTTCGTTTTTTAATAGATGCAACACACATTTTTTCACGGTATTTAAGAAAAGTGGGGTTTACATGATTTAATACACTTTAAAATGGGGTGAGAGGTTGTTAGGAGTATAATTTAGTGGGTCATGTAATTTAAATAAGGGAAATAGTACAACTTTTTCCTAAAATAACTTTCCAAAAATAGTGTGTTGAAAGTATTGTGACGTTTCCAATTTAGGGAAGTGTTGCAAGTATTAAAAAAACGGAGGAAGTTTAAAAGATATGTATACTATTGCTAAGATTATATAAAATTTAAAAATTATTTCCATCTTTGAAAAATGCAAGAGTCGCTTGTTTAGGGGTATTTTACCCCCTTTTATAGAAAAATGAGAGGCCGACAAGTGGAAAAATTATAAGCCGACAAGTGGCATCCTGCTCAGCTAAAAATGGCCAATATGAGCATGACACGTGGCCTAAAGAGAGATATCAGATAATGAAGGGCTCAAAGCCCATTAAAGGATACATGCCTAGCATAAAGGAAACCCTATACACGTGTCAACCACGTATAGGGCAGCCGATCTTCCTAGGTTATGAAATCCTAGGAACATGATCTCCCACTTCCCTATAAATACCCCATAAATCCATGATGGGAAAAGAACAACACTTCACAATTCCAAAAGGCACTCTGCACAAAAATATGCTCTCATTTCTCTCTACTTTCTCTCTCTAAAATTCCGTTTCCGGTCACTAACTTGATCGTCGAAGGTGGATCTCCGGTAAACCAGAGATTCGTTGTTTTGCAGGTGTTCAAGTCGTACGGGTGTTGCATTCTGGATCTGTCTCCCGAGGGAATTCATACCCCGCTTTCAGGTTATTCCAAAAATCCCTGAAACATTTGGTGCCATCTGTGGGGAGACACATCTGGAATGTCACTTAGCCATAATCGAACACCTACTCAAATGTAACCCAATGTGAGGGCAAAGTTGTAATTCTCCCAGATCATCTGGATCGTAATTCTTAAGAGAATGAGACGAACTCTTGTATGAAGACAAGACTTGGGAGGCACTAAAAGCCAAAATAAAATCATTATTATGTTTACAAAAAAAATTCAAATAAAATTTTTCGTCAAACTATATTGTTTGATATATGTACATGCAGCAATGTCTGCCGAGTGCCATCAAAGTCGGCACAAGAAAAACATTTGAACAGCTAGAATGTCAAGCCCCTCTATGGTTGTTCGAGCAACAAGAGCCAAAGTAAGAAGCTCGTTGACACGAGCATGGATGCTCATACAGGGCAGCTAAGCAGCATGTCTGAGTCAGTGTGTGAGGCTTGTAGCTCGAAGCATTGATGCTCGGCCAGGGCAGCCGAGCTAATGCGCGAGCTACCTTTCCGAGCTGATTGATCAATAGCCTAGCCGAGCATAGCTGGCCGAATGAAAATAAGAAGCACATCCTTACAAGCATAGCAACTTGGCCAAGGCAGCCTGACAAAGTTGCATAGCCAAGCAGCTTGGCCGAGTGGGTGGTGGCCGAGCAGCATGGCTGAGCAGCAAGCTGCCTAGCCAAGTTGCCCTTTAAAGACGCACCACCTTCTTAAATCTAGGCGGCCATAATCCTTGCCTGTCTGAGTGAAATGGGAAAGCATGCCTTCCCAAGCATAGTTGGTCGGCCCTTTGCTGGGTGTCCGACCTGCCTTTGAGCAAGGAACGTCCTTTGCAATTTTGTGCGGCTAGCAGCCTATCCGAGCTGCCAAGAGGCCGAGTAAAAACAAGAAGATGGTCTTCGCGAGAATAGGTTGTCGGGCGGTAGCCGAGTTGGGTGTCTGACTTGCCTTTGAGCAAGGGATTATCTAATGAATTTTAGGCGGACAAGTGGCCAAGGTAATATAGAAGCTCGCCCTTGCGTCTACTTGAATGTAACACCCTGTATTTTCGAACCACTATTTTATGTGAATTTCAACCTATTAAACCTAATTTTTAATTTAAATCTCAATTTCTAAATTGAAATGTTGATATAATTATTAAAATCGTTATTTTGATTTAAGGGTCATCCCTAGCTTTTGAAACCCTAATTATAATTTTTTGACAAAATGATTAAAAGTTATAATATAAAGGTTTTATATTTGAGTTTTAATCATTTCAAACTGTATTTGACTTGTCTGAATTGATATTAGCCTTAAAGGGTGATTCCTTAAGCTTAAGCGTCAATTCAGTAAGTGTTACTAAATTATATGTAATTTTGGTATTATTTAACCTATTAAGATTGCTACCAGTCATCATGGGTGATTCCTTGACTAAAGTGTCAATTTAATAGGTGTAAAATGATTTTTGAGTTTTTACGATTTACGTTCAATCGTATCAATATTGATAAATAAAGTTGTATTGGGTGATTCCGTTAACTCGTTTATCAAACTGATATTATTTATAAACTATTCTTTTATTTTATATTTATAAAACTCATTATAATGTCCTTTTATTAATTAGGTCATTATAAGTAAATAATATTATTGATTTGTATTTCGTCTTTTTATGTCGCTTTTCTATAAATATGAACCTTATATATATTTTTGTATTATGCTTTAAATTATTGTTTTCATTATTACTATTGTAATTTTTATTGATATTATTGTTTAAGTTTCAATAATGAAAATTATTATATCATTTTATAAAACGCGTTTTCAACTCGCTTTTCGTTGCTTTACTTTCCTAGTCTAGTTTCGGGCCAATTAGATTTTTGTTTATGGATCAGGTTTATACTACCTTACCATTAGCCACTTGAGTAATTAGATGATTAGTTAAGCCAATCCTTCATTAGAAGCCTAAAGTAATCACCTAATTAGCCCATTATGTAAACCAGTCTAGTGTTGCATGGAGGCCTCTTTGAGCCCAACTTCCACTCTCTTCACAAGGCTGCCTAGGGGATTATTGCTGCACTTCTTTGCCCTAGTAACCCCCCTTTTCATACCTCTATCATTATCATTCAATTAACAACTAATGCTGCACAAAACCTTTCACTTCCCCTTCTCCTTTCACGTACAATAAGGCCAAAAGTCACCCGTTTTTCTCCACCAAAAGATGCAGCAACTCACTCCTCTTCTCCCTATATTTTTCGTGGGATTCAAGGTGGAAATAAAAGGAAAATCAAAGCCTAATTTGCTGTCATAATCTCTTCAAAAATCGTGCTCCATCTCTCCTCTAAAACAACATAAAAACGAAGCAAGAACAAGGCTGCTTGGGTGGGCGTTTGTGCGTCTTGTTGCTGCTGTTTGTGTGTGGTGTTGCTCTCCTTTTCTTCTGATTTTGGTGGCCTATACATCAAGGTAACTAGCTTTACTCCCTTGGGTTAGAACTATTGGGTTTTAGGGTTGAATTGATAGGTAGAAACATGGCTAGGGTTAGGTTTATTTTCTGATTTTCGTTCACTTTGTGGCTGCTGTAATTTGTGTAGTGTGAGCTTGAATTGGTGATTTTAATCCATGTTTTTGTGCCCAATCTTGATTGATATCAAAGCCTTGATGTTGTATGATCTTTGAATGATGTTTTTAATGAGTTTATACATGGTTTTGAGGCTCAAAATGCACCATAGGTACTGCTGAAATGTTACATACCTGTCATGAGTTTTGTTGTGGTTGTAAGGCATGTTTAACCTATTTTCTTAGGTTTATTCTTGCTGGTTAATGTGTAGTGGCATATTAGGGATTGTTAGGTGTTAAGTTTCATGTGTTAAACCTTGATTATGGACATGTTTTGGACTTGTTATTGAGCATGGGAAACCGAAATCCGCGATTAAAGTTACAGCATGTTATGCATGAGTTTGAGGTCATAAATCTGATTAGTTTGATGGGTAATTCCATGTTCCTCATTGTGAGGAACAAGTTTTGTTCCTCATGGGATATGTGTTAAGCTCACAGAATTCCACTTATGACACATAGACGGTCCCCACTAGGGAAAAACATCACATTATTTTCCAAAATGCCATTATAAGAAACAAAAGTGTTTCTCATGATGAGGAACTGGGCTCCCCTTAGTTTGATTGGTTTTCTTGCCCAAAATAAATTAGTATCATGTTAGGATATCACCTAATTAATTTGACATGATTCCAAGCAAGTTTGATTAGTTTTAATGGCCTAAAACTAAGAAGAGGTGTTGTTGCCAGGTCTGTTGTGAACCGTGTGAAATGAGTGAATTAAGTGAGGTGTTGCCTAATTTTTATGCCTAATCTTGTGCCTATCTTGACCTATTATGTTTTTAGAGTGTATACCATAATGGGCTAAGCTTGGTTTCATTATTAAGGTGGGTTTTGCGGGTGATTTGTGTGAATGGTGCTGCTGTAACGAAACTTGGGGCTGCTGTGTTTGTGTTTTTGTTTGAGCATGTTAAGTAATGAATTTTAACTCCGAAATGGTTTTATATGATGCCTATTGAGTATAAGTATGTGCCCAAATTTTTATTTCGCATTTGAAACATGTTTGGTTGGGTTTTTACGATATTTTTGGACATATATGTTGCTGTCCCATTTTGGTTGTTTTATGAAATGGTAGTTTGGATTTTTGGTTTAATTGTATGAATTTATGGAATTTTTATTGTAAGTATTATATATTAGTTAAAATTACATTTTAAATAAGTGATGTGTGGATTTTTGGGTATTATAAACCTTTAAAGTAAAATATTTTGGTGTGTGTTTGAATATGTGTGAGTTGTAATTGTATTGTCGACGTCGTAATGCTTTAGAGAAGGATAACACTGTCTTTAGCATTACTTCGCCAAGAGTTGTGAATGAACTTAATTTTTGAATTCCGATAATTAATTATATTCCCAAACTCAGACGATACCTTTTGTGGTTTATTAAGTTGAAATGTGTTTTGAAATGGAGTTTCAATTGAATTAAGAAATATGATTTTCTTATGCAGTTTGAATTGAGTGTAAGACCATTTAGGCTTCTCTGCAGATTTCTGAGTGAAATATATTATATTAAGTATCTTAAATGATTTTGAATTGTGTGTGGGGCCATAGTCAGGTGTGAGGCCGAGTTGCTTCCCGATGGTTAATGAACATGCTAACTACCTTGATTACAAGTCTTAGGTAGCTCAACCTGGGTTAATTGTTGTCGTTCGGGGGTAGTGTGAGGCCGATTGGCCTCTACCTATAGCCGGAAGTTTGGCCAATCTTAAACACGGTCTCTGCAAGATGATCGCAAGTTTTTCGTAACAAACCTTAGGAAGTGGATTACGAGGCCACTAGCGTTCCCTCCATGCTAGTTTTGCTGTTTTGAATGTTTTGAGTTTGAAATATTGAAACTATGAAATAATTACTTATTTTGAAGTTTATATAAATTATGATTTAAATTAAGTGTTTTAATATCAATTTCTCGTTTTAAGTTGATTATGAAATATTTCATAGTCTGTATGGTTTATTGGTTTTAAGTGATTTCATTTGGGTTTTCAAGTTGTTTGTGGTCGTGGTTTCTTTCTATTAATTTAAGTCTGAAATACTTCTATTTCTGATTTGAGGGAGAACTGCTAGTTGCTCCCCACTGATTTTGGAATGTTGTTATAATTTGCAGGTTTCATTTGTTTATTTGATCTATATGATGATAGGTTGGGAATTGAGAGTTTAGAACCCAACTTTTGGGCTTGTATGCCTTTGTTGTTAGTTTATTGTTTAAGTACTTGAATTTGGTTTTAGTTTGATTTCAACTTGGCCGATAAGGGTTGTTTTGCCCTTGGCTTTTGGATATAATTGATTTTCCTAGTTTAAGTTCATTTGTTGATTTCTTTTTCATCACTTTAGTTTGTGCTTAAGTTAAAACAACATAATTTGATTGTTTGAATGACTTAAACTTGACTTTTAGACCTAGGTTAAGCTTAACTTCGCCAATCGAAGTTAAGTAGCCTCCCATTTAGGCGTATTTCCGGTAACGCTTTCAGCTTTAAAAGAACGGGGTGTTACATTGACGTTGAAGAAAATCATCAAAATTAAGGGAAATGATTTCTACTAGTCGGGCTCTCCGTGTCAGAATGCTTTATAAAATATATTTTTGAAAACGAAAATGGGCTAATGAGTCTAACTCACACTACGTAGTGATTGATTGGCTTTTTTAGCCATCCGAGTTTATTTAGGGCTTGAAATAGCCTCTAAACGTTTTTTCGAGACAAAAAAGATGAGAAAATTTGATATAACAACCGAGCATTAAGGGACTGACTTGGATGGTCGGTCGACATACCTTAGTGTCCGAGTTGCCCCCGCACAAAGCTCCATGTTCTAATTTTTACATGGCCAAAGCATGGTGGCCGAGTGAAATCGCGAAGCATGGCCATGAAAGAATAGTTGGTCGGAAGCATGCAGCAGCCTGGCCGAGGGTCCTGTCCGAGCTGCCCTCAACGAAACCACCAGCCACGCACTTTTAGCCGGCAAGGCAGGCTAGCCGAGCAAGAATCCATCGTATGCCTAACCAAGCATACCTGGTTGCCAGCAGCTGCTTGGCCGAGCAGCAGCTTGGGCAAGCATCATGGTCGAGTAGCTAGTAGCTTAGCTAGGCAGTTGGTCTGGCAAACCAGCCAGCACCATGGCCGAGTTGCACTTCAGGCCAGCACCACCTCTTTACTTCTGTGCGGACAGTAACTTGGCCGAGTTGGGTGTAGGCCGAGTAAAAAGGCAAGCCACGCCCATGATAGAATACCTGGTCGGCTGAGCAACTTGACCAAATAAGATAGCCGAGCTGCCATTTAGTGATGGTCCATCGTCGTGATTTTAGGCACCATTGAGCAAGACCGCTAAAAAATCAAATGATAGCCGAGCTGGGGCTTGCCCGAGTACCCTGGCCGAGCAACCATGTGAATAAGCAGCCATACGGCCAACAAAGCAAAGCCTGTCCGAGCTACTACATAGCCGAGCAGCCTGACTAAGCAGCCTCACTGAGCAGCCTGGCCGAGGAAGCTACATAGCCGAGCAGCCTGATCGAGCAGCCTTTCCGAACTGCAATATGGCCGAGCTGCTATTGAGAAAGAGCCCATGTTCCTAATTTTATATGGCCAGCAACGTGTCCGAGCTTCTTGGCCGAATGAAATAGGAAACCTTGCCCTCGGAAGCATCATAGATGATCGGCCAGCACAGGGCATCCGAGTTGCCTTTTAGTAAGGAACTATCTTCTCCCTTTTAGGCGGACATATGCTTTCGAGCGATGAAGAAAATCGACAAAAATTTGTACATGTTAGAATGCCTCAAAAAATGTATTTTCGAAAAAGGAAACGGGCTAACGAGTCCAACTCACTACTACATAGTGAACGATAGGCTTTTTAGCCATTTGAGTTTGTTTAACGCCCGAAAAAGGCACTTAAACATTTTTCGAGTCAAATAAAATGAGGAAACCTGATTTAATGTACGAGTGTTAAGGCCATATGATGGTATTACTGTCAGGCGACATCATTATTATGATTGAGAATATTGATTTAAAAAAAAATTGTCTGAGCTGCCTGGCCGAGTGCATAGATGGTCGGCTATGGTTGGGTGTTCGAGCTGCATTGAGCAAAGGACCTCCTAATCACTTTTAGGCTGAAAGGTAATCACTTAGCTAATGTGCCGAATCAAATTAGGTGTCCGAGCTGCTATTGAGCAAAGGACCTCCTAATCACTTTTACGCGGACAGCTAATGAATTGGCTAATGTGTCGAATGAAATCAAATGGACATTGCTTATTGCATGCCAAGATGGCAAAAATTTTGAAGAGCAGCCAACATGTACAAGTGAGCATGACTGGTCAGATAAATTAGCCGAGCTAGGTGTCCGAGCTGCTATTAAGAAAAGGACCATCTGTAGGACTTTAGATACTATAAGCGGAATTGCATGAATCGTATTCATAAGCATCTAATCACAAGATCTATGCATAACACGCAAAGAACACATAATTATACCTTTGAAGCATGATTCCATGAGTGATTGAGAAAGAACAATAAAGAGAACAAGAACCCCAAACGTGATTCCTCTACTTGGTCCACGGGCAAGGATTGAACCTCCACTAATGCTAGTTAGCTGTGATTGAACCCTTCAATCAACTTACTACGCAGTGGAGAGGAGACAAATGAGCCACGAACCACCACTACCACCACCGTGCGTCCACCTTGGGCCGGTGGCCGAACTGTACGGACAGGGGAGGGAAGAGAGAGGTGAGTGAGTGAGAGGGGAAGGGAGTTAGGTTGCTTGCTACACAATTCACTGCTTTTGTTAATTGTGTCTTGTATGCTTAACCTAGGCAAGGCCTCTATTTATATATCACATATATAATTAGAGTCCATGTGAAGCCTAAACTCTTAACCGAAACCAAACTACTCTAGCCTTACTTATTATGTGGCTTGTCATTACCTCATGAGGCCCATTAATAGGCTTCATACTTGTTTAATCCAAAACCCTTGTGTGTGACCTCATATGATCCATTCTATTGGGCTTTGGACTATTTGACTAGCCCAAAGATCATTTATCATATCTAGCAACAGATAATGACGACCCAAAAGAATGAACTAATAATGATCCTTGATATATCTCGTAATTGCACTTGACGGAGACATAAATCCTTCAATCTCCCACTTGTCTGAGACAAGTATGCAATATTCAAATTTCTTAAGTCAATGTGTGTCGATTTGATAATATGATTGCATCTCATGTCGAAATCATATTAATCTACAAATCATTTCTTGAATACTGAGTTAGAATTGCAAAAACAAATGATTACTATGTAATCCATTTGAGCACGGCCATGCATTTTCTAAATTCAACCTCTTCAAGGGGCCATGACACATTCCTAATTAAATAGGTAGACTCAATCCAATCTTGTGGCAACCAAAGCTCCCACTCAACTTTTGAATTAACTAGGAAACACATTTTATAGTCTCCTTTTACGGAATGACGTTTGGGTGTACCACAGTTAAATCAATCATTAAATAAAATCAATGTTTCACTCATGTCAAAGGAATCCACTAATATATCCGGAAGCTCTATATTTTGAACTTCAAAGTAAGTCAATAGTTCGATCATGCATCATTCATGCATACCCATGTGGTTGACCGAGCATCTCTATGCCCCTATAGCCCATGAAACCGCGCTATCCAATCAATCTTACATGCTAGTCCATTTATTGAAATCATTTATGTCCAATTTAATAATTTTGAACTAGGAACTTAAATAATTTATGAATTCAGTTCACCTGTGGGGTTTCATTCACCAAATCACGTATTTGATGATCCCAACAATTCTTAATTATTTTGGAAATTTTATTTAATACTAAACCATGATTAAATAAGATTGAAACTTTGTTTCAATCGATAAACATAGGGAAACATGACTGATGATTTTGCAATTGTGACTCCCTAGCACACAATCAAAACCATCCACCATCATGTCAAATGAGCCCTTTGTGTCTTTAGGCTATTGAAATAGTTTAGTTAATACAATTCATGAGACATTCTCATAAACATGAATTTTGCAACTTCAAAATTTTATAATAATATTCATCTCACTACACCAAGAATATTCCTTCATCCTTTCGCTAGGATTTAGGAATTTCTAAATTGTATTCCAACGTTACATTGGTTTTTCGAATGAAATCTATCACCACATATTCTTAAAACATGTGAATCAAATAAACGATTATACTCCATGACATGCATGATGCATCCTTTGCAAAATGCACAAGGAGCACCACTCAAACCCTTAATTTCATCAACCTTTCTTAAAGCATTGAATCTTTAAGCATTGTGTCGTGTTACAAGGGATTGAAACTCCTTTCAATATAATGTTGAACCTCATAAGAATCTTATTAATATATTTTTCTCAATAAAGGTTAAACATCCTTCGAGGCCTATCTCTATAGATCTTGAATCCCAAATGCACTCATCATCCTTTTCAAGGTTTATCATACAAAATGCATTAGCCATCACTTGACCCTTCAAGCATGGAATAATCGCTCTTTGTATTAGACCAAGAAGACTGTATAGCTCTCGCTAAACACTTGTATACACAAGACCTTTTTCTTTGTTTTATGAGAACATCAAACAATTTGATTAACTCACAAAATTAAGAATACAAACTCCATGATGCTTACCTCAATCCATTAAAGGATCTTTTATGCATCCCTAGGATTATTGGATTTTAAAAAACATTATGATTCTATCATATACAAATCTTCTTTCATGAACCATTTCAAGAAAGCATTTGAAATCCATCTACCAAATCTCATAAGGTAGAAATCACTAAGATATCTTTAATAAATCTTGGCAATATGACTAATGTAAAGGTTTCATCATAGTCATACTATGAATTCATTGAATCCTTTAACAAGTGTTTTCTTTACTTAAAAAGCATTTTTCTTTCTTGTCTGTTTTGCTTATAATGGGTCTTATCCAATTAGACAAATTAATCAAGTGTCGTACACTTGCTTACAGACTTAGAATCTATTTCAGATTTCCATGGGTTTTAAACCACTTTGAGTTATAACTTGTCAAATCATATCTATCTTAATTACTTGCATAATCATTATGTTCTAAAATAAATATTTTAGAACTATTAGTCAATGTGAAATCATATTTTTTTGGCTAAATTTTAGATATGCTAGTCATAGGGATGAAAGTTCGGATTTCGGTTTGAATTATTGGCCAAACCGAATCCAAACCGAATTATTTTGGTTTCGGTTTTTGGAACCAAATCTAAACCAAATTTGGATTGGATCCAATCCAAATTCGGCTTTCAGAAACGAATCCAATCCAAATCGAATATTTTTTGGCCTAAAAAATTGGGCCTGTTATTGGACTTATTGTTTTGGCCCTTAAAATAGCCTAATATTTGCCAAAATTAGGAGGTAGCATGATAAAAAAAATAAATATCCATCCATTAGAACAAAATTTCACATTACAAAAGTCTTAAAAATGCAATAAAAGTCCTCATTCAAGATTCAACTAATAAATTTAACATGGCTGCTTCAACATAGCAACAGATTCAACATGATGGCAGCAGCTTCAGCATCTTTAACTCTTCAAACCTTCAGAGCTCATACTGCATAGTACATACACTAAGGCATTAATAATTGAAAGATTTACCATGCATAGCCATATATAGAGAAGTAAAAGAGCTTGAATACATATAATACAGCAAACTTAAAATTCGGAACAACATATAAACACCTTAGAACAACATATAATACAACAAACTTAAAATTCAGAACAACATATAAACATATAATCTAACTTAAAGTTCTAAGCTTAAAATACTGAATAACCAAACTAAAACAATCAAATTAAAGTATAATGTATAATCTAAAAAACAAGCGACTAACTAAGAGCAACAATCAATGGAATTAATTCGAAGATTTTGAACATAACAACCAACACAACTGGGGAAAAAACCAGAAAAAAAACACAACCAACATTAACGGAATTAATTCAAACATAACAACGGAGTAGATCTGTTACCTTTGAGTGAAAGTGACGAAGGTGTTGATGAGGGAGCGCGCACAAGGGAGCCACAAGGTGGTGAGGGAAGTGTTCACACAAGGTGGTGAGGGAGTTGCAACTCGCAAGATCTGAACTCGCAACCTAGAATTCGCAACTCATAGTTCACGCAAAGTGGTGAGGGAGGTGCTGAGGGAGGTCGTGAGGTGGTAGTGTTCACGCAAGGTGGTGACTAGTAAGAAAAGAGGGATAATTTAGGAGGTGGTGACTTGGTGAGGGAGGCAGGGAAATGCGGAGATCTAAAGTTCAGAAGAAAGGAAAAAGGAAATGGAAAAGAGGGAATGAAAATTAGGGTTTAGGTTTATATATGGAGGGGAAATGGGCTTGGCTTGTATAGTTCGGTTTGGAATTTTGGTGTTCGGTTATTTGAAGCCCCAAACCGAATCCAAACCAAAATATTTCGGTTTTGGATTTTTGGAACCGATCCAAACTGAACACCGAAAAAATCCAAACTGAATTGTTAATTCGGTTCGGTTTGGTTCGGTTTTCGGTTTTAAACCGTATTACTTTCACCCCTAGCTAGTCATCATTGTGGGTCTTTATGTAACAATTGAAACTTATACAACAATTTTGTTTAATTTTCAATGACAAACGACAATGGAGGGTGTGCACTTGGAATGTGCTACCTTCGACACATGGTTATTATTCCCATTACACTTAATGAGACCACGCGTTGTCATTTATAACATGAGGTGAATCACGCTCATATTGTTGATTTTATTCGATTACTTCTCGAATTTCTTTAAGATTTTCGAATTAACTTTTCTCAAAATCTTTCGAGATTCATATACTCCCACTTGCCTTTTTGAAGAGGCACATTAGCATGGGTTAAACCAACCATGGTTTGAACCATGTTTGTTTGTTGCTTTTCTCGAACTCTTTTGAGATTTACACTACTCCCACTTGACCTTTTGGAAATGACGTATTTTCCAGAAGGGCATCTACTTGAGCAACAAACATTTGGGATAAGTATGATTTGTGTAGTAGTACCGCGTGATCTTTTATTCCTTGTTTTGTAGAAAGACTTTATAAAAACTGCTCTTATCCATATAACATAAGAAGCCTTTGCTACATTTTGATTTGACGAATGTAGTTTTGTTTAGTATTGTGGCTCATCTTAAAAGTATATCCCTTGAATAATGGTTGGAAGATACGTAATTTTCATCCATTATTAAAATATATCTCATATAGATTGATAGCTCCTTTCACAAACACTTCACAAGGTTTTCATTCGGAGTTTGTTGTAAAACGATTTCACAACTCTTGGATGTTAATCAAGGTCTTGGCTTAAATTCTCATTATTACAATTATATTGCAATACTTTGAATATATACTGCCAAGTAAATGTCTTGACTCAAACTTAATTTCACCATTACAATCATATTGTAATGTATTTTATTATTTTGTCAAATTGATGTTGAACTTCATACTGGACCTTTTTGAACTTTTCAAAACTCTCACACTTATGCTTCAACTAAGCACAAGTGATCTTATCACAAATGAAGTTTCATTGTCCGTCTCTAATTACTGAACCTTAGGTTTTCTTACATCGATATGTATTCGACCTTGAGTTCATGTCATCATTTCTCAAAAGGATGACTTTGTCAAAATTTCAAATTATATTGATGTTTACATATATCAATAGATTCATAATCTAATGATATTGAAATTCCATCCCTTTGGATCTTCTGTATACAATGTTCATTTTCATTTGAATCCATTGACGTTTTAAAGAAAATATATATATATATATATATATATATATATATCTTCATCTACATACCATATAGAATTCTTAACCTATTTAGCTATTCCAAAACACATTGTGACTCAATAAAGCATAGAATAACATTTACTCAATTTTTTTTTAATCTTCAATGCTCAGTCATTAAAAACATTGAATGTTGTTTTGATGATGACAAGAATAAATAACATTTATTTAATTCTAGCCAATTACTAGGTAAGGTGATATGTGAGTTCTACTTGTAAAGTAATTACTTTTGCTTCTAAACTTGTAGATTCTACTTGTGAAGTAGCAACATTTGCTTCCAAACTTGTAGATTTATTTCTCCCTTAGTCATACTTTTTCTATTAGTGCAACTACATTCTCAATGAGAGAACTAAACATGACATCATATGTCTAAGAAGTAGTGATATGCTAAATTAATTTCTATAATATATTTCTTAAATTGGAACATTTTCATTTTTTTAAATTACCTTCCAATTGTATGAGGTAGTTTCTAATCAATTGGAATTAGTCCATTTAATTTGAAACTTTTGTCGTTCATAACAACTTCTAGCATATAAGTAGTTTTAGGCCTTAGAAGTAGCAACCTACTTGCATTTCATAGCCTATAACTCCTTAATGTTATCCCCATATATTCTTAAACCTTTCCCCTTTTGAGCCACTTAGAACATTTCTCTTAGGTTCAAAATGATAATTTGCTTAACTTCTTTAAGCACTTTTCATGATTTTGCTTCTATTCAATCATTATTCATATTAGAGTTTAATCAACTATTTAACTCCATACGAAATAAATGAAGAATAATGTCATTTGATCAACTTTTGGTCATAGAGACTTCCAATCACTTTCTTATATTCAATCACATTGAAAATAAGAGATTTTATTGGAATTCCATACTTGTCTTTTAGAGGGTTACCTCCCATCTCATTATATCCCTTAAAACACTTTTTAAAATGAAGATGGTGTTGATATTCTAGTCAAACGTTTTGAGTTGAAGAAAATCAACTTGGACATGTGACATGGGTTTCTAGAACTTGCCTTTTAGAACCATCTCAACAAAATTGGAATATAGGTTTACATATTATCTTTTACTTTTTGAGAACGTTTCTCAACTTTATTTTCAATCGAGGAGATTATATAATCATAAAAATAGAATATATATATATATATATATATATATATATATATATATATATATATATATATATTACTTAATAAACGCAAAATTTAACTATGTTTATCTATAAAGCACCTAAATTAAAATTATAAGTAACTTTAACACTTTATTCAAAATATATGTCCCATTTGAATTCAGTGATTCCAAGATCCTTTATTTGTGTAATAATTGACCGGACTTTGGCCCTACCATCAACCGTTACATTTTCAAGGTAAGTAAACTCTTTACTAATTACAAGTCTTGTAACTCTTGGTTGAATAATTAACTATCTCATGTTTAATTATTACCCTTTGCTTCAAGGTTCTAAACGCTTTAGGTAACCTTGTTGAGCACAACCAATTAAAATTGTAAAACTTGATTTACCCCAAGTTATCTAAGATAAAAAATGACACCCAGCTTTGGCATGATCAATCATTAATTATAAAAGGGTTGTTGGGTTTTTAATTGGAAAAGCAACCTCAATATTACCGGGACCTAGATTTATTATGTTGTGATTATTTAGTGAACTCTAGCGCATCATCACAAGCATTAATAAAACCTAGCATGAATAATCTACTAATGCATAAATAAAACATGACATAGTATGACCCCTTAATCATAAGAAAACTAATGAAGTAAAAGCTCCCACTTGGCCTTCATGGATCTCATCCACGTTGCTCCTTTGGGCCTTTACTCCATGGGCTTGTTGGATTAACTGCAACCTGTAATTCTATTCTATTCTATTCTATTTACTACTTAAATAAAATAAAATAAAATAAAATACAAAAATACTTAACGATACGGAGACCGTATTTAGATTACAAAAATACATTACGATGCGCAGATCGTATTTAGAATCTATGGGTCATACTAGTCTCTATATAGCAAAATAATATCATATATTATAGAAATTGTCATATAATAAATCACTCAACATGCTTGCCTAAAATACAACATTGAATGTTTATAATTAAGGAAACATGGTACCTAAATATCTCATATTTTAAATTGTAATTAGATAATAACATATATTATTCATGACCAATTATAAAATATCATATATTCTAATTTAGGTATGAGATAGAATCAAATCTTATTTTAATCTTGGAAGATAAATCATATTTATTCTCCATGATTATCCTAACTAATTTAGGAGATTCTATCCTAATTACTTAGTCAATCACATAATTTTAAATCAATTATTTCCTAAAATAATTATGGTATAATCTCATTATTAAATCAATTATTATCCATATAGAATCTTTTGCTCAAAATATCTAACAAACTTATCAAAATTAACAACTTTAATTTTGAAAACTTATCTTTTTCAAAATAAAATCTGATTTCGAATTTTAAATTTTTTTTTATGGAAATCCGCGCCAGCCATTGTGGCCAGCCGAAGCCAGCCATGGTGGCTGTACACCGGTTGGTGTATGCTGCAAGCAGTGACGCGCAACAGCAGCAGCAGTGCCGTGCAACCGTTGACAGTGCTACTGTTGCTCCCTCTGTTTCCGGATTTGCTGCCCTGCCTCCTCCCTCCTTCTTGGACCATCACTGGCAGCAACCACCGTCGCTGTGTCACCCAGCCACGGCTACCGCCACAAAAACAGCAACAAAAACATTTTTTTTGAAAGTTTTAATTTAATTAAAAACAACTCTTGCTAAAATAAATTAAATTGGTCCAAGTTATTAAAATTAAATCACATTCAATTTTAAAATTAGGGTTCTGCATGAAAATAATTCCCAATTCAATTTAACACTTAAATTAAATCTTTGATCATGCAAAATTCACAATTTATGCATGAAATCAAATAATTTAAATTCATGAAACTAGGGACTATGGAAATTATTCAAAAATCAAAATTTAGGGTTTAGGGTTCGAAATTTTGAATTAGGGTTTGGGGGGTCGAAAATTTCGAACCAAAAAGGGGCAAAAATCGGTCCATTGTTAGGTAAATTCAAGCAAAATAAATCACATATAATGATTCCATATGTTAAATCACATTTAAAATAATAATTGACCCATAATTAAATTATTCTCCCTCTTAATTGAATTAAAATTTGTGGACAACAAAGAATTATGATCAATAGGTGTACATGCATTTGGCTAACTGATACCACTGTAGGACTTTAGATACTATAAGCGGAATTGCATGAATTATATTCATAAGCATCTAATCACAAGATCTATGCATAACAAAAAAAAGAACACATAATTATACATTTGAAGGGTGATTCCACGAGTGATCAAGCAAGAACAATAAGGAGAACAAGAACCCCAAACGTGATTCCTCTACTTGGTCCACGGGCAAGGATTGAACCTTCACTAATGCTAGTTAGTTGTGATCGGACCCTTCAATCAACCTTCTACGGAGAGGAGAGGAGACAAACGAAACACGAATCACTGCCACCACCACCGTGCGTCCACCTTGGGCCGGTGGCCAAACTATACGGACAGGGGAGGGGAGAGAGAGGCATGTGAGTGAGAGGAGAAGGGAGTTAGGTTGCTTGCTTCACAATTCACTGCTTTGGTTAATTGTATCTTGTATACTTAACCTAGGCAAGGCCTCTATTTATATATCACATTTATAATTAGAGTCCATGTGAAGCCCAAACTCCTAACCTAAACCAAACTACTCTAGCCTTACTTATTATGTGGCTTGTCATTACCTCATGGGGCCCATTAATAGGCTTCATACTTGTTTAATCCAAAACCCTTGTGTGTGACCTCATAGGATTCACTCTATTGGGCTTTGGACTATTTGACTAGCCCAAAGATCATTTATCATATATAGCAATAGCCAATGACAACCCAAAAGAATGAACTAATTATCTCCATAATAATGATCCTTGATATATCTAGTAATTGCACTTGACGAAGACATAAATCCTTCACCATCTTCTCATTTCTAGACGGCCTTTGCCTTTCCAAGCCAGGTGTTCGAGCTGCTATAGAGCAAGGGACCTCCTAATCAATTTTTGGCGGACAAGTATGCATGGCTGGTCGGCCAAAGCAGTCGGGGTAGGTGGTCGAGCTGCTATTGAGCAAAGGACCATCTTCTAATTTCTAGACGGCCTTTGCCTTGCCGAGCTACGTGGCCGAGCTGCTATTGAGCAAAGCACTATGTCTAATTTCTAAACGGCCTTTGTCGATATGAAGCTAGCTTTGAGAAAATAGGTGCATGAATAATAGTGCTGAGAATATGGCATAACCATTGCCAAGTGGAAAAAGCTAAGGCCAACCACACCTTGTCCGAGCAGACGTTGCGTGTCATCTCCCAAAGATGGGCATGCAAGACAACTCTAAGTCAAGATCATAGCTACTAAGTAAGATGGCCAAGCTTCCCTTTAGTGAAGCCTACCTACCTTATATTCAAATGGCAATGTTGCTAAGTGTCGTGTACGTTCCTAGTGGACGACCTTCTTCAAAAGACTAAACGGCATTCACAGCTGAACAAGTTGAAGTGTCGACTATGATAATTGACTCGACATTTAAGAGTCGAATATAAAATCAAAGCATCCAAGCTAACCTTTGTCCAAGTGGAACTGCTAAAGATGGTCGAATGACGACAAATGATAAGCAAACGAGCCTTTAGCGAGAGTAGGGGCTAAGCAGCCGACAACCAACCATGTTGCTGTCAGCTAAGTGTTGAACAATGAGTAGGGGCTAAGCAGAACACTTGGTGAGCTGCCAAATGCAGAGTCCTATGGCTTGTACAAAGGGCAAGGGGCAGCAAAAAGAGTCGTCCAGACTTAGTATGCTCCAGCCGAATGGCATTGGTACCGAGTAGCTAGCTAACTTATGCTTGACCAAGAGGCATCACAACCAAGCAAGCTCATTCATAGCAATGTGATGATAAAACTACTACGAGTATCTACCAACATCAATGGCAAGGCTTTAAGGTCCTAGCCAACTCATGCAGCCGTATGCCGACATGCAATATATGAAGTTGGGCCTCTTGAGAGTCGTCCAGTAACAAAGTGAAATCGAGCACTAAGTTCTGGCCTGTCCAAAAATAATCAAATAGTCATGAGCCCAACCAAGCATAAAATCCTAATGGATAGGGGCTAGTACTCAAAAGATAGAAAATCTTAGTGCACAACAAAGCAAGTGATCGAGCTAGCTGACGCATGACCCAAAAGGCCTAACTTGAGCAAATAATCTTCATTTTGGAAAGATAAGTTGGAAGAGTCAAAGGGCCGACCAGCTAATGAGCAAACAACCTTCCTTTAGGAAAATAATTTGCACTTGTGAAAAGCCAAGTGAACGAGGACCATTAGGCCTCGACTTATTACTAAAGACCGCAAATGACAACAAATTTCTAAAGCCTAATGCAATTAGGCCGGGTAGGCCCTCCATGAATTCAAGATGCCTACTGAATGTCCAATCATCTATGCAAGCATTCATTGCTCACAAGATAGCTTCAAGGTCGGGTATCGTTGCGATATAATCAAGTTGATAATCGAAGGTAGAAGAAAGCCTATCAAAGATAAGAAAGGGCAGCTTCTTGTAGTTTTTGAACGACCAGATTACTTAACCAAATGCTAGCCGTCACATTTTATTTGAGTCTTTGAAAGACAAGCCACCTCATTGGAGCAATAAGGAAGGAATAAGGTCTATACATTCCTTATTGAGTAGTCACTTCATGAAATTAAGGACAAAGGTCCCTTAGTATAAGGCTACGGCCCAAGAAATGTAAAACGTATTAATACCTGAATAAGCCTCCCTTTATAGAGCAACATACAGATCTTTATATGGTCCAAGCATATATTGAATGGCTCCTTCATCCGAACAAGTACAAAAAACTCATACAGCACCCTTCCAAGTCCAAGTAAGACTTGTCATAAAAAAGAACAAAACGGCACATAGGCCGAGCTCTTATGCAAGGAGTGAGGTAAGATGGAAAATACATACGACAACATTGCCAAGTATAATTTCCAATACAATGGTGAAACACCGAGTATAATCCCGATGATTTACTCGGCAAATCACATTGTATAGCTTAAACTCCCAAAGTACAAGAATTCTGGGCGGCAGAAATGTCAAATAGAAATCTCAAAGGTACTCCAAAGTGCAGGAACTCTAAGCCTTTGCGCCAAATAGAATTCCGAAGGCAAGGGCAAGAAGTGACAGATGGTCATCTTTTGCCCCAACTAAGTCCAAGCCCGATTCAGTCATAAGTGACAAGGGCATAGGATGAAACTTCTTGTTAACAAGAACTTGATGTTATTGAGATGGTAAAAAAAGATAGAATCAATTGACTTCTCAAAGGTTAGTCCAAACAACTAAAAAATCGTTGGACGCCTGGACGCCTAGAAAAGACAAAGGAAAATTCATCCCTCGCGGCATAGAAAACGAGACTAAGAATCTCGACAAATGCTACATACATCTGAATCGGCACAGACACGAGGCTAAGCCCCTCAGCAAGTGTTAATATTTTCTCGGCATTTGCCCAGTCTAAGTTAATCAAAACCTTCTCTATTTTAGAGTAGACCAAATGCCGAACATATGCAAAAGAAGCATCTAAGTAAGCCTAATTGGCCATTAAAGAAAGAATTGTCTAAATGGAAATATCTTTAAACAAGCCTAGGTCCAAAGATAATCCTTAAAGAGATAGACTGAAAAGGACAATCTTCATTCAAATGAATAAGAAGAAATGAAAAAGCTTAATAACCAATCAAACCTTGTTAAAAGGTATTTTAAGTAACCTATTATCACAAGACAATCAAAGTAGGGCTTAAAAGGATAATGATCAACATCTCTCTAGTTCAAGGGCAATCATTATTATGATTAATTAACTTAGAAAATATCATACCAGCCAAGGTATAAAATTTTTTCAAGTTAATCAAACCTTTTTTAATTAAACTAGACATGATGCCGAATCTAAATAAGTAATAAATTCATTTTCGAGAGGTATAATCCCTTTTAAGAAGAGAAATTACCCTTCTCGAGGGGCTTATGTTTAGGGGTATTTTTACCCCTTTTTATAGACAAATGTGTAAGGTTTCGTAGTGACCCGACACTACGCGGAAGGAAACCCACCAAGACCTGCCCCTTAATTAAAGCAATTAACAAGCATAATAAACTTAATCAAACAAGATTAAGAACAAGAATTATACCTTTGACGCGTGCTTCGCTCCCAAAGAGCTCTTACTTCAAAATCCCGAAAAGACGAGATCTCCGATGGATCATACCCTCGACCCGACCCGAGCGTCCTAAGTCTTAAAGGTTAGTCAAGACCCGGACAAAATAACTATGAGTTTTACGAATCAAAGGTTTACTCTTTCTTAAAGTTGCCTTTTTAATTCCACTCAAGGTTGTTCATTTCCCAATACCCAAGCTTGGTATTTATAGGGAAATGATCCCTTGATTTCCAATCTCCCATCAATGTGGGAGAGTTGGTAAAATGATAATTATTTAATTCCAAAATTAAATGATTAATCAATTCAATCACAAATCGACACATGGCACAATAATAGAGAAAGCCAAGTGAGGACCAAGGCTTGGGGGGACCATTGCCTTGATCCCCAAGGCCATAATTTGGTCCCCACACTCAATGCCCAAAACTGGGTCAAGGAGGGCTAGCTGGCTGCCAGCTAGCGTGCCAGCTAGGGCTGCCAGCTAGCATCCCCTTGCTACCCAGCACCCAGCCAGCCAGCCAGTGCATGCTGCTGCTGGGCTGTGCTGGTGCTACGTGCTGGTGCTGGTGCGTGCCAGTGCCATGCATTGGTGCGTGCTGGCGCTGGTGCTATGCCTCGCATCTCTCGCAGCATCTCCCTTGCACAATTGCTAGCATGGCCAGCATGCGTGCTGCTAGCGAGCCACGCATGCTGGCCCCTGCCTCGCCAGCCTCGCACACCCTCGCATGCTGCTGCTGCTGCGATGCCCTCCACGCACATGCACACGCACACAAGGCTTACCATGGTGCCGTGCTTGTGCGTGGTGCCTGCGATGGTGCCTAGCACCCAAGCACGTATGCTGCGATGCAGTGCCATGCGAAGGCACGCATGTGCGCAGGCATGCTTGTTGCAATGGTGTGCTATGGTGCTGCGATAGCTTGCCTTGCGCACCGAGGCACCCAGGCTAGCACCCTGCTAGCTGCGATGGGCTGCCTGGTGCTTGTGGTGCTTGCGATAGCTGCCATGCGCACCATGGCACCCATGCCAGCATGCTGCAAGCTGCGATGGGCTGTCATGGCACGCCTAGGCTGCGATGGTGCGCCTTGAGCTTGCGATGGTGCGCCTAGCACACCTAGTGTGCTTAGGCTTACGCCTAGCCATGCTAGGTGCATGCTAGCCTGAACTAGCCTAGCATCCACATGGCTAGGCCAGTGTGGCGCTAGGGCTATATTCGTATTTGTCGCTTTGTGATTTTGCGACGCTCGGTCTCGACGCCCTAGGCTCGATTTCCGACGTCTGTGTTCGTAAAACTCTGCTGACTCATTAAATCCTTTCGGATTAATTCGTCGTCTCGAATCGGTGGTTCGATTGGGTTCGAACCGAAGGGTTCAGTTAAGATTAAGTTGTAACATCAACTGTATATTGATATTACTGATCGGAAGCGGCCTCCACCTAGGCATTCCGATCACTTGACCTTACTGAAGAATTAGCTCCGTAATAATTCTGAACCCTCTATCAGAAGAATACACTTGTTGGAAGGACACCATTCCTTTCAAAATGAGAGGCCGACACGTGGTCCAATTATAAGCCGACACGTGGCATCTTGCTGAGCTAAAAATGTCCAATATGAGCATGACACATGGCCTAAAGAGGGATATCAGATAATGAAGGGCTCAAAGTCCATTAAAGGACAGATGCCTAGCATAAAGGAAACCCTAATACACGTGTCAACCACGTATAGGGCAGCCGATCTTCCTAGGTTATGAAACCCTAGGAACATGATCTCCCACTTCCCTATAAGTACCCCATAAATCCATGTTGGGAAAAAACAACACACAATTCCCAAAGGCACTCTGCCCAAAAATATGTTCTCACTTCTCTCTACTTTCTCTCTCTAAAATTCCGTTGCCGGTCACTAACTTGATCGCCGGAGGCGGATATCTGGTAAACTGGAGATTCGTTGTTTTGCAGGTGTTTAGGTCGTACGAGTGTTGCGTTCCGAATCTGTCTGCCGAGGGAATCCATACCCCCCATTCAGGTGATTCCAAAAATGAATTCAATGGGACAAGTACTACCCACGGGAAAGGGGGATATAAGCCTTGAACTTGGGTCACAACCACGGAATCTGAAGCCTAGCTCCATTAAGCTATAAGCTTCTTGCTCATTTAGGTGAATTCAATGGGACAAGTTTATTTTCATTAGGCAAATGTTCATTTTGTGAAGAATATCTCAAACACCTAAAGTATTGTGGATATATTCCATATGCAAATTTGGAGTTTAGGGGGGATGTTTATTTTCCAAAACATTGATAGAGCCAATTATTATTTTTTCGATTGAGATTATGTGTTAGCCAAATGTTTCTGAATAACATACTTGGTAAATATACAAGTGACCATAAAAAATGGTACTCCCTCCATTTCCTAATGTTAGTCTTATTTAGAATCTTTTGACTATTAAAAATTAGATGTAATCTTCTAAATTTCTCTCTATATATAAAACCAAACATATTCATATGAGATCTAGTACTTTATTTATATCTAATTTTTATAATTTTTGCCTGTGTGAGATTAAAGATATTTGCGATCAAAGATTTGCATCGATATACATAAATGGGACTAACATTAAAAAGCGGAAGGAGAAGTAAATATTACAATTAATACGGGGTAAGAGTCTTAAAAAAATGACGGAGTAAGAAATACACGCTATTAGTAAAAAATCAAATGCACCGGTCAATTTAGGCGCTGCACTGTATTACAATTGGTGCACATATGACTATATGAGGGATGCATTTGAGATTTTAAAAAAAGGAAAATTTAACACCAACTAACCAACCTTTGCTCCATTCTTCCAAAATGCACCAACCTACAAAATTTGCCCAAAATAAACTTAAGTTTGTATTTTTTTTCTTTCTCAGTAAACTCAAATGACTTATAACCTGAATAACCAGTCATTTTTTTAATTTTCCTTTAATTATTTTTTTAAATTAACAAAATGAAATTAAAAAAAAAAAAAAAAACTCAACTTAACCCCCTCACCCCACTGCCAGCCACTCCGTCCCCCTGCCGGCGGCCAATCCATCACCCGGCGCCGGCGCGACCCCACCCCCTCCTTTTCCTCCTCATTTCCCACCCAAAATCGTTGCCTCGTACCCTAAACATCCTTCCTGAAACCACCCAAAACGAAAACCTAGGTTTCTGACTTCCATAATCAAGAAAATTCACGACATAAGCATTAACAAAAAACGTCGAAAATGCGAAGACAAAAACTACGAGGAATCCGAACAATAATTTGAGTTTGGAAAAGTTGCGAGGCTTGATTTTCTCTCTCCTAAGCTTCGATTCCTTATCGGTTTTGATCGAATGATGATCTTCATCATCAATCGAAGGTTTAGATCGATTTTGAGCATTTTTTCAGCTATTTCCCGTCATTTTTCACCCTAAAAAGTTTTGGAGGAATAAATTGAAATTATGAGAATAAGGAGATAAAGTTATCTGGAGATTATTGACTCCATTAATGGAGGAAGAAGGTTGAAGTTGAGAGAGAGTTGACTTAAGTCTTTTTTTTATTTTTTTTTTTCGGCAATTTCATGAAATGCCACTAAGTACTTAAAAAATTCACCAAATGCCATCGCGTTTTTCAGAATTCACCAAATGCTATTGAGGTTTAGTATAATATCACCAAATGTCATTTTCATTAGTTGACCGTTGACCCCACCACTTGCCACGTGTCACCTTCTGATTGACCCGTTTTTTAAAAGAAAAAATTATACAAAAATTAAAAAAAATTAAAAAAAAACCAAAATAATTTAAAAAATTAAAAAAAAATAATTAAAAATAAACCCAAACCCCAGCCATCCCTTGCCGCCGAAGCCAGCACCAAAAGGCGCGCCGGCAGCCGGCGGACCCCCACCCCCACCCCTTCCCCCCCCCCTTCCCCGTCGCGCCACCCACCCTAGCCCAAACCCCTAACCCGCGAAACCCCACCTCCTTCCTCCACCACCCCGAAACCCCACCCCCCTTCCTCCACCACCCCGAAACCCCACCCCCCTTCCTCTCCCTTTTCAATTTCCGGCCACCCCACCCAAAACACCCTTCCCCTCCCCTTTTCGTTTCCGGCCACCCACCCACACAACCCGAAACCCCTTTTCGATTAGTGGGTGCTCGTTTTTTGGCTTGAATTCCGCTGGTTTTCTTTGCAATTCGTGTGTAATTTCTTCTTCTCATTGCAATGTAAGTATTTCCATGTATAATCGTTGCTTCATTGTCGAATTTCATGGAAATTTGTGAAAAATTTGAAAACCTTCTTTGAAAAATCGATTTGGGGCTTTCTCGTGTGATGCTTGTTTGATGAAATTGTTTGTCCCATGTTATTGCATTCTTGATTGTGAGCATTTTGATAGTAATTTTGTAGAAAATGGTGAAGAAATGAGCATATTTTTTTCTTGCCTTCGAGCTTGAATGTGGGTTTTAATGGTGGTGGAAAGATGACGGAGAAGGAATGAGGAAGGGGCAGGGCCGGCGGCGGCAGGATCTTCGGTCTTCGGCGGCAGAGAGGGGCTTAGGGTGGGGTGGGCGGCCTGCCGGTGAGGGTGGTAGAAGGGGTGGTGGGTGGGGATTTGGTGGTTTTATTTTTTTTTTTAAATTTTAATTTTTTTAAATTTTTTTGGTTTTTTTTTATTTTTTGTTTAAATATTTATTTTTCAAAAATCGAACCAATCAGAAGGTGACACGTGGCAAGTGGTGGGGTCAACTAACGGTCAACTAACGGACACTAACGGTCAACTAACGGAAATGACATTTGGTGATATTATACTAAACCTCAGTGGCATTTGGTGAATTCTGAAAAACGCGATGGCATTTGGTGAAATTTTTTAAGTACTCAATGGCATTTCATGAAATTGCCGTTTTTGTTTTTTTTTTTTTACTTCGGGAGTGAGGGGGGACATTGGAGCACGGATGAGGGGGGGAAGGGGAGGGGGACCGTTTTCGGTTGGGGAAAAGGGGGTGATCTAAGTGGGCAGCATGAATGAGGAAAGAAGAAGGCTGGGCTGCTGTGGGTGGGAGAGAGCGAGAGGTGGTGGTTGCCGGCGCCGGAAAAATGGGTAGGGCGCCGTAGCGCCGGCAGCCGGCAGGGGAGGGGGTGGCAGTGGGGAGGAGGGGCCGGCAATAGTGGGAAAGGGTGATTTTTTTTTTTTTAAAATCATCAAAATTTTTAAAATGAAAATAAATATTTTAATTTTAATTTTTTTTGATAAATAATTTAATTGAATTATCATTTTTTTAAAAAGAAATTAACTAATTAGGAAAATGACATGTGGATTGCAACATGGTAGAGTAGGTCAACTTACCTGCTTGGTTTAATATGGGAGAAAAATTAAAAACTTAGGTTTAATTTGGGAAGATTTAAAGGTTGGTCCATTTTGAGACAAAACCGGACAAAGATTGGTTAATTTATGTTAAATTTTCCTTTAAAAAATGCACTAGTCAAAAACTGGTGCATTATTAACATTAAAAGCACAAGTTGTTAAAAAACTTGGTGCATCTGTTAGGTTAAATGGATTTAAACACTACAAACGTGTGTTATAAGACACTGTTTAGTGTATAGATATAAAACTCATTGTAGTGTGTTCATGATTGAGTTAGGGACTACCATTGAGAATTTCTCAAAATTTAAGCTAGTATACACTTACACATAGATGTGTCAAAAATTGACCCAACTCACTGAATTAATATAACCCGACTCAAGTTTCGACTTAGATGGACACACTAATTTTGGGTTAAGGTAACAATAAGGGACTAAACTTTTTATTTTTCAATTTTTGGGACCTGAACTTTTTTCTTTCACCTTTTGGAACCTAGAAAAGAATTTCAATGGGATAGAATAACTATGGTTAATAAGCGGTGGGGCCCACCAATTATTTTTAGGTTCTAATTTATTTGCAAAAAAGAATTTTTGTTAGTTTTCCCCAAACAAATAATGTGTGTTAACCCCCCAAAAAATTAAAATATAAAAAATAATCGTCCTCTGTTTGTTCTCCCTTTAAAAAAGTTGAAGCTCTGAAGGTGATTTGGGTGCAAATTATTAGCGGTTTTTTCAAGCATCTTAGCATAAGTATGCTGTCTATGAATCTTGTTCAAATTTTTTACTTCAATTTTTGTATTTTCTGTTAGGGTATAAGGCTTAATTTTTTTTTATTTTTTTTTTAAATATAGGTATTTATGAATTATGATACTAAAATTGATGCTTAGTGTTGTTATTGTGTTTATTTGTTTGTTCTTGTTTTTTAGAATTTGGAATATTTTGTGTTGAATTGGAGTAAATTGAGAATTTTTTTCCCAAGTATATGAACTTAAAGAATTTGTTATATACACTCGAAATACACCGTACACCCAACTAGCCCAAGATTGGTTTTTGCTCTTCATTTGATGATTAAGAAAAAACAATCATCAAAATGAGAACAAGATACTCATGGGTGTACGGTACACCTGGGTGTATACAACAATCTCTCATAAACTTAAGGCTGAGCATTGAATTGGGATAAATTGGGAATTTTTTTCCCAACTATTTTAATTTCGAATTTTTTAGCAATTCCCATAGAGTCGGCTTCCAATTTGATAGATTTTTTTTTTTGTTTTTTTTTTTGTGGTTTGTTTTTTAAATTTTAGGAAGAAAATTGTAAAATAAAAGGATTTTTCTTGAAGATATTTTTTATTTTTTATTTTTTTTTGTTCTTTTAAAGTTTGATGTTAACGATCTTATTATTGCTTGCAATTATTGGACTTTTTTTTTTAACTCTAATTAATACTTAGGTTGGTTAGTAAGCTTTTTTAGATGGGTTAAATTGCCTAATAATTAACCACAGGGTCTAAAAAGTGAAAGAAAAAAGATCAGGTCCCAAAAGGTGAAAAGTAAAAAAGTTTAGTCCCTAATTGTTACTAACTCCACTAATATTACATGACTTAACTTTGAAATACACCCGACCCGACCTGAACTCCATCAAATACTCGAATTGACAATTCTTACACTAGCACTAAACATGTTCCACCAGACCACCACTGGTGCAGTGGTGGGAGAAGGTCTGGCGCATAGCTCCTATATGCAAACATTGAATATAGGATGGCAATGTAGTAATAAAGTTGAAGTTATAGTGGGAGTATAAAGTACCATTTAATAGGTAAATAGCACCGGTAAATGTTGTAGTGGTATAAATATTATGCTAGTAGTACAAATAAGTATGTAAATGATACATCAAAATATTATACCTCTGTGAGATATAATAGTACTATTAAGACATAATGGTACAATATACATGCATAATAGTACAAAAAATGTACTACAATAACTATAAAAATTACCATTCTAGATGTCAAACCTCAAAACTTTTCCACTTTTGCCCTCCTATATGCATTTTTAATGCATATAGGGCAAAAAAATGCATATAGAGAATAGAGATTATGCTACTTACTAGTGGTGCATGGTGCATTGCAACTCAAACACACGATATCATATTCAAACAATATTTCTTCGGATTTTTCCCCAAAGTAAGCTTAAAACAAAAATTATTTTGCAAAATGGTTGCGTGGCAAAACTATTTACCAAACTAAGCTTCTAGGGTAAAACGCTGTCTCGGATAGTGTTTTATGCCCTGGTTTTTTTAAAAAAAAATTCAATTCGTAAAACGCTGACTGGGACAGCGTTTACATATTGAATTTTTTTTATTTTAAAAATTCTTATTTTCTGTTTAATTTTAGGAAAAAAAAATCAAATGCACATAAGACGCTGTCTGGGACAACGTTTTATGTACAAAATATTTGTTGCACATAAAACGCTGTCTAAGACAGCGGTTTATGTACAACGTTTTATGTGCAACAAAAAATTTGTACATAAGCCGCTGTCTCAAACAGCGTTTTTCTGCTGGACTGCAGCGCCAACAACCTTTCTTCTCTAATATCTGCCCTTTTTCTGCCTCCAACACACCACCCCCAGCCTTCAATAAGCCACCACCCTCAACCACCAACCCCACCACCAACCCCTACTGTCGACCACCACCTCTCGCCACTTTCGACCACCCTTATGCACTTCAAAACACTCCAACCACCCCCAACAACACTACAACCACCTCCACCACCAGCCCCAACCTTACCACCACCGTCGACCACCACTAACCACCACCATTTACCACCAACAACACTACAACCACTATGAACCACCACATTAACCACCACGGGCCATCGCTTCTACCCCGTTTCTCATTATGGAGCCCAAATGTCTGCTGTTTGATATATATCGATCTAGAAGGATCTATTTTGACTGACATAAGTCCGATTTGGACAAATAAGGAAAGTAAACTTCAAACGACACACAAATTCATTCAAAAAACTTTTATTATATTAATAATGTAAGTGTTATATACATCATTCTAGAATATCCGGCTACAACAAATAAAACAGATAATACTATCCCGACTCATTTATTCGGGGTAACGGTTCTGTATCCTGTCTGTCGTCCCTCCGTCTGACACGACGCCTCCTGTAATGAGTAATGGTGGTGAATGGGTCTCGGGGCGGTGGGGGAGTCTGCTGGCTGGACGATGGGTCCTCCTGGGTACCGCTGGGCGCAGTACTGTGGATGATGTAATCCTCTGCGTCTCTAGGTGACGTAGGATCACCTCCACCGCTGCTCTGGCCGAGCTCGAACTGTGAATGGACGGAGTGGTCATCATGACTGTCCCGCTGGTGGAGGAGATAGCCGTGACCATATCTCTGTAAGGTAGCGACCCCCATATCTCGCACCCGCTTGACCTGGGCTCTGGTGGGTCCATCTGCAATGGCGACTGATAGTGCATCAACCATCGCCACCATATCCGCCGCCTCCAGTAATCATCGATCAGTCAGTTTTTTTATATAGAAATTTAAAAATTGAGGACAATAAGTAGAATAAAAGAAACTCACATGCCCGCTAATGATGTCATATGCTGGATGGCAATGTGTGGATGGTGGTGTGTAGCTGGGGTTGATGAAACGTCGTGTAATACGCTTGTACCACACCATGTACGGATCGTGAGGATCCATAATGCCCTGCATCAGATCACCTCCAACGACGAACTCCAACCGTTGCTGCCATAGCTCAAGGAAACGCCAATGCTCCAGTGACCAGTTTGTCTCCCTCTTTCCCCGACGGTCAAAGCCATGAAGGCGTACACTAGTGTCAGAATGCTGGGGGATAGGCTGGCGTAGTCCAAACTGTCTCATGACTCGGTCGGGTAGGTGACTCTCCACAACCTCGAAACAGATCAGGGGGACCCTGGCATGCCACTCTGCCTGATGATCCAGCAGATATGCAGGCATGACATCTACCAACTCAGGTACATACGGATCCCATGTCATCTGCAATAACACAGCAACAGTAATATCATGAATAGGTTAGTCCACAGATAGTATACACATTACATAAATTTTTACAAGTATCTTTTAAGTTACCACCTGATCCTCAGTGAGTCGGTCTAGGGCGTCTCGGTAGTACGGAAGACCCGTCGCCCCATGTGCATGTGTGAGTCTGGGGACCACCCACCTATGGCAACAAATTGTTTTAGTTTGTCATCCAGCAAAATGAAACCGTATAGGGGCAAAAAAGAATGACAAATGTTACTGACCTACAACCGTACGCCTCATCAAGTGTAGGGAGCGGTGGAGCGATATACGGCTGGTACTGCTTGTTGCTGTCTTGCTGCCCCCGACGATGTACAACAAGCCTACCTGGTCTGCCTACATGGATGTGCTTCCAAGCCCATAACTGTAATACCAAAATACAAAACTATGTTAAGTATAACGTAAGTCATTGCCAAACTAGCTTGTGGATAATTAGGTGGGTTACCTGAAGCACGATCAGAAGTCCTCCGATCTCGACTAAACCACGGTGGGAGGCTCTACACAGGTGGCGATACAACGTCGCCAAACAGGCACTACCCCAGCTGTATCCACGGATATGGTCCCAGTCGTGGTCTAGCAGTTGTAGGTAAATAAGCTGGATATGGCTCCCGCTCTTGTTGCCGAACAACACGCCCGATATGAGGAGGAATAAGTATGCTCGAGCGTGTCTCTGAACTGTGGCGTCATCAGCGTTCCCAGGCAGCGCACAGAAAGTGTCGCTTATCTAGGCGGTCCTCAATCCAGAGCCCCTGATGTCGTCGGGACCCGGCTAAACCCCGAGAACCCGGGCTACCAAACCAGCGGGACCGACTAACGCATGTCCTTTCACAGCAGCCCCATGTATAGGAAGGCGTGTGAGTATCGCGACGTCCCGCAACGTAACGGTCGCCTCCCTAACAGGTAGGTGGAAGGAGTGCGTCTCCTGTCTCCATCTCTCCACTAGCGCAGTGACAAGCGCTCGATCGATCTCCCGAGAACGCCATCCGATGAATACCACCAAAGCCAGCGTAGTCGACGTACGCAATAATGCGTGGATTGACAACCTAGTCGACCATAACCTTGGTAGTGTAGTGCCTGCAAACCAACATCTTTGCTACATCGCCTTGAAAAATCATTGTACGACCGCAATTAATATTAGATAGTACACCAATGTATCAAACAAAAGTACATGAAATAACGGATGAAATATTACCGTTTGGTCCCATATGTCGATGCTCCGATGTCTGTCCTGTAGTGTCAGGACAGAAGGGTCAACAGGTTCGGGTGTCCTATCTTCTCCATCCATGATATTTGTTCATTGAAAACGTTATATACCAAATACCAACACAATTACTGGATTAGCAATTAAACATAAGCTGGAGAAGTTAAAGGCAAAGACAGAAAATAGAAACGATCCAAATGTTACAAATGTTACGAACTTTAGAAAATTTGATACAAATTAAATCTACTTTCTACTACTACAACAAATAACAAATACAAACTTAGGTCTTATGTCGGTCTAGATGGACACGTTGTCCGGTTGTGACCCTGCTGGTGACAGCGGCTGCATTTGCTCGGGGGCCGGTTAGTCTCATCCATTTCATTGCGTATGCGCTTTGACCTTGCATTGGCCGCCCTTTTCCACGTACCATGCTGCCGTCAGGAATGAGTTTAGGGCCAACGTACTGCGTCCAGGTTGTCTCGCAGGGGATAGGCTAGAGTTGTGGTGCGTAGGTGTTCGTGTAGGCCTCCGATTGCAGTACAGGGTCCACCCACGGCCGCTCTGATAGTGAATACGTCGCACAAACTGCTCGAACATGAGAACATGGAAGGTGGAATATCTTTGGTTTGTTGCATGTACACGTTCTCAACTGAAAGTTAACAGTATGTTTATGGCCTCCTTCACTACCAAGTCGCTCTCCCCTTTCTGTTGTAACTTGGTAAATATGCAATCGGCGGTTATACGCATCCACTCTGTGATATCTGGCTTTTGCGGTGTTCTTCTCCAGAATGGCAGTGACCTTGGGGGGGTATGCGAGTCCCTGTTCAGACTTAGCCTCAGAAGACTCTCTTCTCAAAGTGAAATACCTGTAAACTCTGTGGAAAGTTAACTCGACAAGGGACATGATCGGTAAAAACCGAGCTCCCTTCAACACATTGTTAAATGTTTCAAAGAAGGTATTAGTACATATCCCATATCTGCGACCAGCGTCGTGAAAGAGAGACCACATAGTGAACGGGACTTGAACAATATACTCCATGGCCTTGGCACATGCCTCACCGATGAAACACAGATCAGCTTGAAACTTTCTTTCCTGCCCACCCATCACCACCCTCCACCACATTAAAAAAAAATAACAGAAAAATAAATCCGAAAAATGAGAAATAAAAAACAGAAAAAAAAATCAAAAACAACCACCCACACACCACCACCCTCCACCACCATCTACAATTAAAAAAAAATCCGAAAAATTAACAAAAAAAAAAACAGAAAAAAAAATCTGAATAAATTTTTTTTGCAAACTAGATATAAAAAAAAAAAAAAAAATCAAACCAAATTTTTGAAGAAAATGAAGACATACCTTCAATTCTACCGGAAAAATATCGAATTTAGGCTTTAAAGGTCAAATTCGACCATGAAAACTCTAGATCTAGAGTTTTCATGGTCGAATTTGATCATAAACACCATAATTATTCGTTTGTTGACGAAAATCCGAAAACCCATAGCAATTTGTTGTCGAAAATAAAAAATATAAAATAACCAAGAGGAAAGAGAAGAAGGAGAAAGGTGATGGAGAAAGAAAAGAGCATCGAAAAAGAAGAAGGAGAAGAGAGGCGGAGAGAAGGAGAAAAGAGGCGAAGAGAAGAGGAAAGGAGAGGAGAGAGAAATGAGAAATAAAAGGGGAGGGGGTTCCGGAATACTTAGGGTTTTTTTTTTTTTTTTAAAGTCATAAATCCGTCGGAAGAGCTTAAAATTCCGTCAGAACTTTCCAACGGATTTAAAGTCCCTCGAAATTTTCCTACGGATTCAAAATCTGTAGGAAATTAATATGTTCCGACTGATTTTTTTTCCCTCGGAATTGTTTTTTCCCTCGGAATTTACAGCTTCCGACGGAAATTTCCGTCGGAAGCAATTTTCCGAGAGAAATTTCCGTCGGAAGCAGTAAATTCCGAGAGAAAAAAAATCCGTCGGAATATTTCCGAGGGATTTTCCGTCGGAACTTACATTTTCCAGCGGAATTTTCCGACAGATCCAAATTCCGTCGGAAAATTCGAATTTTCTAAGGGAATTTCAGTCCGTCGGAACGATTCCGTCGGAATATGACCTATTTCTAGTAGTGATATTCTACATAACAACCAAAACACATTACACTTAAATGCACTAAATCATCCCTGAATCGCCATAATTAAACAACAATATACATACTTGTCAAATTAACACAGTTTAGAAGCCCTAAATCAACATTATCAAACAACAATGTAGGTTATTTCAATCACTCAAAAACCAACAATTATCAACCATTATCAACAATTATCAACATTATCAACAATATCAACAATTATCTACACTAACAATTCAACATTTCCAACAATTTTTTACACTAACAATTCAACAATACCAACAATTATCAACACTAACAATTCAACATAATCAACAATAAAAATTCAACATTATCAACACTAACAATTCAACATTATCAACACTAACAATTCAACATTATTAAGATTGTAACCACAATTCCAAAAACAAAAAAACCATTAAAAAAACCCTAGATTTTAAAAACCAAAGAAAGAGAGGGCAAGTACCAAAATCGGGGTGATGTGAGGCTACTCGGGGCTGTCGGCGGCCTGTAGTTGGCAGGCGGTCGTCGGAGGGTGGCGGCGGTGGTTGGTGGGCTTTGGGTTGCTTCACAGAGCTTGAGTGAGAGAGGGATAGGGGATTGAAATGAGGGAATGCGAGGAAGAACAGGGGAATGAGAGGAAGAACACACTGCTTCTGTTCAGCGATAAAAACGCTGACTGAGGTAGCGTTTCATTAAACAGGTAAAACGCTGCCTCAGATAGCGGTTTACCTTATTTAAATTTTTTTTTTCACAATTCCAGCTTAACAGGTTACGATTTTTTTTTATAAAAAAAAGGTCAAAAGGTAAAACGCTGTCCCAGACCGCGTTTTACAAATTGATTTTTTTTTTTTTAAAAAAACCAGGACATAAAACGCTGTCCGAAACATCGTTTTACCCTGCAAGCTTCGTTTGGTAAATAGTTTTGCCACGCAACTAATTTGTAAAATTGTTTTACAATTAGACTCACTTTGGGGAAAAATCCTATTTCTTCACTATACCATCGACTACATCGAATGACATTGCGACATGTCAGCAAAACCACGTCTATTTTAACACTTTTAGCACATTCCCAATTTCCCACTCTATGATCCCTTCCCCTTTTATTAATTTTCCGCTTCTCTTTCGTTCTTCACATTTCGAAAATTCTCCCCTTTCAATTCTCAATCTGCAACTTCAGAGATTTTGACAATGGCGGCTTCAATCAATCAATTAGGGTTTGTAATTTTCGCTATGATGCTTGTTTCATGTTCAATCTCAGCAATGGCGGATTCAGAATCAGCGTTTATTGTAGCTCACAAGAAGGCTACCCTCACAAAGCTCAGCAATGGCGTTGAACGTATCTCCGTTTCTATCGACCTCTACAATCGTGGATCTTTGTATGCGTTTTCTCTTTCTCCTGTTTCTGCATTTGCTGCTATGATTTTGGATCTTGTTTGCGTTTTAATTTCCGTTGTTTTGAATTTCATAATTGAATTTTGTTTTTTGTGTTTGATTTTTTTTTTTTTTTTTTTTTTGTTTGCATGTTGATTTGGAGGAGGTAATAGTGTTGGAAATGAATTTCGGTTTCAATTGCGTATTTTAATCTTGAAATTTGTGCACTTGTTTGATTTTGTGAGTTTGCTGTTGAGAAATACTGTAGTTTATTTGTAAGGTTGAATTGCTAGTAGTAATCCTGTAAATTATAAAAGTACCTGCATTTTTATCTTTCGAGAAGCATTGTGTCATATGAATTACTGCATTAGCTAGTACTGAAAAACTGTGAACATTTATATGAAAAAACTATTGTCATTGTTATATTGAGTATGTTACGGTTATGATTGCGAGCGGAAGCAAATAAATCCATGGACAATAAGCCCCGAAATCCAGAAAATAGGAGTACAGAGGAGCATAAGAACCCTGAATTACCAGAGTGAAAAATAATTTTACAACTCTCAAGGTTTATGAAAAATTTCACAAAGATCTGATTGGCTATTTGGCTTGTGATTGCCTCGTAATTGGCTCTTGTGGTGAATGCCCAAAATCATATTTCTATTAGATCCTAATGACTATAATAGGCTCTTGTGAGCTTCAGAGACTATAAGCTCTCTTGTGTATGTTAGGGGGTTTCTCTTTTCTTTCTCCCATTCTTATTTCTGTCTTAAGGAAAAAGCGCGTTATTGTAAACATGGTTTGTAGTTTTGATGATGTAATGACCAAAGTTTACAATTTTGTTCCCCAATGATTGAAATTGGAGCAATGCGTTAAGTAATAATAATAGAATTGCATTTTTGTTAGACCTTCTTCTTTTTCTTGAACGCCTTAATCCAATAAGTGGGATCGGCTACATGAACCAACATGTGGACTTCCAGGAGGTCACCAATCCTAGTACTACTCTCAATCATTGTAGCCTCAACAAAATGAACCAACATGAACTTATATTATGATATCAATTCATAAATGGAATTGCAATTACCTCAAGTACAAGTCTGTTAAAAATAAGTATCAGCTGTTTTGACATGAACCCTCTACATATTCTAGAAGCGAAGAAATTTGAAATTTGGCTCCATCTCACTTGTTTATTTTATACACGATTCTTGAAACATTCGTTACATTTGGTATTTTGGCAAATGATTAGAAGCGAATTTTGCGATGGAGCTCATTCCTCTCTCCCTTAGTAGAAGTCTGATACATGCTTATTTTCGATAATTATGTTCAGAACTGTGTACGATGTAAGCCTTGTTGACAACAGCTGGCCTGTGGACTCATTTGACGTAGTCAGTGGAAACTTTTCAAGATCATGGGACAGCCTCGATGCGTGAGTTTTAATTTATTAAGCATATTATTCTGCGAGTTCCTAAGTCATGAGTCTGCTCACTGATCATTATTATTCAGTGGAGCTATTTTTTCTCACTCCATTGAGCTGGAGCCAAGAGTAAAAGGTATATTTCAGGGTAGCCCAGCTGTGATTACATTCCGCATTCCCAACAAGGCTGCACCCGTGGTATGCACTTCTTGAAAATGCTAAATGTACTGTTGGTTTTCTTGTTTGCTGACCGTTGTAGCTAATAATCTATATTCTTTTCAGGTTGCATACTCTACCCCCATTTTCCCATTGAACATGCTTGCAGATACTACACCAGAGAACAAGCTTGAATTGGTAATCTTTCAAAATTTGTCGGTGTATCAAGTTCTTTGAGTTTGTGTTCATTTGCCTTCCATATTGGTTTAAATGTGTTTTTTGTTCATCTTTTTATAACTTATGTGGGCATTGACTAAGCTGATGTATACATGTTTTTCTCTGTGAATAATTTGCTGCTGGTGGTGGGCTGGTGGCTACCAACTTTCTCAGGCAAAGGTTAGTTTTGTGCTTCTAATTACTTCGTGCAATAACTTCCGAAGGAATGCCTCTAGTCTTGAAATTTTTGATGGATTATCAAGCTTTACCTACTAACTTGCAAACCCCCTGTTTGCATTCCTATGTTTGAAGTTTTGAACTTCTGATTAGTCTTTCAAGTGTGCTTGGGTTGGTCACCAAATTATAACAATGATCTACCTTACTGGGTAACAGCAAAATAGGTTGCTCTTATCCACCTTTGTTTTTTAGATGTCATCTGATGTATATGCAAATTTAAGTGCTGAACGGCGCTAGTACTTTGTGACTTCATTTGGAATAAGGCAAAGCTCTATACTACACAAGCCACCTCGTTTTTCTTCCCTAGCTCTTCAGTTTTTCCAGTGTTGACTAAAGAACAAGAATTTTAGTGTAGTTGAGTTTTCTAGTGGTTTACAAAGGCTTTGTTGCTCTCACAAGACCATACACATGTGCACTTGGTACTTTATCATGCTTAAATAGTTTTTTAAAAGATTTTTTGGAGGATAAGGTTTCCAATAACCAAATAAAATTTAGAATAAGGAATGCTTCATGTAGTGTTCATGCTGCATTTTCCTCTCCTGCTTGTAGACGCTCCAAAAGGAATGCTTCATTCTATGACATTATTTTAGAGGTTCATGTCATTTGGTGTTTGATACGGATTTGCAGTTGCACTTTTGGGTACTAATTAGTTTGACTAAATTGTTTTCTTACACTATATATTCTTCTTTTTTGCAGAGTCTTCTTGCTCGATTTGGTCCACAGTTTTCTGCAGTTTCTCTTGTAGCTTTGTTTGGATACATGATTGCTACCCCAAAGTCGAATGCTGCCAAGGCACAAAAGAAGAGGCGATGAAGCTATAGCTCTAATAAGATACCAAACAACTAACTGTTTTGGCTTTGCAGCTGGCTTCTTCACTTAATACGAGTATTCTGGCTTCGGTGGCTTAATTCTAACTCAGAATTGAAGGCTGCCTGTTGTAACTGCTCCTCGTGTCCTTTGGATAGTGTTTTCAGTTTCTGTCTAATCTTTTACGTAGTTTCACTCAAATCAAGAACTATTCGGCAGGTTTTATTTTTAAGAAGCTGCCCCAAGTTTGAAATGCATGCGCAAGCGTATTGCAGTTCTTGTGTATCTTTCATGCCGTTTTAAAATGTTTCTTCTGTTACGGTGTGTTTGGATAAAGAAAGGGGTAGGAAAAGAAGGGGAGGGAGGAGAAGAGGAGGGGAGGGAAGAATGGTGAGTTTTCCTTCCAAATCTCTTCATTTTTGGAGAGATCAATTTCCTACAATTTTATCCCTCCATTTCTCTCCCCTTCAATTCTCTTCTTTCCTCATTTGTTATCCAAAATGAATGATACCCTATCGCTCCATTTCCCTTCCCTCCCTTTCCCTCCATTTCTCCTCACGTTAATGCTGTGGATAATACATTCTCTGTCCCTTTATTAAGTGTTTGTTTTCATATATCACGGGTTTTAATGTAAATGAATGAAGTATAAAAAGTATCCGTAACATACATTGAAAATAATTAATTTAGAGTATATTTTGTTGGGAAATTTTCAATTGTGACCTTTAATTTGTGAGACACGGAAACGGTGACCCTCTTGAAAATGAATTTTACAAAATGATCCTATTTAAGAATTTTATCCTACTTATAACCTCATTTTCATAAAAGTTAATTTAAATTAACTATGGTTAAATTTATACTAAAAAAATATAAAAATGGTTAACCAACCACCTTCACCCCACCGAAACCCTTACCCCAATCACCCCTACCACTGCACCTTCTTCCTTATTGAAACCCTAACCATAGCCACCCTATCACCTTCACCCAAACCGAAACCCTAACTCCAGCCACACCACTTCAGTCGAAACTCTAATCGAAGTGGTTTGGGTCGTGGGCTGTGGTTTATTTAATTTGAGTCTGGGCGGAGGAGAGAGAGGGAGGGTCGTGGGTTTGGGCTTCGGTGTGGGCGAAGGAGAAAGAGAGGGGGTCGTGGGTTTGGCATTCTGGGTGGTGGTCGTGGTCAGAGGATAGAGAGGGAGGAGCGGTCGTTGGGGTTTGGTGTTCTGGGTGGGCAATGGGCGGGAAATCATAAGGGGTGAATAGTCGGGGCGGAGCTAGGATATCGGTTGGGTCGCCGCACAAGGAGGGAAAGCTTGGGCGCCGGTGTAGGGCCGAGGAAGATTGGGCACCGCAGGGCCGGTAGTGAAGGGGAGGGGGAGAAGGTGGCCGGCAAGTGGGGGTGGAGGTCGTGGTTGGGGTGCCTGGGTTGGTGGTTGGGTTAATTTCAGGAATTTTTTTTTTTTTTTGTTTTTTTTTTTTTTTTTTTCTCTTTTCTAAAATCTAACCATAGTTAATTTTAACTAAATATTTATGAGAATAAAGTTATAATTGGGATAAAATTCTTTAATAGGGTTATTTTGTATAATTTATTTTCAAGTGGGTCATCATTTTCGTGTCTCACAAGTTGAGGGTTATCATTGAGAATTTTCCTGTATTATTTCCCAATAGAGACAATAATGAAGAAGCATGTGTGAATTAAATGTGGGTACCAATTTGAAGAGTTTTTGCCTTTTGGAAAGTTTAGTATGTTAAAGGTATAAACTATAAAGTGGGGGCCTATAGGTAATTATACATGAAGCAAAATTAGAAATAGACACTTAATTTGAGACACGCAATTAGAAAAAACAGACACTTAATAAAGGGGCGGAGGGAGTAATGTCATTTGCGTTACATTAAAGGCCTTTTTTTCTATCTTGATTCCTATACCTAAATATATCTTTAAGTAATTCTCATAATCCTATCCTATATATAAAGTGAAAGGGGGTTTTGGATGATAAATTTCACTTTTCCAAAATACCACTCTCATTATTTTTTTATTTATTTTTTATTTTTTAAACAAAAAAAAAACTACCATCTTTTTTAAAATAAACAGCACCATCTTGATTTCAAAAAAAAAAAATGAAATATATTTGTGGATGCCCATTATACCCACGTATTATTCCAGAACTTTCTAGGTTTTAGGCTTTATTATTCTCCAAGCAAACCCTATCAATTGTACTGTATATATATATGTACACCTCCATGATATGAAATATAGAATACACATTTTATTCTCTCACAATCTCATATTTTCTCTATATTTTACAACACGTTATTAGCACCACAATCGCAAGGTCGTACATTTGAGGGAACGTCCCACACACATAGCGCTCGTGTCTATCCCGCCGAACTATCGACTCTGATACCAGATTGTTGGGCTCGAGTCACCCACCTTGACGGGTCGCACGCACACTCCACTCCACATCAGTATGATATTATCCGCTTTGGGCCTAGCCCGCACGGATTTGTTTTTGGTCACCTTCCCAAATGGCCTCATACTAATAGAGTGTGCACTCACTTATAAGGAGCTCTTCACCTCATTACTCCTTCCATGTGGAACTTGGGATAAACAACACCAACAAACCTCCCCTCAAACCAAGGATAACATAACTCATGGCCTATCCCTCCAGCGAAACTATCTTGCACCGCCGCTATCACCACGGGACATGCCACCTGATCCACTATATCAGGAGGACTTTCGACGCTAGGCACAATCTTCGATAATGGACATCCAAGGGGGAGTGTTATGAAATATATTTATGGATGTCTATTATACCCATGTATTATTTCGGAACTTTCTAGGTTTTAGGGTTTATTATTTTCCAAGCAAACTCTATCAATTGTACTGTATACACCTCCATGATATGAAATATAGAATACATATTTTATTCTCTCCCCCCCCCCCCAAAAGATAAAAAAAAAATAATAAAAAAAAAAGTTTGGGCAAAAGTTAAATATCTATACAACAAATTTGATTATGAAGTAGTCTTACTTTGTATGAATTAATTATTGATTAGTTATTAATTTTAGGAATATTATTACTGTTTAGTGACTAATTTATGACTTAAAACTTATGACTTAAAAGGTGTAAGAAATTTTAAAGGTTGTTGGATTAATTCCATAACCCCATATGCAAGGATTAGGGGGAGATAGTAATTATTTCATTATTTCATGTAATCCTTGCACATGAATAATAAGATAGATGAATATTAAGATACATTGATGGTCTGTTTGGTACATATATTAGCTTTAGTATCAATAATTTATTTAATAGGGGCGACCACAAAATTATTTAATATTTAGAACGACACCATCCAGATCGAAGATAAATATCAATAGATGTCATTGGCTATATACCAACTATAAATGATTCAATCAAAATTGATGTCAGTGTGTGGGAATGATTTTAGTTTTGATAAATTAATGAAATGTGCATTTGTTAGAGGATTAGGGTATTTGGTGCATTTATTTACAAACCTCAGGGGTACATGATGCATGTGAAAGTTTTAAAGGGTACACGGTTCATTTTTTAAAACCTTGGGGGTACACGGAACAATTTCCCTTAAAAAAAAGCTAGCATCTTGGTTTAATTTCAAAAAAAAAAAAAAAAAAAAAAAACACACACACACACATCCATCTTTTCTTTTATAAATTTTATTTGAGGGAAGTCAAATTTTATTATTTAGCCTACATGATATCATCAACATATTTTTTTAAATAACATATTTTTTATTATATTTTATCAACAATTTTACACACACTAATATTTTTTTTAATTAGAATTAAGGAGATAATATTGTGGAAAAAATAGAGAATCGAGCTTGATAGATTACTTATATTGCACTCTTAGCTTGTAATAATAATAATAATAATAATAATAATAATAATAATAATAATAATAATAATAATAAAATGATTTGTCTAACATTTGTCCATGACACAAGTTAAGTTACAAAAATAAATATATTTTGGCAGTCAATACTCCCTTCGTTAGTAGTCTTGTCTTTTGATAACAGGCACACATACAGACATTGTAGGGAATTTTTCAACTCATCTTTGAGCTCTACCGTGGTTCATACTTATAGGCATAGCGGCGTTTCAAGGAAAAAAAGCTAGAGATGAAAGAGTCGCCAACAAGTTTTAAGAACTTATAAACTGTTCACGGGTGTGAAGGTTACATCCCATTCACGATCATGGAGATCGCTAACTCCATAGTGGTCCGGAACCATGACTGGATATTCGGGAATGATGGTACGAATCCAACCTAAAGAGATTGAACCCGCCCTTAATAAGCCTCTACACAATACTTATGATATTCATGTGCGCTTTTTGATCAACATACATACATCAAATTAATCTTAAACTTGTTTAATCTACGTTGGTTGATTATTAATGCACAAATCAAATCTATTATTGGTGATCACTTGAATTACAATCATATTAACCTAAATCAAATTATTAATTATCTTATTAGGCGTGATTTCAAGTACAAATTCCCTTTGAACCTACAAAAAAGGGCGTGATAAAGCAATAAGAATAAATCATAAATAATCAAGCAACATATGATCAATATAACAATCATCATCATCAAAACATCATTAGTAAGATCCTAGGCATGATACTAAACGAATTAATAACAAATCCTAGCATGTCATTAATAATAAAGTCAAAGCGTTATCCTAAACATGATACTAGAAATCATAAAAACATCCTAAGCATGATACTAGGAATTAAAATAACATCCTAACATGATACTAGAGATCATAATAAGAATCCTAAACATGATACTAGGAATTAAAATAATATTTTAAACATGGTTTCTACTCCAAAGTAAAAAGAATAATTAAGGATGATTGAATTACTCATTTTGATTCCTCAACCTTCTTGCTATTAAAACAATACACACGTTAATAAACTTCAAGAAAGTTAAATCAATAAAGTAAATAAATAAATGTAAATTGAAATATAGATTTGGACCAAACCCTCAGAACTATCAACCTTTCACGTCGAGGTCGAAGGCAACGTCGAGGATGGCTTGGAGTATTCGAATCTCGTGAATGAGGTATTGTGGCTGATTTGGGAGAATATTAAGGATGTGTTTAGGCTAAGGCTAAGAACATGAGGAGAAGAGAGGACTAAGATGATTGATGATGGCTGTGGATGATTTGAAACAGGGTAAAACGACCTCTATTTTTAGGGAAAAAAGAGAGTCTGGACGCTTAGAAAAGATCAAAATTTTGGAATGGAATAAAACAAGTTCCATTGCAATGCGACACAATCAGGTATCTACATAAGCCCCCACTTTGACTGAGTTTGGAGAAACGTAAGTTTTGAAAACAAAAGTCAAAGTAGATCAATAGGGATGAAAGATGATTTAGAACGTTTTGCGATCCTAAATCACCCTTTTTAACGCCAATACGGGCATAAAGCGTCAGTTCTACAAATAAAGGAGTTAAGGGGAAAAAAACGCGTATCTGGGTTTTCCGAGCACACGTCTCTAGGTGACATCAAATCAAAGTTGTGTTGTTTGACAACCTCCACATTCTTAGGGAGCGCTGTCGAAGACCGCTACACTTCGAGCCATCTTCTAAAATCAAGGTGACAACCTCCACATTCTCAGGGAGCGCTGTCGAAGACCGCTACGCTTCAAGCCATCTTCTTAAATTAGGGTGACAACCTGCACATTCTCAGGGAGCGCTATTGAAGACCACTTCCCCTCAAGCCATCTTCTCAAATCAGTGTGACAACCTCCACATTCTCAAGGAGCGCTGTTGAAGACCACTTCGCTTTGAGCCGTCTTCAAATTTTCTCGTCTTCACACTTTGGAAGTGATAGTTTCTCACGCCTTGGAAAAGCCATCGTAAAACCTTACTCCTCAAGATTTTACCGAGCTCAAATTGATTTTCGTAGAGATCCTCCATCTTAGGAATTTGTGATTACAATCAATCACTACTTAAACGTGCTCAATCAGTATGTAATTCAATAATGTGATCATTATCAGGCCGATCATCAATCAAATATGATCATAATTGGGCTGATCATCAATCAAATCAAATCATTTGTTCATCAATCGCTCATCAAGAGGCTCAGAAAAAATCAATTATTCATCACGAGGCTCGAGTGGATATTTATGGACCAACAATTCACCTTGTGAGACCCTCAAAAAGCTAACGTGGCTTTATCTGAACCATTGCGCGACGATGACTCCCGTTTTTTTTTTTTAAAAAAACCTTTCTTCTTCCTCATTTCTGTTTGTTGTTCACTGCTGTTCGTCGCATTTCCGTAACTTCAAATCACTTGTTCTCACTCGTTTCTCAGTCAAATCACCTCAAATTTATTTCAAATCCTTGCATTTTCAATCTCTTACACTGATTTACGTAAGTTTCTTTGCATCTCTTTCAATTTTGGCTGCAAGTCAAGCATATTCTTCGCGAAAACCACAAAAATTCGAATTGGGTTCTTCTTATTTGCTCAATTTTTGTTGAAATTCTTGTCATGAATTTGCTTGTATATGTTTATATGTTAGTTTGTAAGCAATTTGAGACTACAATTGCTTGATTTGGTGAAAAAATGAACAATTTGCCATTGTTGAATACTCTAGGTCGCGAGTACAATGTAGCTCGTTCTTCGTGATTTTTCTTGCTTCTCTGCTCTTGATTTGTTGCAACAATTGTCATAGACTTGTAAGGAATTGTTTTGGCATGCAAAATTATTGTTGTTGTGCGAATTGAAATCATGCTCTGTTTTGCATTTATTGTACTCTGTTTTTTTTACGAACATAGTATCATACAGCTAGGCAAACTTAGATACTTTTAAACAATTAATTTATTGCTGGTTTATAAAAATAGTATGCCTCCACGTCGCCGCGGTTCTGGTTCACGTTCCCGTTCTTCTCACAAAGAGGACGATCCTGTTCGAGAGGGGGAAGGCGATGAGGATCGCGCCTCTTCGAGCCGAGCGTGGTCCTTTCCTGTTTGGGAAGAGTACACTCTGGCTTTTGAGCCTGTGCACCACATTTCCCAGCAGGTTCTTTTGGGTTCGTTTGAGGAGGGCATGCGTTGCCACAGTTCGGGCAACGAGGTGATCTCGTCTTTGTACCTCAACACCACCGGGCATGATGCGACGAGGGTTCTCTGGGAGTCATGTGGATTGACTTTGTTGTTACGTGCTACTGAGGCCTTCCAGACTTTCCGGGAGAGCCATTTCATTGTTCGTGGTGCCCAGGAGTTCTTTGGGACACTACGAACACTTTTCACTTACCCTGGGGTGAGATGACTGTCACCCCACTTGACTTCTCTATCATTAGCGGACTCGAGTTCCGCTCGACTCAAGTTCCTATGCACGAGCCATTTTCGCTGACGTCTCCAGAGACGGAGGTTCTTCTGGGTCCTATTGTACATAGGGCCATTGCTGACGCGAGTTTGAAGAACTCGAGTATGAGATCGGTTCGTACTTGGCTGCTAGCTCGTGCTTTTGATGATCACAGGACTACACCAGAGCTATTTTCATTCTTATCCTCTTGTCGTGGACTATTTCTCCTGACAAGGGGGGTCGTGCTTTACTGTGCTACCTGCGCGCCCTGAGCGATTTTTTGCTAGTCAGCACCTTCGATTGGGCCATCATTGGCTATGGTGACCTGTTCTTGAGTCTACGGCAGGGTTGCCGTTAGAAGAACAGCAGGACGGAGGTCTCCGTCTGCGGTCTATAGAAGGTCGTAGAGGTACATCTTTCTTTAACCTTGTGCCTCCAACTTAAATCTTGTTGTTCATTAGTTCTTAGAATTCTTGGATCCCTTGCAGGTCTATCTCTACCAGTTTCTTCATTCACTGGTTCGAGGAGACCTAGGAGTAAAGGACTCCCGGTGGCCGCCAGCTGGCAGGACTGTGCTGCTGGTCCGGTCTCTTCTGCAACTGCTGTTAAGGCTGTTATTCTTAAGGTAAGGATATTTCTTACTTCCTATTTGCTTCGGTTTGTCATGAATTCTGACGTGTCTTTTTATTTCAGCTCCCCGACGTACAATATCATCCATGGCTCGACTTGGGCGATTTTCGACGAGTTTTTCAGCTATCGGCTGAGAGGCGTATATTCTGGGGCACTTTCCAGGCAGTGTGGTACCTGGGTGAAAGGGTGACCCGTCAGCACTCTTCTGACGTTCCTCTAGTTCCTAAGGATCCTCCTAGTTTGATGATGAGTTAGGAGGCGCTCAAGGCGTATGCTAGAGACGATGTCCAGTCTGTAGAATTTCAGGAGTACGTCTACACCGACCAATCTTATGAGGAGGTGGTGCTCCCCAGACTGGCTCGTCCACCTTACTGCGAGGAGGTTTGTAGATCACTATCATTCATTTTGTTTTTTTTGTAGCCCCCAACCGCGCTAATTATTGGATCATCTTGCAGGAGGAGAGGGAGCCTGAGGTGTTTGAGCCCCCACACATGTCCATTTGCTATCAGGTGTTTCATGGTCCCATCGAGGAGACGATCCCTCCAGCTCCCGCGAGTGGCAGTTGGTGGAGCGATCCATCTCTCGTTCGACGATATGGGTGATTGTACATCTTTTCTTCAATTTCATGCACGTATCATTATGTTTTCTGACTTTCTCTGATCGTTGCAGTTCTCTCGAGAGAGCATGGTGCGGATGGCAGCTGTTCTTGACGCCTATCGGTACCAGCTGGCGAGATAGAGCCACCAGGTGTCTTGTCGACGTATGGATGGCGTTGGGTCGGTACATCTTTATGCATTTATGTATTTAGCTTTTGTCTTATTTATTTTCTTTTGATGACTAACTTGTATTTCTTTGTCCTTGTTTCAGCCGGGTCCTCGGTCGCGCACTCGCTCGAGGCCGGAGGGCTCGAGGGAGACGAGGCGTCGTCGTACCTCATTGGAGATCCCGAGTAGACAGGAGGCTGTTGGCTAGGCGGAGGGCAACGATGGTGATAGCCCGAGTCGTGAGTCCTCGTCGACCAAGGTGTTTCCACCAGGTTTTGGTCCCTCGGTGGTACAACCTCACATTGTTCCTGATTCATTTGAGGTCGATCCATCGTCCTAGAACTTTAGGCCTCCTCCTCAGTTTCGCTGGTGGGACGTATGAGGTTGGCTCATCGTCACAGCAGCCTTTTGCTGGCGGGAGCTTCCATCAGTATGACTTCTAGGGGGGTTTACAGTTTATGCAACGAAGCGGTCCTACGATCGTGATCTCCACGACGGGTGGTGGTAGCTCTAGTCAGGCTGTGTCTCCTCGAACTCAGGAGTTCAACGAGTTCATGGGTCTTTTCTTCTCGGGAGCCTCGTACGCCAGGGCCTTAGTTGTATATGCATTTCATTTGGACTATTTGGACTTTGCCTATGTTTGTACATTTTATTGACTTTTATGACATTTATGTACATTATTTAGACTCTTATTGTATACGCTTATTCGCTTTATGTACTCTTTATTAGACTAAGTTCATATTTTTTACACTTGCTTTATATGCGTATGAGTGTGTGCCATGAGTGTGCCTTGTGAGAGTGTGTGATTTTGTGACAAATTTTGCGAAAAAATTCCGTCATTTTTATTATCATTAGAGGGTATCCGACTTTCTCCCCAAAAAGAGAAAATGAAAAATGGAAAATGAGGAAAAAATAAGTGTATAATCAATTAACTTGAAATTCCTAAAAAAGGGAATTTCAAATCATGAAAGTATTAAATCGAAGAGGTTGAATTGTGATAGGAAAAGGTGAATAACTTTGGAATAAGATGGGAAAGGTGAAAAATAAATTGGATCAAAAATCGAATAATCAAAGTATGAGTTTTATTAGAAGTCAAATCAAAGGGCAATTATATGTGGCAGCTATATTGCAGACGCTAGGGATCATCGCGGCGAGACAGCCTTATCGCGGCGGGCGATGGCATCATCGCGGTGCGCTGGTCTTATCACGGCGGGATGATTTCGAGAATTCCGACTCCGAATAACATTTAGCTCCTGCTTCAATTTTGGTTATAGAAAGCCCCCAAATTCGTCATATTCAGCATAATTCGAGTATTTAGCTTTCATATTCTTCTAGCTTCTATATTCTAGCAATCATGGCTAAAATTTTTAGTGAGATTACTCGTGAGTGGTGTCGGTCTTTGACCAATGGTGAGCGAAAAGAGCTTGAATATATCAATATGAATGGCCTATTGGGTCTTTGGAGTGTAGAATTTAATAGTGATTTCATTCATGCTGCAATAGAATATTAGGACCCTAACACTCATTGTTTTAGGCTAGAAAACGATGAAATTAGCCCCCTGCCACAAAAATTTGGAGCTATTTTTGGCTTTCCTCCTAGGCATCTTGCCGTAATCCCTACAATATGTGAGTATTATTATAAGGATTTTGAGCGTTTTTATAATCTTAGGGAAGCCGATTTCAATTCTATAGTTCATGGAAAAAAAGTAGATCTAAGCAAATTTGCATATTTTTTCTTTAGTAGACTTAAGTCTAGTTCTTTTCACATGTATAGAAGAAGGGCCTTTCTATTTTACATGTTTAGTCAACTTTTGCTTGCTAACGATAGCAACCATAGTATCAATTATGGAACAAGTTGATGCCAAAAGAAATCCTATGCCTACAATTGTTGGAGAAACAATGATGAGTTTAGATGAATTGAAAAAGGATCCCAAAGCGCCAATTCGAGGATCTCCTATATTATTACAAGTATAAAATCAATACTTTTAGAAACCAAAAATATTTAATTTTGTAATGTAATAACAATTTAATATCTATGCTTGCTGTTTTGACTAATGGAGCGACTGGGATTGACAAATCCTCCTGATGATATTAAAAAGTATGCTCCAAATTGTGTTGTGAGAAGGAAGAAACACTTTTCCATAAAGATGGGCTATCGGAAGTGGAGCAAAATATTTGAAACTCGCGATTTCTCCAAGTGGGTTGTTCCATGGTGGAAGATTGAGAAGATGTATGGAGTCAATACTCAACCTTTCTGTCGCATCCCAAGCTTATCAAAGTTGAATTTTTACTTCCCTTCTAGAGTGATGAGGCAGTATAGATTTGCACAAACTATCCCTTCTAGTGATGGTCGTCGTCCTCAGGAATATTCTATATAAAAGAATGGTTGAGAGGTTCGATGATTATTAGTACGCGAGACCATTATGGACTGTTGTATCTGATAGAGCTCCTCCTCCATTGTCTCGTGAATATAAACAATGGTTACTTTCTCGAAATCAAAAGGAAAAGAACAAGGCTCGAAAAACAAACTCTAAGAGTGCAGAGAAGAGTAACATAAAAGACCGCTTAGGGAATAAGAAGGCTCCACCTAAAGATCGTCCGGGTTCAAGGATTGAGTTCAAAACTCCTATCATGCCTAAGATAAAAGGTGTTATAAAGGGTAAAGGGAAAAGAAAAGCTATTCCTATAGAGAAAGACAAGAAAGTTGGGGTTGAGAAAAAGGTGGGGGTCTTTGCTAAAGGGGAAACTTATTCCTCAAAGGTTTCAGTTCGCTCATCTAAGGGTTCACTACTGGTAAAATAATGATCAGATGATGAAGACACATACAAGAACTGGAAGAGGGCTCGCAAGGAAAAGAAAGAGTAGATTTAGAGTATTGCTTCGCTTATAATTCGTTAGACAATTTCAATTCAGAGTTAATTTCATTTTTATGCTTAATGTCATCAATAATGTAATTTCAATTCTTATTTAGTTATTAATGTAATTTAAGCTTATAAAAAAAATTAAATTTATTCCCAATATAATTTTATTAGAAATAATTTGCCAAGTACGAAAGTTTGGAGTAATGGAAAAAACTTGTGTGATTCAAAATCCAAATACTGAAGTCGGAAGATTTTCGAACCAATTCGGATGCAAAATTGATCGCAGTTTTAATCCGTAACATTGAATTTTTATCACGGCGCGATAGGTCCATCGCGGCACGATAGTCCTAACACGGCGGGATGGTCCTATCGTGGCACGATGGTACTTGAGGTGCTGCGATACTGAAGCTTCGATCAGATCTGTGATTTTTATATTTCCAAAGGCGAGGTTTAAATTTTTAAAGTGGCTGCACCCTACGGAAGGGTTGCCTACGTATCCTTAGTATTAAGGAATCAGTCTAAACGTAGCTCTCTTGAGTACGGAACTCATTAGATTATGGGTAGAACTTCTTGAGTTGGTCAAGGTTTGTCATGTTTGAAAATTCATTATCGTCCATATTTGTTAACTTTGCTGCGTTTCCAAACATGATAGCTTGTACGATGTATGGCCTAGACAATTAGGTCTAAACTTGCCTCTTGGATCTAGAACATTCTTTCTGAGAGCTTTCAACACCAAGTCTCCTTCCTTGATGTTTCTTGTCTAGACCTTTATATTGAAGTGTCTAGCCATACGATTTTGGTAGCATTGGACATTTTGCAAGGCTTCTAGTCGTTTTTCATCGATTAGAATTAGCTCTTCATATCGTGCTCTTGTCCATTCAACCTCACTGACTTTACTTTCCAATGCTATGCGCAAGGAAGGTATTTCCAACTCTACGGGTTGTATGGCGTCCATTCCATAGACTGGGGAGAACGACATAGTTCCTGTGGATGAGCGGATTGACGTGCGATAACCCCAAAGAGTGATGATGTTGAATACCGTACTTTTTAAGTAGGTCTTCACACTTTACTTGAAAGTGAGTACCATTGTCACTTATCATTGCATATGGGACTCGATATCGACATATGATGTTTCTCTCTATAAAGAGTGCCACATGCTTTGCAATGAGTTTTGCGTAGGATGCCGCTTCAACCCACTTGGTAAAATAATCGATAGAAACGAGGATGTATTCATGGCCTCCTAATCTAGGTGGAGTGATTTTTCCAATTATATCAATTCCCAGGTTGAGAATGGCCATGAAGATGTGAAAGTGTAAAGAAGAGAAGATGGAGCGTATTGCAAGTTGGCATATACCTGGCACTTTGCACACCTTTTAACATATTGTTGGTAATCCCTTTTCATGGTAATCCAATAATAGGCTTAGCGAATAACTTTCTGGACTAGCATTTTACCATTCATGTGTGCTCCACATGTTCCTTCGTGGATGATTCTCATTGCCTTTTGTGCCTCTTTTTTGCCTACGCATAGGAGAGCTCTTCCTTTAGGTACTCTTCTTATTGAGTTCACCATCTATAAGTACGTACTGTGAGGCTAAGAGTCTCAAAGCGCGTTTTGCTCTTTTGTCAGTATTAGGTGGATATTCCCCTTTAGTGACATAATTGAGGATGTCTATGTACCATGGTTCTCCCTCGTCTTCTTGGACTTCTTCTTCATACTCAAGGGCTTGAACATAGGCGGGCTTATGCCTTTCTCTATGGTTAGAGGCATTTGTTCTGTCTCCTTAGGAATTCTAACAATCGAGGCTATCTTGCTAAGGCATCGACGAATTGGTTTTCTTCTCTTGGTAGGTATGTGTACTCTACCTTTTCGAGTGAGAGTTTCCAAGTAAGTTTGGTATGGAGCTAGACTCTCACTCCTCACCTTCCATCTTTTGGAAATATAGGTGATGATAAGGGATGAGTCTCCGAATATTCGAAGCTTTTTGACTCCAAGTGAAGTGCTGTTTCGAGACCAACCACACATGCTTCATATTATGCAGCATTGTTGGTTACATCAAAGTCAAGTTTTATTGAGATTGGTATGTGCTCTTCATTAGGTGACACTAGTAAGACTCCTACGCCACATCCTTTTTGATTGGATGCATCGTCAAAGTATAATATCCAAGTGTCATCCTCGGTGACCATTAATTCTTCATATGGAAACTCATTTTCTTGCACTGGTGTGGAGTCTTCAAGTGGAAAGTCAACCAAGAAGTCAGAAACTGCGGATTGACAAACTTTTGAGGCGCAAACCTTAGGCCAACTTGAGCTAAGGTGACTATCAATCTTGATATCCTTCCATTAAGTGTGGATTTCTCGAAGAGATACTTGAGAGGATCATTCGGGATACCACATGGGATGTGTGAACAAGCATGTAATGCCTTAGCTTCTTTGTGGCCCACACAAGTGCGAGGCACAATTTTTCAAGTGGTGTGTAGAGACCTTTATATTCAAGCATCTTCTTGCTTAGATAGTAGATGACATTTTCTTTACCTTCTACTTCTTGTGCAAGCATAGCCCCCATTGTTTCTTTGGTGACTGTCAAGTATAGACGGAGAGGAATGTCTGGTAGCGTTGGTGCTAGTAAAGGAGGATTCGCAAGATATGCTTTGATCCTATCAAACACTTCTTGACACTCGTCGTCCCATACTACTGGTACATTCTTCTTGAGTTTCTTGAATATTGTTTCACACACTGTGGTGAGTTTTGATATGAACCTACTTATGTATTGCAACCGGCTAATGAATCCTCAAATTTTTTTCTCGGTCTTGGGCGATGGCATGGACATGATAGCCTTAATTTTAGTGGGGTCTATTTCAATCCCTCTAGAGCTAATGACATACCCTAGAAGTTTTCCTAAGGTAACCCCGAATGCACACTTAGCTGGATTTAGCCTCATGTTGTACTTGCAAAGTATTTCGAAGAATTTTCTCAAGGCTATTTGGTGACCAGGGCGATCCTTGGATTTTACGATCATATCGTCTACGTACACCTCGACTTCATTGTGCATCATGTCATGAAGTAAAGCAGTTGCTGCTCTTTGGTATATGGCACCCGCGTTTTTTAACCCGAATGTCATCACCGTGTAGCAGTAAGTGCCCCATGGTGTTATGAAGGTAGTCTTTTCCATATCTTCTTTATCCATAAGAATTTGATTGTATCTTGCGGACCCATCCATAAACGAGAGAAGTGCATGATTTGCTGTATTGTCTACTAGAATGTCGATGTGAGGTAAAGGGAAATCATCCTTTGGGCTAGCCTTGTTGAGATCCCTGTAATCAACACACATTCTTACTCTATCATCCTTCTTAGGAATGGTACCACGTTAGCGACCCATTCTGGATACTTGGGTACCTTGATAAAACCTGCAGTTATTTGTTTTTGGATTTCTTCCTTTATTTTAAGTGCTACGTCAGGTTTTATCCGACATAACTTTTGTTATACAGGTTTCATTCCCGGAATTAGTGGTATAGCATGTTGAGCGATTTCTCTACTTATACCTGGCATATCTTCATATGACCAAGCAAAGACATCGATAAACTCCACAAGTAGATTTATTAATACAACTATTTCATCTTGACTTAGAGTTAATCCAATTTTAACTTCTCTTTTAATGGTGGGATCTTTTGAGATGTTAACCCCAGTCTTAGTTTCTTTAGTTGCTAGTGTTTTATTCTCAAGTGCCTCCATTGCTTTAATTATTTCTTTGTCATTTTCATTATTAGCAAAGCAATAGTCGTCATCATTAGTAAGGGAATAACACGAAGAGTAAGCGGAAGAATTCATATTATTAGATTCTTGAACCATTACATCAAAGAGAGAAAGGTCTATGGGGACCTGGCTATTAACTATTCTAGGGATAAACTCTAAGCTAGGATTGATAGTAAGGGGTGCAACAACAAGAGATTTGGATAACTCAAAGATAGAAGACTCTAAGGAAGACTTAGACTCGGACTCAGACTCTTCAAACATAGGGACTTCTCCCCTAGTTATGGCTATCTTCCTTCCGCTCGGTGGTGTCACTTTCACGGTCTTACGCCATCCCTTAAGTAGTCGTCACTTTATAAGACACTTTGTATAAGTGTGAAGTTGTCGTCAAAACACTTAGGCTCGTTTTTCTCGTACCCAAAGAGGAGACCCATGACATTGAAGTTAAAGCATGGGGGTGTGCGTTCCTTATAGGTAGGATTGGAAATCTCATCTAGAAAGTTGCAATCCAAGAAGATCTCGAACCCAGGCTGGCGTATTACATTCCTGCTGACAAGTAGTTCAGGGAATTCATAGCATGGGTAATTTTCTCCTTCTTTAATAAATTGTCCATTCAAAGTGAGAAGATATGGATCTATTGGTATTGCATCCTTCTAGTTACGAGCTTTTCTTCTTGCATTGGACTTACCCAAGGCTCGCTTAAGGTCTTTTGGAGTTGACTCAAATCCAAGCCCAAAAGTATCCCTCTTAGGGAGGCTAGGTAGTCCCATGCGCTTGGTTATTGTTTTCTTCTTTCCTAGAGTAATTCCGAGAAAGTGTCCTTGCCTTTTTAGGATGGAATTGAAGATGAGATTTGAGTGAGGGTTATAGTCAAGAGGGGTCTTTTCATCTTCGTCGATAAAAGAGACCTCTTCGACGTTAAAGCCCTTTAAATCTTCATCATGCTCATCGTGCTCCACATGAATGATTGGTTAGTCAACCGTTTTGATTCTCATTGGGGAGGCATCGATTGTAAGAGGAATTCCTCCAACTATAGCCTTTACTTGTTGGTGGAGAGATGAAGGAACGACCTTTAGATCATGGAGCCAAGGGCGTCCCAATAGTAAGTTGAATGAAACCTTAATGTCCACTACTTGAAAAGTGGTGCTATGTTCAATGAATCATGCGCTGACATTCATGGTGATGGTTCCAAGAGCTTGGCGACAAGTGTTGTCATAAGCCCTTATGCCTTGTGTGGATGGGGTTAAGTCCTTATCCTTTATTCCCAACATTCTAGCAGTGTGAAGTGGGCATACATTAATAGCTGAACCATTGTCTACAAGGGTCATGGGCACATTCATTCTTTTGTACACCACTGTGAGTTATAAAACTTTATTGTGTTTGTCACCTTATAGTGGTAAGTCCTTATCAGAGAAGGTGATTAAACTATTTGGACTAGGGAGATCACGTGTGAGGAAGTTGGCCAACCCTTCTAGAGTGGTTTCGGAATCTACTCCTACTTTTTCTATAGCATCCATCACTGCAACTCTATGCTCGTGAGATGAGGCTAGTAGCTTCCACACATTCATCTTTACTTTAGTCTTTTTAAGTTGCTTGACTATATCATTGGCTTTTATGATGGGTGTTGAAGCTTGTTGAGTTGCAGGTAGAGGCACAATGGTAACTGGTTGTTAGATTCTCCCAGACCTTGTAAGTACTGCGATTGGGGAATCTTCATCCCATATGTCATCATTATCATTGTATGGGTAGAGTGTAGCAAGATCCCATATCCTTGAGGTACACATCTTCATCATCATTGTCCCAAATTCCATTGACAGTAGTATCATTGGAGGTGGGGATAGTGTTATCTTCTTTTGGGATGTTATTTTTTCTTAAGAAGAAGAGTTTCTCCTTATTTATAAGTTTTTGGACATATTCTTTGAGCCGAAAACAATTCTCAATTGCGTGGCCTCTAGATTGATGGTATTTACAATAGAGATCGTCCACTCTCTTAAGGGATTCAAAAGGCTTGACCATACCCCTATCACGGAGCATATCAAAGGCTCTTTTATAATTAGTGCTTATAGGTGTGTAAGCCTTCTTGTTCCTTTTCTCTTGTGGCTCAATAACGTTGAAAATAAATGGCTTCCTTCCAACGGTATTTAGTCCATGAGAAGAAGAAGGTCACACTTTCTTTTGAGGATCGGCCGGGTTTCAAGTCTTTCTACTCTTTTAAGAAGTTCTTGAAGTTCAATATGGGCTTTATAAGGAGCACCAAACAGGCGAGCAACGTCCACTTTGGTAGACTTTTGAGGGAGACTAGCAATGTCTTCATTGGTAGTCTCACTTTGGAAATCAGTCATGGCATTGAAGAAGACCTCATCTTCTTCTTCAACGGCATTAACTTCTTCCATGGAAAGTTCTTCAATAGGCTTAATAAGAACTAATGGATCGAAAGGAGCTTGATCATCAAAGATGGCCAATGCATCAGAAAGTGAAGAGGTATTGATACTTGGCTTTTTGTCGGCAGGAGGCACGAGAAGCTTGTTGTTATCTATCAAATATTGGATAGCTTCTTTTAGCTTTCTATAAATCTCAATAGTGTGGCCCCTACCTTGATGATACTTACAATGGGCATTGGGATTCCAGTTAGATGGCCTCTTTTCAGGTGTAGGATCCTGGATTGGTCCAATAGGAGTGATAAGTCCCTTGGCATAGAGACGATCAAAGGCGGTGTCATAGCTCAACCCAATAGGAGTGAACTCTTTCCTTAGTTGCCTTCTTGTCCCTTGATTATCCATGGCTAAGACATCATTTAGATTGAAGGTGCTAACATTGTTACTAGAGTGGGTGCTTTTAGAAAAAGAAGGATGGTCATTCTTCTTTCCTTTCCATCCACTGTTGTTACTATTGTTAGAAACTTTCGATTTTATAAGATCGTCTTCAATGTCAATGCCTATATTGTAGGCGGCCTTGAAAGTGTTCAGAGTTTGATACTTCAAATGCTTTTGATACTTTTCTTAGAGATTTCTAATGAACATTCTCACAGAATCTTTCTCACTCGGAACTTCAATCATTTTGGCAGAAGTTTCTTTCCACATGTATTGTAAAATGTAGTGAAGCCTTCATTTTCTTTTTGCTTAAGAATTTCAAGTTCTCTATGATCAGTTTCTACTTAAATTTTACATTTGTATCTATTAATGAAAACATGCGTAATAGTATACCAAGTAGCAATTTTCTCAGCATCTATAAAGAAGAACCATTGTTGGCATACTGGTTCCAAGGAGAGAGAGAAAAGCGAGGGGAAGACCTTCTTACCAATCCTTTTGATCTCCATGATTGTCTCGAAGGCCTTCAAATGAAAATAACGATTGTCAGTAGATTTGAATTTAAGAATGTCATTGGCAGAGAACTTCTACGGAAGAAGGTCTTTCTCCACTAAGATCCCCTTAGAGCTTATACCAAGGTATTTATAGTCATTGGAAATTTGACTTAAGCTGTTTTCGATGCGCTTGATTGTTTCAGGTGGTACTTGCTTATTAGGATCCTCAGCCTTCTCCATCCGAGTGCTGAGTCCTTTGATCATTTCAGCAAGACCTTTCACGGTTTTTTGGAGTTTTTCGACATCTTCTTGTTTAGCTGCCATTGGTTTCGCTTTTCTTCTTGTTATAACCGGGCTCTAGAAAAGGAGTACTTGAACAAAAGTGTTGTCTCGAATCAAACGCCTTCTTTCCTCGACCATGCGCTGTAAAAAGTAAACCATTGACTCTTTTAATGACTTGACTCTAATTGACTTGTACTTTTATTGGGTTGAAAAGCAAAAAATGGGTGCATATTTTGTGGGAATCAAGAAGGGAGACAAGTTTTTCACACAACATAGTTCATGTTGGGAGGATAATACCGACTTACCCCCTTAAAAAAATGACAAAAACCAACGCATGCAAGACTCTAAGCATGGTCATGGTGAAAAAAGGATATGTACAAAGTGTGTGCAAGGACTCGTGAGTGAAAGTGATATGTTCAAGACTTGTGTGATGACCATGGGACTAAACATGTTGTAGGACTCAAACAAGACCATGTTTAAAAATTAAATTGGTTAATTATGATAGTAAAACTCGACGCGAAGACTCGAAAAGAAGCAGCCGAACCATCACATGGCGATGGAACCATCGCGGGGCGTTGGCACCATCGCAACGCGACAAGACTCTCGCGACGCGATGGATACCAGCGTCCTGCGCCATAGACCAAATTAACGTGCCAGTACTGGACCGTTGTTCTAATATGTTTTCAGTGATTTTTTCGAAGGTTTAAGCTTATAGTCTGCTAGGTCGTGTATATTTAAACTATATGGGTTCAAATTAATTAACCAAATTAATTAGGAAAAGTCCTTTTTAGTCCTTAGTTATTGTATTTAGACATATTTACAAGAAACAAGTCAACATGAAGGGTTAGTTTAATCACAAACAAGTTTGTTTAATTACAAACAAGGTATGCACAAGTAAGATATATATGCACAAGTAGTCAAGTAGTCACAATGTGGTGCAATGAGTTTGCCACCTAACCATGGCTCTAGTACTCTAAGGTCCAGGATTATGGTGTTCAAGAGGGTCCATGGTTAAGACTCCGGATGCATCACGCGGAAGCCTTTCCTTAGATGGGTTGGCACGATGGACGGGACCCCGCGAGTTAAACTCAACTCCATGGTTTGGTGAATTCAACAAACTCCGATGCACCCATTATTGCACGGAGTGTTTATTAGGGTGGATGGAGCGTGAAATCCCAAGGGCTAAAACCATATATAAAACACATTTGGGTTTAGAAAGGTAAAAAAAAACTTAATCATGAAGTAAAATCATCGAGACAGTACTAGAACCGGGCAAAACAGGAAGACAGAATTCTGGCGCACAATCGCCAAATCCATCGCTTGACGGAGGAGTCCATCGTCTAGCGACTTCTCCATCGCGGTGCGATGAGGCTTTCGTCCAGCAATGGTCTCTGATGTCCCGCAATGGCTCTCACGTTCTGCGACATTTTAAATTTTCGATGTATTTTCCGATTTTTCGTAGCTTCTTTTTTATTTTAGTTGTGAAAAATATTTCCGGCCTTTCCTATGTGTATGTCCTATGTTTTTGACGCATTATGGATAGTCTTTCCAATGCGAACCTTTTTATGCTTATGCCACAATGTTAATAAAAATTACGCGCAATGATGATGAGTGGCATTTATGCCACTATTTCACCCCCTCTTTAGGGAGGATTTACCCCCATTTGTCACTCGTTTGTGACTTTTCTAGTATTTTTACCCTTATTTTGGTTATATTTGCTTCCTTTTGTGTATTTCATCTTCTTTTTTTTTTTTTTGTATCTCTTCTTGTATTTTTTAGCACTTTTGTCTTTGTTTTATAGGTTTTAGTGCTTTTGGAAGAAAGAAGACAAGCTTTGTTGGCCATGTAGAGGGAGAGATGGCACTTAAGAGAGGGCGGATAGTAGTCCAAGCAGCAGTGGGCGCGGAGGTAGAAGTCACGGGCGCAGAGCTCCACTTTGGCAAAAATTTTTAAGTTCTTGTAGAAGGTTGGCCGCACCCTGAGATAGGGTTCTGCGCTGTGCATCGCGGGCGCGACACTAGGGGCCACGGGCGTGGTCCTTCTGAAGTCAGGTTCTCCCCTATTCCTGTGCGCGGCCTCTCCTTAGTCGAGAGAGGCCTCTCCATCAGCTATTGCGGGCGCGGTCCTTGAGGTCTCCTTTTCGTACTCAGATGAAAGAGGGTGTGGTACAGCTAGAGATGGCGCGACTTAGTTCGTTATTTCCGGATTTCTTAAGCACTATAAATAGACTTTTTATTGAATTTGTGGATTATCTAATTTTCCAAGTATGATTTGAGTTTTGTAGTGAGAGAAACTATTGATATTTTAGAGAGGGAAAGTTGCTTAATCTTCAAGTTTCATCATTGTAGTCAAAATTTCTCCAAGTTTCCTTCAATCTAATGCAAGTATTTTCATGTTTTCTCCATTAATCAAGCTTCATATTAGTAATCTCTTAGCTCTTCTCTTTTTTTGTTTGATTGCTTTTGATTGTGTTGATTTTCATCTATTGTCTTGATTTTATTTGTTTGATTGATAATATTAGATTTGGAATCATGTTTTGTTTGGTTAAGATTGAATTCAAGCTTTGTGTAGTTTTGATGGCTAATTTTTCTTCTTTAGCTTAGATTTATAGCTAGGGAAGGGGGTGAAGATCATGATTAGCTTGGATAATGGCTATGATTGATTGGATATTGCTTTGAGTTAATGATTTTGTGCTCAAATTTCTTGGAATTATTGTTGTGCACCTTTAATTCCATTGTTTGATTTCTAAATTGGATGCATGGGAATGATCTAGTTTAGGTGTTGATCTATTTCATCAACTTGCTTAAACAATTGCATGAAAATGAGTTGTTTGGGTAGAATTAATGTTCCATGGCATTTATCCATGTCAATCATCATTGTTTCCATAGTTGATCATGATGGGAACCCCTCTCTCCCTAGTGATTTGATCATATTTTCCTAATCTAGTAATTCTACTTCATTTTAGTTCATTTAGATTGATTTCTTTTCATTTAGTTGCTTTCATTAATTGTAGTAGTTTTAATTCCTCATTGAAAACAACAAAAACATAAAATACCCCCTTTTCTCCTCGCAATAGATTCGTGAGTTCACTTTAATCGTGCAATTCCCCCGTTTCGTTAGTGGTTCAACCCTTTGCTTATCGCTATCTCGGTAGTGTAAGTGTATGAATATAAATTGTTTGATTTGATTTAGGGTAGTAGTAACGACATATTATCCGACCATCAAATGAATATCTAGAATCTTTCAAGTCTCATCCACTCATTCTAAATCAATTGCTAAAATAATTTTAGGAATAAATCTAGAAATCCTCCCCCGTGGAGTCGCCAAAAAACTGTAAAGAATTTTTCAACTCATCTTTAAGCCCTACTGTGGTTCATGCTTTTAAGCATGGTGGCATCCAAAGGGAAGGAAGCTAGAGATAAAAAAAGTCCCCAACAAGTTTTAGGAACTTGTAAAACGTTCACGGGGGTGTGAAGGTTAAACCCCATTCACGATCACGAAGATCGCTAACTCCATAATGGTCCGAAATCATGACTGGATATTCGGGGATGATGGTACGAATCCAACCTAAAAGAGATTGAACCCGCCCTAAATAGGCCTTTAATCAATACTTATGATATTCATGTGCGCTTTTCGATCAACATACATACATCATATTAATCCTAAACCTGTTTAATCTACGTTGGTTGATTATTAATGCACAAATCAAATCTATTATTAGTGATCACTTGAATTAAAATCATATTAGCCAAAATCAAATTATTAATTATCTTATTAGGCGTGATTTCAAGTACAAATTCCCTTTAAACCTGCAAAAAAGGGCGTGATCAAGCAATAATAATAAATCATTAATAATCAAGCAACATATGATCAATATAACAATCATCATCATCAAAACATCATTAGTAAGATCCTAGGAATGATACTAAATGGATTAATAACAAATCCTAGCATGTCACTAATAATAAAGTCAAAGCGTTATCCTAAACATGATACTAGAAATCATAAAAACATCCTAAGAATGATACTAGGAATTAAAATAACATCCTAACATGATACTAGAGATCATAATAAGCATCCTAAACATGATACTAGGTATTAAAATAATATTATAAACATGATTTCTACTCCAAAATCAAAAGAATAATTAAGGATGGTTGAATTACTCACTTTGATGCCTCAACCTTTTTGCTATTAAAGCAATTCACATGTTAGTAAACTTCAAGAATGTTAAATAAATAAAGTAAATAAATCAAATATAAATTGAAATATAGATTTCGGACCAAACCCTCGGAATTACCAACCTTTCACGTCGAGGTCGAAGGCAAGGTCAAGGATGGCTTGAAGTATTCTAATCTCGTGAATGAGGTATTGTGGCTGATTTGGGAGAATATCAATGATGTGTTTAGGCTAAGGCTAAGAACATGTGGAGAAGAGAGGACTAAGATGATTGAGATGATTGATGATGGTTGTGGATGATTTGAAACAGGGTAAAAAAAACCTCTATTTATAGGGAAAAAAGAGAGTCTAGACGATCAGAAAAGAACCGAATTTTGGAACAGAATAAAAAAGTTCTATCGTAGGGCGACAGGTGTATCGTGGCGCAATGGGGTCTATCACGGCGCGATGGTCCTGTCATCCTGCGATGGTTTTCTAAAGATAAGAATGCGTACGGAGTTCGATTTCCAATAGAATTGGGTCAATGAGATATCCGTACGTCTTTTATTTTGACCGGGATTAGGATTATAAAAAAAGATATGTTTTATTCGGCGTCGAACTCTTATGATCTTTATCCTTTCAAAAAGGATAAATTAGAACCTTCTAGAGGATTCTAGAAGCTCCTAATGAATCTTAATTGGTTTAGGATTGGGAATAAGGTATTTGGACCCTCACATGATCATTGGGTCATAAGTAAGGTGGACCTAGGTCCGGTTTGGGCTTTGTTTAGTATTTTGGTCATAACTTATTCGTTAATAGTCGGATTTGGGCTTATAATATATCGTTGGAAAGCTCTTTTCAAGATCCATCCAACTAAACAATAATTGGACCAGGAATATGGACCAAAAAAATCTAGTTTGGACGTTTTTTTGAGTTGGACACGAAATGGATGATTCCGAGGACACGAAATGAATAATTTTGAGTTAAATCATTTTAAGAAAGGTTGGGGACATGGTCAAGGCTTAAGGAAACTTCATGAGACTCTTCAACTCTTTACCAAACTCATTAATAAAAGACGTGAAAGATACTCATCACTGAGTTTGGTTTTTGGGGAGATACAATCAGGTGTCTACAGACATCGAAATTGTGTCATCCTAAATTTTTTTTTTTTTTGACAAAAGTTAGTCTAATAGTCTAAATTATGTTTTTTTTATTAATTATTATTATTATTATTATTATTATTATTATTATTATTATTATTATATCTCAAAAAGACAAAGTCATACAACCTACAAAAAATTAGTGGGAAGCCGAGATACAATCTGGGCCCCCACTCCTCTAGTAATAGCAAATCCTATTCTAGTGAAGATATGAGTAGTAGCACGTGTCCAATGTCTTGAGTCTTCGAGAATTTCTGGATCCGCTTTAGCAATGCAAATGCCTCCTTCTCTAAACCCCAAGTGTAGAGAGAGAGAAAGGAAGGAAGCCATATCCAATTGCCCGACAACTGGATTCGTACTTGACCCGCTCTTGATGAGCTGCATCAGCCACAACCCGTTCAGAAACAAAGTCAACCCAGACTGTGTCAAAGGAGAATACCTTGTCAAGTCAACACAGACATCACGACCACGATCCCAAGAATAAAGTTACACATATGTAGGTCTGAGGGCCCCGTCGTTCCCTCCAGACAACCCAATGTCAACCTCCTTTCTAACTGAAATCCCAGATCGATAACAAACATCAACAAGGGTATCTCGCACAATATTATGTCGATGTTTAATACCCAATATACCAGCACACGACACTGCGTGATTACCGAAAAAATCCCCAATAAAAACCCTTGAACAAGCAGAGCACGGCGTCGAGACAGAGAACAATGGAACACCAAGCGGTAGCACAACACACATCGGTAAGTCTTTGCGTTCATCGTCTGACCCAACCCCGAAATAGGAATCGCCCGAAGCCAAGCAGAGGTGGTATTATTAATATTATTATTATTATTATTATTATTATTATTATTATTATTATTATTATTATTATTTGTTGGATATTTAGAGTGTTTATGGTTGCGCGCTTGCGCCTGTGAAGAGCGCCCGCGCAAGGTTGGCGCGACCGCGCAAAGAGCGCGCCTAAACTGCGCACCTCTCTGGAAATCAGAAAATTGGAGGGGTGTGGTTGGCGCGCCCGCGGAGCTGGTGGCGCTACCGTGCGTTTTGGTGGAGCGCCCGCGCTGCTGGTCGCGCCTAAACCGCGCCCCTCACTACCTTGTTGTGGAATCTTGCAGATTTTGGGAGGCGCTCCCGCGCAGAAAAGTGGAGAGCCCGCGCTTACTTATTTTGCGGTTTTTTCTGACGGTTGAGTCTCTTATTAAAAGACATATTTTCGTGAAAGAAAATATACAGAAGTTAATTCTTCATCTCTCCAAAAAGTATTCTCCACATTTTCTCTCAATTTCTTGCAAACTTTTGTGAGAAAAACTCTTTCAATTAATCCAATCTTGGTGAATTTGTCATCTTTATTTCGATTCTTAGTGCAAAGAACGAAGTGTTGTCTTTTGTATCTCAAAGAAGATTTCCGGATTGAACCCAAGCACCGTTGTGTGGGAAATTAACCTCTTTAGGAAATTAAAGTGTGTACACGCCTAAGACAGAGTATCAAGGATTGAGACTCAAGCGGTCATCAATATTCTCATGTTCATGTTCATCTTTCAAGGCTTAGAGTTGAGGCAAGTTTAGTTTTCTTCACATTAGTGTTTTTCATTGTAATTTCCGAATAATTTGATTTTGGTGCTTGGTTTGTAATACTTTAATTAGTATTTGGTTATTGTATAATTTGATTTGAATTATACTTTATCTAGGTTTTGTTCCCACATTCTTAAGTACTTGTTGTTGAATTACTGTAAAACCTAACAATCTAAAGAGGTTAACTTTTAGAATTTAATCAAGCATGTCTAGTTTGAAAGAATTGACCATACATTTTGTTAAACTTAAAAAGTTTGACGGTGTGGAGTTTCGAAGATGAAAGAAGAAGTTGTATTTTCTTCTTACATCTTTGAATGTAGCCTATGTCATAAGTACTCCAAGGCTTGGTGAACATGAGAATGAATCCTTGGAGAATGTTCGGGAAAGGTTGAAATGGGACAACGATGAGTTTATTTGTCGTGGTCATATCTTGAATGGTATGGAGGATGACTTGTTTGATGTCTACCAAAATGTTTAGTTGGATAAGGAGCTTTGGGAGTCCTTAGAGGGCAAGTACATGGCGGAAGATGCATCAAGCAAGAATTTTTTAGTAAGTAATCTTAATAATCATAAATTTGTTGACGGTCGGTCCATAATGGACCAATTTCATGAATTACAACGTATCTATGGTAGCTTGGAACAACATGGAATAGCTATGAATGAATTGTTTGTTGTTTCTAGCATTATTGATAAGTTACTCCTTAGTTGGAAGAATGTTAAGCATGATTTAAAGCATAAAAAGGAGGACATGACATTGTCTGGTTTGGCCACCCATCTTCAAATTGAAGAAGGGATTCGTGCCATGGAAGGTGCAAAGGATGGAAATCCTAGCACATCTACCGTTAACATGGTAGATGAAGGAAGAGCTAGTGCATCTACTAGTGGTAAAAGGAAGAATAATAATTCTTTCAAAGGAAAGTCTAAAAAGCAAGCAAACAATAACAAATTTGCTTGTTGGGAATGCGGTAAGGTTGGACACCGTAAAAAGGACTGTTATTCTTTCAAGAAAAGAATGGAGAAAGCCAAGGAGGGCCGTGCTAACGAAAGCAAGGACCCACCCACCAAAGGTAATCCAATTCATGAGGTTGAATTTAATTCCGGTTTGGATTTAAATGCAACAGATCCTAACATTTTTATGGTGCAGGATGATGACTCATGGTGGATTGATTTGGGGGCTTCAAGGCATGTGTGCAAGAGTAAACATTGGTTCAAAACCTTTCAAAAGGTTGTTGATGGAGAAGACCTCTACATGGGGAACAACTCTACCATCAAGGTTCTTGGAAAAGGACAAGTTGAGCTTGTGTTTAGTTCGAGGACTGCAATTATTCTTAGGAATGTTTTGTATGCTTCAGAAATTAGTAGGAATCTTGTATCTGGGCCTACCTTGAATAATCTTGGCTCTAAGCTTGTATTTGAAGCTAATAGATGCATAATTACTAGGGGTGTAACATTCATAGGTCGTTGTTATTTGGATAATGGTTTGCTTAAACTCTCATTGAGAGAGAGTTGTGTTATGGATGATATGTGTTTGAATGTTGTTGACAATGTTAACAAGTTGATTTGAATTTGTTTGATTTATGGCATTCAAGGTTAGGACATGTGAATTATAATAAAATGCTTTTTATTTCCAAACAAGAATTAATACCTTCTTGTGATATTTCTCCTAATAAATGTTCTACTTGCATGTTGAACAAGATCACTAGAACTTCTTTTAAGAGAGTTGAGAGAAGTTCTAATATTTTAGAACTAATCCATAGTGACTTGTGTGATTTTCATAGTATTCCTTCTTTAGGGAACAAAAGATACATGATTACATTTATAGATGATTATTCTAGGTTTTGTTATGTGTATCTTTTGCATTCCAAAGATGAAGCTTTAACAAAGTTTGATATTTATAAAAGGCAAGTAGAATCATTAATTAAGAGAATTAGAACTGATAAGGGAGGAGAATATTATGATCCAGCTTATTTCCAATCTTTGGGTATAATTCATGAGACTACAACGGGTTATGCACCACAATCAAATGGTGTAGCTGAAAGGAAAAACAGAACTCTTAAAGAAATGGTTAATTCCATGTTATATTACTCTGGTTTGAGTGAAGGGTTCTGGGGTGAAGCAATGTTGACAGCTTGTCACATTCTTAACCGGTTCCCACTAAGGGAAAACAATCTACTCCTTATGAACTATGGTACAAAAGAAAGCCAAACTTGAAGTATCTCAAGATTTGGGGTCGTAGGGCGATCGTAAGAGTGCCTGGAAACAAGAAAAGGAAGCTCGGTGAAAGGGGCTTGGATTGCATATTTATAGGTTATGCTAAGCATAGCAAAACCTATAGGTTCTATGTAACAGAACAAAATGACTATATATCGATTCATTTGGTTATTGAGTCAAGAGATGCAATTTTTTATGAAAATCGATTTTCATCAATGAGTAGACCGAAAGATCTACAAATCAGTGCCAAAAATAAGGAGATAGTATAGTTGAATGATCAACTTGAACCTCATGAAGATACATTCGATAATGAGAATGTTGAAACTCCTCAAGTGAGGAGAAGTAGTAGGGAAAGAAAACCTAGGAACCCTTTTGATGACTTTATAATTTATTTAGTTGAAGGGTCTAGGGATGTCCTTGGTTCTACTACTCCATATTGTTTTAATGTGGATAGTGACCCAAAGACTTATAGCGAGGCAATATCTAGTCAAGATAGTGCATTTTGGAAGGAAGCTATAAATGATGAGATAGATTCCATCATGGGAAATAATACATGGGTCATAAAGGATTTACCTCCCGGTTGCAAACCTCTTGGTTGCAAGTGGATTTTCACTAAGAAAAGGAGACCAGATGGCTCCATAGTGAAATTTCAAGCCAGATTGGTTATCCAAGGCTTTAGGCAAAAGCATGGTGTTGATTATTTCGATACCTATGCACCGGTTGCAAGGATTACCTCGATAAGGTTATTGATTGCAATGCCTTCGGTATATAATCTAGTGATTCATCAAATGGATGTCAAAACGGCATTCCTTTATGGAGATCTAGAGGAAGAAGTGTATATGAAACAACCCAAAGGGTTTGTTTTGGACGGTCAAGAAGATAAGGTGTGCAAATTGGTTAAGTCATTGTATGGACTTAAACAAGCACCAAAGCAGTGGCATCGAAAATTTGATGACACGATTTTGTCCTTTGGATTCAAAGTGAATCAAGCTGATAAGTGTATATATAGCAAATTTGATGAAAAAGGTCATGGTGTCATCATTTGTCTATATGTTGATGATATGCTTATCTTTAGTACAAGTCTACAACAAGTAGAATTGACCAAGGAATTCTTATCCTCATCTTTTCAGTTGAAGGATTTGGGGGAGGCGGATGTCATTTTGGGCATCAAGATTATTAGGGACAATAGAAGACTTATCTTAAGTCAATCTCATTATATTGAGAAGATGATCAAACGGTTTAATATGTTTGATAAGTGTCCCGTGAATACCCCCATGGAACCTAATGTTAAATTGGTTAAGAATTCGGGGAAAACGGTTTCCCAATTGGAATATTCAAGGATAATTGGATCCTTGATGTATGCCATGACTAGTACAAGACCGGATATTGCATTAGCTGTGGGGAAACTAAGTAGATTTACTAGCAACCCAGGTGTACAACATTGGTTTGCAATAAGAAGGGTCTTGAGGTACCTTAAGGGTACGTTAGACTATGGTCTGATTTATAGTGGATTTCCTTCAGTTTTAGAAGGATATTCTGATGCAAGTTGGATCACTTACAAAGAGGATGACTCTTCTGTAAGTGGTTGGGTATTCATGTTTGGGAGAGGTGCCATTTCATGGTCTTCCAAGAAACAAACTTGCATTGCGGATTCCACTATGGCAGCGGAGTTTATTGCTCTTGCTTCAGCTAGTAAGGAGGCTGAGTGGTTGAGGAATCTCATGATATAATTACCTTTATTGCCTAAGCCAATGCCACCGGTGGCAATCCATTGTGATTCCAATTCGGCGTTGACAAAGGCTTATAGTCAAGTGTACAATGGTAAGTCTCGTCATATTTCACTTAGGCATAGCCTAGTGAAAGAGCTTATCAATGATGGGGTCATAAGTCTTGACTATGTTCCAACAAAGTTGAATTTGACAGATTTCTTTACAAAGACAATGCCAAGGCATTCCATCATATTTTCTATGAATGGAATGGGTTTATGTCCAAAAACACGAATTTGTGAAACCTAATCTAACGCTTGAAGAAACATCAAGTCTTAGATTCAATGTGGTTGAATTGCATTTTTGTTGTTTGTTAGCAATATTTGATGACCCATATTGCTATGTAACTTGTGATGTGTAAGGTAGCGTTTATTTAAAGTTCTCAAAGATTTAGAGTTGAGAAGCTCTAAATGAAGGTGTCTTATCACAAGGACACCGTAACGTTTATGAGAACCTACCTATATGAGTTCGAAGTTTAGCCGCTTCAAGAAGTCTAGATGGACATATAGACTTTGATGAACTTATGAAAGATACGGACACATGGCTGTATAAAAGTGTCAAGTGATGATTAATTCGATTTGTCTTGTGTGTACTTCACCTTCGAATGGTTGGATATATCCGTGTGATTCAATCCGTCAGGAAATCATGGGATATGATCATCGTTAAGTGTGTTGTACTAGGTGTCAATTCAATCCGAAGGGACATTGGCATTGATGCATGAGATGTGGCTTAATTGTTAGAAGTGGAGAATGTTTTAAAGGAACACTATAAATGGGGGAGGATTTTTGGATATTTAGAGTGTTTATGGTTGCGCGCTCGCGCCCATGAAGAGCGCCCGCGCAAGGTTGGCGCGACCGCGCTGAGAGCACGCCTAAACCGCGCACCTCTCTGGAAATCAGCAAATTGGAAGGGTGTAACTGGCGCGACCGCGCGTCGTGGTGGAGCGCCTGCGCTGGTGGTCGCGCCTAAACCGCGCCCCACACTACCTTCTTGTGGAATCTCGTAGATTTTGGGAGGCCCGCCCGCGCTGAAAAGTAGAGCGCCTGCGCTTCCAGGTGGCGCGCCTGCGCCTCCCTGTTTTGCGGTTTTTCCCGACGGTTGAGTCTTTTATTAAAAGAAATATTTTCGTGAAAGAAAATATACAGAAGTTAATTCTTCATCTCTCCAAAAAGTATTCTCCACATTTTCTCTCAAATTTCTTGCAAACTTTTGTGACAAAAACTCTTTCAATTAATTCAATCTTGGTGAATTTGTCATCTTTATTTCGATTCTTAGTGCAAAGAACGAATTGTTGTCTTTTGTATCTCAAAGAGGATTTCCGGATTGAACCCAAGCATCGTTGTGTGGGAAATTAACCTCTTTAGGAAAGTGTGTACACGCCTAAGATAGAGTATCAAGGGTTGAGACTCAAGCGGTCATCAATATTCTCATGTTCATGTTTATCTTTCAAGGCTTGGAGTTGAGGCAAGTTTAGTTTTCTTCACATTAGTGTTTTTCATTGTAATTTCTGAATAATTTGATTTTGGTTCTTGGTTTGTAATACTTTAATTAGTATTTGGTTATTGTATAATTTGATTTGAATTATACTTTATCGGTTTTGTTCCCACATTCTTAAGTAGTTCTTGTTGTTGAATTACTGTAAAACCTAACATCTTCATCATCATCATCATCATTATTATTATTATTATTATTATTATTATTATTATTATTATTATTATTATTATTATTATTATTATTATTATTATTATTATTATTATTATTTAAACGGTAAGATACGGAGGGATCCCTTTCCTATCACTGGAGAGGGGGGGGGGGTGAGGAGTTGAACCCAGGTCACACCTGGGGGAGATGAAGGGACTAACCATCCCTCCACTCCTCACTACTCTTATTGTTGATTAATTATTATTTATTATATAATTACTGAATTGTATATACAGGGGAACCTATATCGTCTTTAATCATTTGATCTTTACCCTCTTTATTATCATTTTTTTTACTGATTACCTAAAATCAAACTCGTTTCCATAATCTAGATTCAACCAAATTAATAAGATTAAAAGAATATTGTATCATTCTACCCTACTTCCCTGACTACCTAGTTGGTAGATTATCGAATCACTGGATTTTCGCCTAGGTAGATTATCGAACTACTGGAATTTTGGATCAAGTCGCATAACTTTAATGCGATCCGTACTTATCCGTAACCATTTTTTCCCGGATATCTAAACCGAAAAATAGCATCTTTCATATTCCAGCACTACTCATTAGGGAGCCGCCAACAGGTTTTTAAGGAACTTGTAAACCGTTCACGGATCATTTAAGGCAACCACAATTAAGGGACAACGATAGGCAACAACGATTGACCCGTATAGGTTACACCCCATTCATAATCCATGAGATTACTAACTCCATATGGTTCATATATAATTCTAAAATATCGTGATCAATTGATTAAACAATAAGATTAAAAAAGGAACCTAAACCGGTCGCCCAAATTATCTTATTAGGCGTTATGTTCAATTACATCAACATTGGAATATGGTGATCATAAATATAATAAAAATAACATCAGCATTGGAAGCATTTTAACCATAATATCGTTAGTTAAATCAAATTATAATAATAACCCTAATCATGATACTAGCAATAAGCACTACTAGAAATAGGCTGTTTTACGACGGAATCATTCCGACGGACCTAAATTCCGTCGGAAAATTCGAAATTTCCGACGGAATTTTGGTCTGTCAGAAATATTCGTTGGAAAAGATAAGTTTCGAGGGAAATTCCCTCGGAAATATTTCGACGGATTTTTTTTCACTCGGAATTTACTTCTTTCGACGGAATATTCCCTCGGTAAATATCTACCGACGGAAAATTCCGAGGGAAAATAAATCCCTCGGAACATAATTATTTCCTACGGATTAATTCTGTCGGTAGATTGCGACGGATTGTACCCCTTTCCGACGGATTTTTAATTTAAAAAAAAAAAACAAAAGAGAAACAAAAAAGGCGGATCTTTCTTTGTCCTCCACTCCCTCCTGACCTCCTCCTTTTGTTTTTCTCTTTCTCCTCTCCTTTTCCCCTTTCTCTCTCTTCTCCTACCTCCTCTCCCTTCGTATCTCTCTCCTCCTCCCTCCTTCCCCTTCGTTTCTCTCTCCTCCTCCCTCCTTCTCCTTCGTTTCTTTGTCCTCCATCGCAACCACCGCTGCCCAACGAAGCCGCCACCACCGCCGGTGCGCAACAACACACCACCACCCGGTTTTTCATGTTAAATTCGACCATGAAAACCCTAGATCTAGAGTTTTCATGGTCGAATTTGACCTTTAAAACCCAAATTCAAGCTAATTTAGGGGTTTTGAAGGAATTCAAGGTAAGTGGTCGAATTATTATTTCGTTTAATTTTCATTTTTTGTGATTTTCGATGTTTAATTTTTGTAGATCTAATTTTAGATGTCTATTTTTCGTTTGATTTTCGGTTTTTTTTGTTTTTCGATGTTTAGTTTTCGTTTGATTTTCGTTTTTTTTTTTCTTTTTTGATGTTTAATTTTTTTTGCGATTTTTTGGGGTTAATTGTGTATGTTGTTTGTGTGGTGGTGTGGTGTGGTGTGGTGGGGTGGTGTGGTGGTGTCGGTGGTGGTGGGGGCTGGTGTATTGTGGTGTTGTTTGGTGTGGGTGGGATTGTGGTGGTGTTTGGTGTGGGTGGGATTGTAGTGGTAGTTTCGGCGGGTTTGGTGTGGGTCGTGGTGTTGTGGCGTCGTTGGTGGGTTAGGGGTGGCAGGGAGGGGGGAGGTGGTGGATCTGGATGGGTGGTCTGAATTTTTTTTTTTTATTTTTTTTTACCCAGATTTCCGACGAAAATTCCGTCGGAAGAGAAGGTCCTTCCTACGGAATATTCCGTCGGAAGATTCTAATCTTCCTACGGAATATTCCGTCGGAAGCCATGGTTCTTCCTACGGAATTACGTCCGTCGGAACCTTGCGACGGACTTCCATTTTAGGTCAAACGTAGGCTCCGACAATTTGAAGTCCGTCGGAAATTCCGTCGGTAGGGCCTTTTCCGACGGAAAATCCCTCGGTATAAGCCAAAATTCCGACCAAGTGATCTCCGACAACGTGTTCCGACGGAATTCCGTCGGAAATGGGTGTTTCCGACGGAATTAGACGGTGTACCAACGGATTTTTTCCGTCGTAAATAAGGTGTTTTCTCGTAGTGAAGAATAAAAATAAGAGTAATTAAGAGAATTAATTACTCACGTTCCGCACTTCTTTAAATTGCTACATCATGAATAAATTGTTAGTAACTTCAAAGAATAAATCAAATCGAAATTACATTAATTAAAAGTAGATTTGATTTGGTCTAAACCCTCAATCATTCTACCTTTCACGCCTTGGTTTAAGTGTGGAATTTCGGGTGTTGTATGGACTTCGGGGAGTGCTTAGAGAAGGAAGGTGTAATTAGGAGAAAAGGTTTAAGGCTTAGAATGTGAGAGAGAGAGAGATGAGAATGTGTGTTGGTGCCCCAAAATTGGGAAATCAGCCTCGTATTTATAGAGGAAATGAGCAGGGTGATGCATGAAACCCTAGAAAATGAAATGCGCGAGGAGAAACCCTAGAAATTTTCTGTGTCACGGCGCAGTTTGCTGTGCGTGGTAAATTCTGCCGTGGCGCGGCAAACTAGTTTTCCAAAATTCAGTTTAAATTCATTTTATCTTTTGCTTAACAATTAAGTACGTGATAATTAGGCACCGTTTCAGCTATTCCGGACTTATTTCAGACTTAGGGTTTTATTATTTATTAATAAGACTTAACACGAAATGAATTTAAAAGGGTTTGGGCTGAAATGTGAGTTGGACTGTGTTTGAATAAATGCTTGGACTGATTTTTAGACTGATTATGTTTGACTAAATATGGATTTTAAGCACTCCCGAGATTAAATACTCGACCCGACTAATAATGGTGGTGAAAGGTTGTTCTTCATTGGGTTTGGTTTTGGGGAGACATTTTTAGGTGTCTACAGAAGCCCCCACTTCGACTGAGTTTGTAGAAATGTATGTTTTGAAAACGATAGTCAAAGTAGTCGATTGAGACGGAGAATGATTTAAGATGTTCTGCGATCCTAAATCACTTTGTGTACGCCGATACATGTAGAAAAGTGTTAGTTCCACAGATGAAAGAGTAAAGAGATAGAATGCGTATCTGACACCAGTGTATCGGTGGCAAATATGTTTGGTAGTTTTCTACGCCTCGAGAAATCCACTGGATGATAATTTTCCATGCCTCGGGAATTCTGTTAGATGATATTTTTCCACGCCTTGGGAATTTTGTTAGATGAAATTTTTCCACACCTCAGGAATTCTGTTAGATGATATTTTTCCACGCCTCGGGAATTTTGTTAGATGAAATTTTTCCACGCCTCGGGAATTATGTTAGATGATATTTTTCATGCCTCGGGAATTCTGTTAGATGATATTTTTCCACACCTCGGGGATCAATCGTCGACTTTTACGCCTCGAGAAGTGTGCAACGACCGACAATTTTCCACGCCTCGGGAAAAGTTTGTCTGATAAAGAGAAATTATGTGTCCACGCCTCGGGACACAATCGCCGACTTCTACACCTCGAGAAGTGTGCAACGACCGACAATTCTCCACGCCTCGGGAAAAGTTTGTCTGATAATGAGAAATTATATGTCCACGCCTTGGGACACAATCGCCGACTTCTACGCCTTGGGAAGTGTGCAACGACCGACAATTTTCCACGCCTCGGGAAAAGTTTGTCTGATAATGAGAAATTATATGTCACGCCTTGAGACACAATCGCCGACTTCTACGCCTCCAGAAGTGTGCAATGACTGACAATTCTCCATGCCTCGGGAAAATTTTGTCTGATAATAAAAACTACGCCTCGAGAAACTTGCATTGTGAATCTTCCACGCCTTGGGAGATGATCACTAGATGCTTGATATATCATTGTTGATGATTGTTCGATTGTACCCGAACAGTGGTTGTAGAAGATAATTTGTTCGATTCTCCCCGTACAGAGGCTGTAACTGAGACCTGCAAAAAAGAATTTTCCAAGGGACTCGTATAGACTGTGATTGACTCACGAATTGACCAAATGACTCGACCAAGTTTAACTTGACATGACATGAAATATGTATGACTTGTGACTGTGTGTGTATATGTATAGTTTGAGTGTGTGTGCAGACACAAGCAACAAAAAATTTCCGTCATTTTTTGTCATGAGCGGAGGGTACCGAATTTCTCCCGAAAAAAGAAAGACGTGAAAAAAGAAAGTTAAAGTTTTTGAACTTCCCTTGATGAAAAAATTTTGAAAAAGTTTTTGAACTTCCCCAAAGGAAAAAAGATGAAAAATAGAAGAAGTATTGTACTTTCACGCCGAGAAAATTTTGAAAAAGTTTTTTAACTTCCCCAAAAGAAAAGACATGAAAACGGGAAGAAGTTTTGAACTTCCTCGTTGAGAAAAGCGAGATGAATTGCATAAATTTTCTTCTTGTCAAATTGAATTGCTCGTCTTGAAAATATTGTATGCATGATGAATGTTTATAGGCCAAGAGGCTAAGGACAATTACATCATGTGACATGATCAATGAATGCACTTAGGTCATGAAGCTAAGCACGGTAGTTTGTTGACAATGTATGCTGCTTAGGTCAGGAAGCTAAGCATCATATATAGTGTGTGAAAAAAACAATCTTGAAAGTTGCTTAGGTCTAGAAGCTAGGCACGTATTGAATAGTAATTGCTGAGTATTGCTTAGGTCAGGGAGCTAAGAAAGTGTAACAACGAATCTTGGTGAATGTTGCTTAGGTCTGGGAGCTAAGCACAATATGTAATGTATGCAACACTGAATATTTCTTAGGTCAGGAAGTTAAGCAAGTATTCATTGATGCTTTTGAACGATGATAACGTTTGTTGAATATTATCGTAAAGTATGCATGGTGTGGGAACAAGATTTCATGATAAGGGGTTCCTAAGGTAAGGGGGATATGGTCATGAATATGTGAATGTAGTGTGTGAATGAAGTGTGTGAAAGTGATACTAGGGCTGGCTGCAAAGGCTATGGTGATGGAAATAGATGTGAGAAGAGTCAAAGATGATGATGACTCTTTAGGCTAGGTAAGCTAAGTGATGTGAGTTCAAGCCCCCAAGTTTAGCTCTAGATGGATAGGGATGAGCATCATGTATGAATATGAATGTGGCCGCACCTTGATGTGAGGTTGCCTATGTATCGGTTAGGAATTAGGCCGAACGTAGCTCTAACCGAACATCACACAAGTATGTGTATACCGCAAAGAGGTCTTTTGAGGGTTGTAACATTAAGCTAATGGTTTGAAGAAGAAAAGGGTAAAAGGCTCAAAATGTTAGAGATGCCCCCCCAGGATGTTTAATTGTGTGTTTGGATTTTTTTTTCTTTTTCATTCTTTTGAATCAATGCGGGCAATCTTGGATCATGCGGTCCATCACTCAGTTAGCATTCATGTTCTGAGGCACAGTACCAAGCACTCGATGAGAGGCGCAATTCACACACCTTCCCATCCCAAGGTTAGGTGAATGTGGGTTGAATAAATGAGGCCAAACGTTAGACGAGGCTCAAAGTGGTTAATAAAAGAATGGAATATGTGTTTGAATGATAAAAAAGGAATAATGGGTTACAAAAGGTGCCTCAAATCATTGGTGTACCTTGTGTTTGGTTCGGCAATTGAGTATTTTTTTTTCTTCTTTTTCTTTCTTTCTTTTTTTTTTTTTTTTTTGGAAACCGACATGATCGAGATGTAAAGGAAATTATGCTGATTTTACTAATGGAAAGAGGTGAACGAAACATACAAAAACACATAGAAACTCAAAAATGGGATAACCTATGCTAGACATGAATGGGGGAAAAGGAAATGAATGATAAAAAGAAAATATCATGAAATCTTGTACTAAAGGCTCGTCGTGCGCCTTGTCTTCATTACTTCTTGTCGCCTGGAGAGAAATAAAGTTTTTTGGCATCAACTAAATCTTGAATATCATCTTTCAGATTCCAACACTACTTAGTAGTGTGACCCCTTTCTTAATGGAACTTGCAGTGGGCATTAGGATTCCACTTGGCGCTCTTTTCTTGAGGTTTTGGCTCTAGAAATGGCCTAATAGGTGTGATCAAGCCTTGAACTGTAGAGGCGATCAAAAGCAACGCCATACGTCATTCCTAAAGGAGTATAAGTTCTCCTTTTCTTAGGCAATGGAGCATCGAGAGTTAAAACTTCATTGAGATCTACCTGGCTTACATTATAGGTATTATTTTTGGGCTTAGAAGACGAAGAAAAAGGAAGGTCGTTCTTCTTGTTTTTCCAAGTGTAATTATTGTTGTTATTACCAGCAATCTTTATTAGCTCATCCTCAATATTGATGCCAATATCGTACGCAGCTTCAAAAGTGTTCAATGGCAGGTTTTTGAGATGTTGACTGTACTTGTGAGTCAGATGTTGGATAAAGAGACAAATCATCCCCTTTTCTTTAGGAGGATCCACCAAGAGTGCAGCTGTTTCCCTCAACCTGTTCAGATAAGCGGTGAAGCCTTCATTCTCTTTCTGTTTGAGAATGGAGAGTTCACGTTCAGAAGTTCTAGTTTGAATGTTACACTTGTAACGATTCATAAAACTTTCAGTGAAATCTTGCCAAGTTGCAGTGTGCTTGGCATCTAGAGAATAAAACCATTGTTAGCAAGCATGCTCTAAGGAGAAAGGCAACACCGTAGGGAAGATTGCTATATCCCAGAGAAGGCCTTTAAATGAAATATTGGATTATCAGTAGGTTTGAAATTAGTTATGTCAGAAGTGGAGAATTTTTCAGGGAGCTTGTCGGTCATAGCCAAAGAAGTGGCAGGTTGTTCCACATAGGTGAAGTCCTCGGAAATCTTTCTCACTTGCTCCTTGATTTTATCAATTGCGGCAACAGTGACCTTGGTTTGTTCCATGGTATTGACTTGGGTAGTGAAAGTTTTCATCATGGCAGAAAGTGCCTCGATGGACTTGTGAATGCCCTCAATGTTTTCCTTAGTAGCCATTGGAATGAATTGAAAGTAAACTGGAGATGGTGATGGGGATGAACTTCGTGGAGACAATGGTGGTTTCCTTGCACGCCTCTTAGGTATAAGAGGTTGTTGTGGTAGTGATTCGAATTGTACCAATCTACCCCTGCTTCTCGACCAAGCGCAGCGATATTGAAACAAACGCACCTTTAATGACTTGACTTAACCTTGACCCATCCAGAAAGTAAGAATGAAAAAAGGAAATAAAGAAAGTTTTTCAAATAAATTTTTTTTTTTTTTTAGAAAAAAGCAAGTATGGGAGGATACCATCCGACTTACTCCTAAAAAAAATGGAAAAACGACAAAAGACCATCCTAATGTATGGTCATGAATTACATGGTGCATGACTTGAATAAAAAAACAAGTGTCTGAACTCGACTCGACTCGTGAGTAATTAAGTGAGGTTATGGGACGCGTGTTATAACCGTACAGCTAGACTCGACGCTAGAAGAGACACACAAACCACGAAGGAACAAAATTGACTAACTGTGACACAACCTGGGTACCGCGCCACGGTACAACCTGTCGTGGCACGGTAAACTGTACCGTGGTGCAGTACAATCTGCTGTGTTATGGCAGTGTTTGCAGCGACACGACAATTCTACAGTGACACGGTAAACAGTTCCAGGTTCTGTTTTGTGCTATTTTCCATATTTTATTCAATTTTATGACTGTACTAGATACTATGTGGAATATAAACCCTCGTTCATACGTTAGTCAAAATAACAAGATGAACAAACACACTTGGGGTTAGCAACACAACAATAAAGCCAAGTAACACTTAGTCAAGATGATGCAATGAAAAGTTCGCAACCTAAGGTCAAGTTCTACGTTCCACTATGGTCAAGCTTTATGGTGTCAAAAGGGTACCATGGTTAAGAGTTTGGACGTGTTAGCAAGGCAGCCTCCCTTGAGGGTGTATGCCAACGGGCGGCTCCGCAAGTTCGTGATTAAATTGAACTCGACTCCATGGTTTAAGTAGATTTAATAACTCGGATGAACCCTTATTGTCATGAACGTTTTCGAGTTGATAGAGCTTAAATCCCCTAGGGCTAAAACGTATGTAGAAAAGATACGGTTTTTTAGAAAAATGGAAGGAAGCTAACAACGAGAAAAAAACGGAACCATGTTGATTTTTAAGACTGCCGTGCCACGGTACAGAGCGCTGTTTCGCGGTACTCTGTGTCGTGTCACGACAATTATGCCGTTGCGCGGAAGAAATAAAAATTTAGCAGTGCTTTTATTTTTTCGATCGCAATCTGGTTATTAAATTTTTCCTACGAGACGAACCTAAATACGACATTCAAACGTCAATGCATATGCATAAATGCCAAATTAATCACATGAATACGATTCAAGAATATTTCAAGTCTCATCCACTCATCTCAATTAACTACCGATCACTCAAATCGATAAGTAACAAGAATCCTTCCTAGTGGAATCACCAAATTGTAGGCGTCATTCGAAGCGCGCTTACGTTAAGCATGTTGTGAATATGCTTGGCAATCACAGGAATCGGGATTTGACATACGATTAGGGACAAAGCAAAGTAGGGAGCCGCCAACAAGTTTTTAAGGAAATTGTAAACCGTTCACGGATCATTTAAGGTAACCACGATTAAGGGACAACGATAGGCAACAACAATTGACCCGTGAAGGTTACATCACATTCATAATCTATGAGATTACTAAATCCATATGGTTCGGAACCACGAAAGCAGGATTGGGAATGATGGTACGAAGTGAGTCATGGAGTCACATTCGCCCGTGTTGGCCTCTACTCAATTATTATTGTGAAAAGTATTTCTTGCGATCTCAAAAGCATACAAACAAAGATTCAATTTTCTCAAAACTAATATTAGGCTAAATTGGTTGAATGTTAATGTAACATATAATTCTAAAATATCGCGATCACTTGTTGATGGAGTCATAAAAGTATATTATTTAATTTTATTAAACTCTCGATTTTATATTGATATTTAATGGTTTAATGATATACTAAGTGATTTTCTTCCCAAGACACAATTTACTACTATTTTATTTATTTGGTTGTAGGAAGGAAGATTACAATAGCAAAGTGATATTTTATTATCGCCCGGATTAAACGAAGCAAAGCTCACAAGCCCAATCAACTCACATGTGTGTCAACCCAATAATGTTTCATAGCAAATAGCCAAGTGGACCATGAACTCATGAAGTACACCAACTGGCTACTCAGTCAAAACAAAAGAAAAAAAAAAAGAAGAACAAGAGAACTCCTCTCACTGTTTATTGCGGGTAAGGCACAAATAAATCTTGAGCGATTTTTGCGGGAAATCAAATTGTCAAGCAAGAAGAGATAAAGATGAAATTGGATAATAATTGGAGGGGGAGATTCGGATTAGCTGGAGATCGGCTGCAACAAAACAAGAAAAGCAATAGAGTCCCGTATTTTTGGGGATTCTGGAGATTAATTTGGGGATTACTCTGGGCAGCGAATTACGGAGGAGAAAACCGAATTGCATGATAGAGGGGGCTGATACTTGACAACTTGGGAAAAAGAGAGCAGCGACAGCGGCGAGCTTATTCTCTTGGTGGTATTAGCTAAGTTGATTGTTAGTTACTTAATTTGGTAATACTATAATTTTGTTTTAAGAATTGAAGTGAAAAAGTCACGTTTTGCTTCTTACTTTTCACCATTTTTGTGGTTGGTATTAGAATTTGATTACTTAGTTTATCAAGTTTTCATTTTCAATTACTTTTTGCTTTGTTAATTATGAATTCCATAGTTGCTACTTTTGTTCTTATTCTTAGTATGTCAGGCTAGAGTTGTCGTGGGTACGGAGATATAGTATACATTGGATTATGGTTGTGAGAATAAGAATGTGGTAATTCGACAAGACGATGCAGAGACACTTCATGAGTACTGGGAGCGTTTCAAGAAACTATGTGATAGTTGTCCAAACCATCAAATCAGTGAGCAATTATTAATACAGTACTTTTACGAAGGACTCAGAAAGACAGACAGGAATCTAGTTGATGCAGCAAGTGGTGGAGCACTGGTTGACAAAACACCCGCAGAGGCAAAGAAACTGATTGCAAACATGGCTGCAAACTCTCAGTATCGAGGAGGTCGAAATATCAAGTCCACCTCTGTACGTCAAGTTAATGAAGTGGTGAGTTCTAACCTCGAGCAACAAGTAGCTAAACTCACGTCCTTAGTGGAGCGAGTAATGATCGAAAAAGGGAAAGAAAAAGTATGTGGCCTTTGTTCAATGGTAGGACACCCAACTGATATGTGTCCTACTCTGCAAGAAGAAGAAGTGAATTCGATTGGTGGTGGTCAGGGGCAGCAAAGACGTTATGATCCATTCTCTCAGACTTATAATCCGGGGTGGAGAGATCATCCAAACCTGAGATATGGTAATGCTCAGCAGCAGGAAGGAAACTCTAACCTCTGACCACCAGCTTTCCAGCAACAGCAAGCTTCTAATCCTCCACCTGGTTTTCATCAGCAACCACAATATCAGCCGCGACCTCAAAATCAGCAAGTTTCCCAGCCACAATCGGGTAGCATGTCTCTAGAAGATATTGTGAAGGCAATGGCTGACAACACTTTGCATTTCCAGCAAGAGACAAGAAGTGGTCTAAAGAACTTGGAGAACCAAGTTTCTCAGTTAGCTAACACAGTGGGAAAGCTCCAAGCTCAGAACTCTAATAAGCTTCCGAGTCAACCAAAGAGAAATCCAAAGGAGAACGCGAGTGCAATCTCCCTGAGAAGTGGCAAGCAATTAGAGGTTCCAACGAAAAAGACTGAAGAGCTGGCAGCACACCAAGAGGAACAAAGGACTATTGTTCCAGAGCAAGATAAGCAGCCCACTAAGGTAAGAGATGTTGTTTCTCCTAATACTGATCAGTTTAATTCTTCTGTTCCATTTCCTAGCAGGTTATCATCTAAGAATAAGAAGAGAGAGCAAGAAAAGGAGAAAGAGACCCTGGACATTTTTCGCAAGGTTGAGGTAAACATACCTTTACTGGAAGCTATAAGACAAGTGCCGCGGTATGCAAAGTTTTTGAAGGAGTTATGCACTAACAAGAGGAGATTGAGTGGAGATGAAAAAGTCAGTGTAAGTGAGAATGTGTCTGCTGTTTTACAGAGGAAAGTTCCTCCAAAGTGCAAGGATCCAGGTATTTTTACTATACCATGTAAAATAGGTAACACGAGATACGATAAATGCATGCTAGATTTAGGAGCTTCTATTAATGTCATGCCTTTATATATCTATAAAGCTCTGAACTTAGGACCTTTGAAAGACACTCGAGTGATTATTCAGCTTGCTGACCGTTCTAATACATACCCTGTAGGAGTAGTTGAGGATGTTTTAGTGCAAGTGAATGAGCTGGTATTTCCTGCTGATTTTTATGTTTTAGATATGCCAAATGATGAATCCCCTAGTGCAGCACCTATCTTATTAGGAAGACCTTTTCTGAAAACATCTAGAACTAAAATTGATGTTCACAGTGGGGTGTTGACCATGTAATTCGATGGGGAGGTTATCCGGTTTAATTTATTTGATGCCATGAGATATCCCTCTGATTGTGAATCTGTTTCTAGTATAGATGTCGTTAATGCACTAACTGAGCAGGTATTCTTTCTCTCTGGTCATGATGGGTTAGATGTTGTTTTGACTGCGCCTATGGAAAAAGAAAAGTATACTGACTTGCAGGAACATTTTGAGCTTAAGGGGGAAGTTAAGGAAGCTTTTTCCTCTCTGGAAATACTTCCTGATAAGCAATTAAGGTATGAAAAACGGTTTATGCAGTTACCTGTCACTTCTAACAGATTGTTACCTTCTATTGTACAGGCCCCTGAAGTGGAACTAAAGCCACTGCGGCTAAAGTTGCAAAAATAAGAGCCTGAATACCACTTGTAAATAATCCAAGAACCAGACCATCTCAAGTATGCATTTTTGGGAGAAAATGACACTTTGACAGTCATAATCGCGAGTAATCTAACTTCGAATCAAGAGCAAAATCTGGTGCAAGTTCTGAAGGAACATAAAACAGCTCTAGGGTGGACAGTTGCTGATTTAAAAGGAATTAGCCCCTCTATGTGTCAGCATAGAATCTTATTAGAAGAGGGAGCTAAACCCGTGAGACAAGTGCAGCGACGACTTAATCCACCTATGATGGAAGTGTGAAGAAAGAAGTAATGAAGCTTCTTGAAGTAGGGGTGATATACCCTATATCAGATAGCCCTTGGGTCAGTCCCTTACAAGTAGTCCCAAAAAAGTCAGGAGTCACAGTGGTGGAAAACGATAAGGGAGAAATGGTTCCCACCAGAGTACAAAATGGGTGGAGAGTTTGTGTAGATTACAGAGAAAGGAATTCAAGCCGTAAGGGCTTTGGCTTTCTAGAGCGTTAGAGTCTTCTGGTCCTCGTGTGGCTCCATCTAAAATAAGTATCGAAGGGAGAAGAAGGAATGAGAGACTACGAATGCGGCTTACCTCGACCCCAGAACGTGAGTTTTTGTCTGGCGAAAACGCCGCAGGCGCGAAGCGCGGTAGGCCGCGCCGAGGGAGCATAGCATAGGGGGGAACCCGGACGGTGGAAGAACCGGGAGAGGCCAGGTATCCCCTTTTTTGCCTCCATGTCGCCACACGGGGGGACACGGGGACGTAAAAAGGAAAGAGAGGGATGGGGTTTCCCTCGCTTTTGGCATAGTGGGCCTCCCGTAGCATGGGAGGACGTCTAATCCTTTTGCCGTCGCAAGGCTCGCTAATCGTACGCAGCAGGCTCGAAGACCCCTGGTAGAGAAATATATTAAGTCAATAGAATGTTTTTTTTTACTGGTAATCAGGTGGTTCGCAATAACGTCCACCCCCGGGGTAGTTAACCCCGTTTTATGACGCTATCGTGCTCAGGTGCACCTAAGGTCTTATGATCTAGTGGCCGCAGCACGGCCGAACGACCAAATCATATCATAATTTGATTAAAAAACGGTTTGCGCTTCGCGCCCCAACCCCCTTAACTAATAGATGTTTAGATACCTGCAACGGAAAAAGGAGAAAGAGACGATGGCAACGCGCCTCATACAAGAGGGAAGGGGTCCGAACAGCCTTGTACGTACGCTGCCCGCGCGAAGAAGTTATTCTCTAATTCCAAAAAGTCAAGCCACCATTCTTCAGTGATGAGCTCTAGCGAAAAAATTTGGACGAGTGCCTGCCCGAGCTAAAGGAAAGCTCTCTAGGTTAGCTATAGGTCAAGTTCTCTCAGAGCCGAAGACAGGGGCTGACTAAGGCCTGTCAAATGGCAAGGAGAGCGAAAATAGATAGAGGCATTCAAACGAAAATCTGCCTTGAACCAAGATAGACTATCATCCGGCTCGACCATCAATTCCATTCCTGGATAGCACGACTATTCATTCACCACGAAAAGGTTCATTCAACGGGCAAAGGGCTAGAAGGCACCCCTCTTTCTCTAACCAACAGCCATCAGCTGTCGGCTCGTTGGTAAGGCGGGGGGGCTCCGCTGTTGCGCGGCCTCCCCCTCTTTGAAAGCGCTACCGGTGAAGAAGAAGAGGAATCGTAGTCTTTTAGCTTATGTAGTGGTCGGCCTTCCTACACGCACGCGCTCGCAAGTACAACTTGCCACTACCGAAGCGAAGAAAAGGAAAAGGGGGTACTACGAGCCCTCTGCCCCACGCATCTAACCAGCTCGCGAGTTACTCCACGTATTGCTTGACGTAAAACAGATAGTGGATTTGTTTCTGTCTTTTGTTGAATCTTTTTCACGGCTCGATAGAGAATTTGATAAGCCAATGATTTTTTTCCGTGTTTTAGAATACGGTTAACCAACATGTTAACTAATCGATTACGATAAATTGGATCGGATTTTGCAGTTTTTTCTTCTACTCGCTAAAGAAGAGAAATTAACCCTTAACTTCTCATACCGGATAGGCTTTTGGACTTGGAGCTCACAAATGCGCCGTTTGAGTGAACGAATGCGCTGTTATGAGCTAACGAGTTTTCCTTTTTTTCTGCTGAACTCGGAGAAGAGGAGGTAGCGGTTCGTGCTTGAGTTGAATCACTGGCTTCTCTTCTCCTAGGAATCTTCACTTAGTATGCAAGCTCAAGAAAGCGATTTACGTTACGACCTCCGACAAGCTAAAGCAGGCACCAAGAGCTTGGTTTTAAAGGTACTTCAGCATGTATAAAAGCAAAAATAGGAGTAGAGGAAGGGGCCGGTTTTCAAAGAAGTCAATCGGATCGTTCAATGTTTATAAGGAGGTCGAAGCCAGAGGCTCCCTTCTTCTGGTTTATGTGGATGACATTGCTTTCTCTAGTAATGAATGACTTAGCTTCGATAAATGAGCTTAAGAAAACATTAAGAACCCAGAGAAATTTAGAAAACTCAAAGTCTTTTCTGGAGAATAGGGGTCAAGACGCAGTCGGGCGCCGGCGGCTGACTCAAGTGCCCCCCGAACCGCGCAGATCCGCGTTGGTCCAGAAAGTGAAAGTTATGGGTTTCCCGTTTACCCACAACGGAGGAGCCGCCCCCACCGGGCAGGCGGCCACGGGTCATAACGCACTCTTCGCACAACAAATCCACTTTGAAGTTGACGCCAGTCGCGTAGGGCGACCGGGGAAGCCGTTTCCAGCCTAAGATCGTAAAAAAGTTTCTGAAGCACATCCTCCCGGGGTTTCCTTCCTTTGATTTGAAAGAAAACCTTCACAATGTGGTTTTTCAACCACATCGGATCAGGGGCTTCCGGCCCCATGACCTCGGCTGGTTGATCCACCTCACCCTGCGGTTGTTGACCATCGCCCGGGGCCGAGGAAGTGTCCCCCGGATTTAACCACTTTTCAATCCAGGAGCCACTCCACCCGGATGAGGTTGAGGTTTCAATTCTTTGACTCGAAAAGATCATTTTCCCTTACCATTTATTGATCAAATGGTAGAACGTCTTACTGGTCATGCTTATTACTGTTTTCTTGACGGTTTTTCAGGTTATGTGCAGGTCCCTATAACTCCAGAGGATCAAGAAAAAACGACGTTCACATGCCCGTACGACATGTTTGCGTATCGTCGTATGCCATTTGGACTGTGCAATGCTCCAGCGACTTTTCAGAGATGTATGGTAAACATCTTTTCAGATTACCTTGAAAATTTCATAGAAGTTTTCATGGATGATTTCACTGTACATGGAGATTCTTTTGATAGATGCTTAGAACACCTCACTTTGGTCCTTAAACGTTGTCTTGAAACTAACCTTGTGCTTAATTCTGAAAAATGTCATTTCATGGTTCAACAAGGTATAGTTTTAGGCCATATTGTGTCGTCTGAAGGAATAAAAGTTGATAAAGCTAAAATAGATCTTATTTCTTCTCTACCTTACCCCGCCTCTGTGTGGGAAGTTCGATCTTTTCTTGGCCATGCAGGGTTCTATCGCAGGTTTATTGAAGGATTTTCAAAGATTGCGCAACCACTATGCAGACTACTCCAAAAAGATGTGGAGTTCCATTTTGATGAGGCCTGTAAGCAGGCATTTGACAAGCTGAAAGACAAGTTGGTCACTGCCCATATTCTACAACCTCCTAACTGGGAGCTCCCATTCGAGTTGATGTGCGACGCTTCTAATTATGCTGTAGGAGCAGTGCTAGGCCAGCGAGTTGGAAAAGTTCCCCATGCCATCTACTATGCCTCAAGGACTTTGGATGCAGCTCAAGCTAATTATACTACAACTGAGAAAGAACTTTTAGCTGTAGTTTATGCTTTAGACAAATTCAGGTCTTATTTATTGGGTACTAAAATTATTGTGTTTACTGATCATGCAGCGCTGAAATATTTATGGTCAAAGGATGTATCCAAACCTAGGCTAATACGTTGGATTTTATTGCTTCAACAATTTAATGTTGAAATAAAAGATAAAAAAGGTTCTAACAATAGTGTTGCTGATCACTTGAGCAGGTTAGTTATTGAAGCTGATGAAGGTCACGCCCCAATCAATGAAGAGTTCCCCGATGAGCAACTTCATGCCTTGAACTCAGGAACTCCGTGGTATGCTGATTTGGTGAATTTTCTAGCATTTGGGAAGTTTCCAGCCAGCTACACCAAGGCACAAAAGGACCGGATGCGTAGTATAGCAAAATACTACATATGGGATGACCCATACCTCTGGAAATACTGTGCTGATCAACTAATCAGAAGGTGCGTACCCGATTCTGAAATTCTGTCTATACTAACTTTCTGCCATTCTTATGCATGTGGGGGACATTTTGGACCAAAGAGAACCGCACGCAAGGTTTTAGAGAGTGGATTCTACTGGCCATCCATATTTAAAGATGCATATGAAATCTGTAAGGCATGTGATAGTTGTCAAAGAACAGGTACACTAGGTCCTAGGAATGAAATTCCCCAAACTCCTATCTTAATATGTGAAATCTTCGACGTTTGGGGTATGGATTTTATGGGTCCCTTCCCCTCTTCTTTCGGTTTTCAATATATTTTGCTTGCTGTCGATTATGTCTCGAAATGGGTGGAAGCTATAGCCACCCGTACTGATGATTCTAAAGTTGTTGCAGAATTTTTGAAATCAAATATTTTGGCTAGATACGGATTCTCGAGAGCCATCATCAATGACAAGGGGACACACTTTTGCAATAAGACAATAGGAGCTCTCTTGAAGAAGTATAATGTGTTTCATCGAGTGTCCACTGCATATCACCCACAAACAAATGGACAGGCAGAAGTCTCCAATCGAGAAATCAAGTCCATTCTAGAGAAGACTGTGAATCCAAACAGGAAAGATTGGAGTCTCCGCCTCAACGATGCTCTGTGGGCGTACAGAACAGCATATAAAACTCCGATCGGGATGTCTCCTTACAGGCTTGTGTTTGGTAAACCTTGCCATCTGCCAGTAGAATTGGAACACAAAGCCTTTTGGGCCGTGAAACAATGCAATATGGAAATGGATGCAGCGGGGGAGCACAGGAAACTTCAATTGCAAGAACTTGAGGAAATCCGAAATGATGCTTTCGAGAATGCGAGAATTTACAAGGAGAAGACCAAGGCACTCCATGATGAGCGCATAACACGAAAGACATTTACAGTGGGGCAGAAAGTTCTCTTGTACCATTCTCGGCTCAAACTTTTTCCCGGTAAACTCCGTTCTCGATGGGTGGGGCCCTTTATTATTACCAAGGTGTATGACCATGGTGCGGTTGAGATTCGTAGTGAGGAGACGGGGAAGGAATTCAAGGTGAATGGTCATCGACTCAAGCCGTACTATGAGGGTCATCAGGTCCAGAACATTGAAGTGATGGAGCTAGAAGCTCCAAATTATGAAGACTAGTATGCTGGAAAGGCGTCGAGCTAACGACGATAAATAAAGCGCTCTTGGGAGGCAGCCCAAATCTAGGATTATAATTCGATTATTTTTTTTCATTTTTTTTATTTTCATCATTTTATTTTAACTGTTATGCAGTGTAAAAAAAAAAAAAAAAAAAAAAAAAAAAAAAAAAAAAAAAACTTTGAGAGAGAGAGAGAGCTTCCAGATTTCTTATATGCTTATTTTCAAATCTTTCATAGTCCTCTGGGAACAGACACATTTAATTTGCTTGGTTAAATCTGGTATTGTTTGTTACAGGACATGCTTCATAGCACACAAGCATTTGCCGGCTGATTCAAAGCCGACATCGATGTGGATATGTTGCAGCAACCTGGGAACATGCAACAAGAATATTGAGGCTGGAATTGGGGATGGAATTCAAAAGCTTTGCTTTTAATTTCTGGTCCGGCAAAGCTGCAGCATCGAAACAGTAATGAGGCAGCAGATCTGCAGTCAAGCAGTGGAGGCAACGCTTTAAGCTTGGGGGAAAAGTGGCGAACTAGATAACTACCAGCATGTTCCACTTTTTCCGGTGAGCTCGTTTCCTTATCTGTTTCTATTTTAATCCCCTTATTTTTTATTTATTTATTTTTTTTACAGTCACACATTGAGGGCAATGTGTGGATTAAGCTTGTGGGGAATGCGTTATGTTCGGTCTCTTGCGGTCTCTTGGTATGTCTCTGGTGTGGTATGGTATTATATTGAGTCTAATAATGAAATTTGGACAGTGCATTCGGTCTCTACAATGCTTAACTTTACAGTACATTCACTCTACAATGCTTAACTTTGGCTAATAGACTTGTATATATGCAGGAAAAAAAAAAAATTTGAAAAATTAATTCTGTAAACAATAGTTAGCCTGGTGGAAGTCAGCTTGTGGTGGAGTAAAAAGAAAGAAATGAGTTAGGCATCAAAGTTTTACACCACATAAGCCAAAAAGCTTACCCATGACATGATTCATTATTAAACCCAATTTGAGCTTTATAGACCTACTTTTCTTGCGGAATGTCTGAAACATGAAATACTTGCCTATAAGATTAGTAGAGCATATCGAAGGGTAAATTGGATTATCGTTGTGGTAATGATGTAAATTGGTGGTGAAGTATATATATATATATATATATTATATATATATATATATATATTATATATATATATATATATATATATATATATTTTTTTTTTTAAAAAAAAGTTTCATGTTAAAGGCTCTACGTACCAATGTATGGGTTAAAAAAAAAAAAAAAAAAAAAAAAAAAAAAAAACCATATAAGGTACATGTGATGTTTTATGTATCGTGATTGAGTAACTCGAGTTTGTAAATCCGTAGGGGTATCTTAAAACCTAGTGCCTTGGGCCAATTGGACCGGGAGTCACTGGTTGAAAGCTCGCTACATGGGTTACTTGACATGTACATGACATTAAGAGTCGTGAAACACAAGTCAAAAAAAAAAAAATCACGAAGTTTGAAGGGCCTGTTATATGAGTTCTTATATGGCGGTTGTGGTTTTGTATATGAGCTCTGCTAATCTTAATTCTTCTTCCCACATTCCGAAATGTTCTCTAAAACCTCACTTTACCTTGGCCCTGTTCTATCCTTGATTCAAGTCCTGAGGATCTTTGATTTACTCCACTACAGTGTTGACGGAAGGTAGGCTGTAATTGTTTTAAGAGTTGGTAATTGATTTTGTAATCATAAAATGATTTTCCTTCTGCATATATACTTGACTTGACACTGTTATTGAGCAAAGTAGAGTGATTGTTATAGAATGCTTAGCTGGTTTTGACGTGCATATATTACTTGGCTTGAAGCTGTTATAGAGCAAAGTAGAGTATTCAGGTGGCATATTGTTAATGAATAGTCTAACTACTTTGCGATTTCATGTCTTTGCTTGAGGACAAGCAAAATAATAAGCTTGGGGGATTTGATGGAGTCATAAAAGTATATTATTTAATTTTATTAAACTCTCGATTTTATATTGATATTTAATGGTTTAATGATATACTAAGTGATTTTCTTCCCAAGACACAATTTACTACTATTTTATTTATTTGGTTGTAGGAAGGAAGATTACGATAGCAAAGTGATATTTTATTACCGCCCGGATTAAACGAAGCAAAGCTCACAAGCCCAATCAACTCACATGTGTGTCAACCCAATAATGTTTCATAGCAAATAGCCAAGTGGACCATGAACTCATGAAGTACACCAACTGGCTACTCAGTCAAAACAAAAGAAAAAAAAAAGAAGAACAAGAGAACTCCTCTCACTGTTTATTGCGGGTAAGGCACAAATAAATCTTGAGCGATTTTTGCGGGAAATCAAATTGTCAAGCAAGAAGAGATAAAGATGAAATTGGATAATAATTGGAGGGGGAGATTCGGATTAGCTGGAGATCGGCTGCAACAAAACAAGAAAAGCAATAGAGTCCCGTATTTTTGGGGATTCTGGAGATTAATTTGGGGATTACTCTGGGCAGCGAATTACGGAGGAGAAAACCGAATTGCATGATAGAGGGGGCTGATACTTGACAACTTGGGAAAAAGAGAGCAGCGACAGCGGCGAGCTTATTCTCTTGGTGGTATTAGCTAAGTTGATTGTTAGTTACTTAATTTGGTAATACTATAATTTTGTTTTAAGAATTGAAGTGAAAAAGTCACGTTTTGCTTCTTACTTTTCACCATTTTTGTGGTTGGTATTAGAATTTGATTACTTAGTTTATCAAGTTTTCATTTTCAATTACTTTTTGCTTTGTTAATTATGAATTCCATAGTTGCTACTTTTGTTCTTATTCTTAGTATGTCAGGCTAGAGTTGTCGTGGGTACGGAGATATAGTATACATTGGATTATGGTTGTGAGAATAAGAATGTGGTAATTTTATAGTATAATGTTTATTTCTTGATTGGTTTGATAATCTATTTTATTAGTATGAATTGCCAGATTATATTATAGACATGCCATCTTTAGTATAATTTGTTAGTTTAATTGCTAGAGTACTACCGTGTGATACGTAATTGTCCGGGTTAGTATTCCTTAGTAGCACTTAGGTATTTGATAGGTGACTGAAACTTGTCCGATGTCTAAGATTATCAACCCTTTGAGTTGCACAAATCCGATCTTGTGAGATTTGTGGCTTAAGTTAACTTTCCTAGTTATTCATGCTACTAATTAATCGAGTCTAGAGAGCTTGTTCTAGATTGTTAGTTAGTTAGACAATACTCCAAGAGCTTGTTTGGTTTATTTGCAATTAAGGGAAGTGTTGAATGTTTGTTTGTGTTCATCGGCTAACATTGAGATAAGAACATAATTTTTATAATTCGATGATCAATAAATACTCCAATGCTATAATATGTCTCCCGATCCCTGTTTTATTATTATTGATTTTTATCGTATTTCAATTTTAGTAGTCTATCTTTCGTACTTTATTTGTCCCATAGTTCATAGTAGTTTATTTATTAGATCGTAGTACTATTTCTTCAAAACAGGGGTTTCTAACTTACACAAGTTATAATTTAATAAACCAATACTCTGTGGGATCGACCCTAGCTTACCCTACTACATTTTAGGAGGTTGGAGTTAGGTTTATTTTTGGTAGACACGCGACAGTCGTACCAAATTTTGGCGCCGTTGCCGGGGAATTGGCGTTTTATTTTATTATTTCTTGTGTTTTTCTAACTGTTCTTACTAACTTGTCACCTAGTTCCTTGTTCTTGTATGTGTGACAGAAATTTGAAACATCAAAGATTGAGAAATTTTGCGGCAAGGAACCAGGGACTTATTCTAAAATATCGTGATCACTTGTTTAAATAATAAGATTAAAAAAGGAACCTGAACCAATCGTCCAAATTATCTTATTAGGTGTTATGTTCAATTACATATTCCCTTTAACATGCAATATGGTGATCATAAATATAAGAAAAATAACACCAACATTGGAAGCATTTTAACCATAATATCGTTAGTCAAATCAAATCATAATAATAACCCTAATCATGATACTAGCAATAAGAATAAAAATAAGAGTAATTAAGTGAATTAATTACTCACGTTCCGCGCTTCTTTAAGTTGCTACATCATGAATAAATTGTTAGTAACTTCAAAGAATAAATTAAATTGAAATTAAATTAAATTAAAGTAGCGTTGTTTGGTCTAAACCCTCAATCGGTTCTACCTTTTACACCTTGGTTTAAGTATGGAATTTCAGGTGTTGTATGGACTCCCGGGAGTGCTTAGAGAAGGAAGGGTGTAATTAGGAGAATAGGTTTAAGGCTTACAATATGAGAGAGGGAGATGAGAATGTGTGTTGGTGCCCCGAAACTGGAAAATCAGCCTCGTATTTATAGAGGAAATGAGTAGGGTGATGCATGAAACCCTAGAAAATGAAATGCGCCGCTGAGAAACCTTAGAAATTTTCTGTGTCACGGCGCAAATTGCCGTGACACGGTAAATTCGGCCGTGGTGCGACAAACTGGTTTTCCAGAATTCAGTCTAAATTCATTTTATTTTTTGCTTAACAGTTAAGTATGTTATTATTAGGCGTCGTTTCAGCTATTCCGAACTTATTTCAGGCTTAAGGTTTTAATGTTTATTAATCGGGCTTAACACAAAATGAATTAAAAAGAATTTAGGCTGAAATGTGAGTTGGACTGAGTTTGAATAAATGCTTGGACTGATTATGTTTGACTAAATATGGATTTTAAGCACTCCCGAGACTAAATACTCGACCCGACCAATAATGGCGGTGAAAGATTGTTCATCATCGGGTTTAGTTTTGGGGAGACATTTTTAGGTGTCTACAGATTGAAATTTTATTCTTATGATAATTTTTGAGATAAATCAAACAAAACTCCATTTGACTACGGAATATATTGAAAAAACACAAATTTTCATATGTGGCTGGCCACTGGCCACACGGTGTGGCTGGCCACTGGCCACACGGTGTGGCCGGCCACATTTTATTTTATTTTTTGTTTTCCCACTATTTCCTCACTCTCTCTCTCCTACCTTTCAACAATGGCAGAAAATTCCTCCATTCTTCTTCATCTTCCTCAAGAGAGAGACCAATCTATATTCCCCAATCATCATCATCATTTTCTCACTCCTCACTTAGTTCTCCTCTGCAACTCCTATCTCCTCCAAATCCTCCTTCTCAATTCCAAATCCTAACTTAAATTGGTGCAATTAGGGCCGCTGCGGTGGTGTGAAGGTGGAGTGGTGGTTGATGGTGGTTTGTTGCAGCGGTTAGACGGTGTTATTGATGGCTATTTGAATCGAAATTAGGGATTTGAGGCACGTTGGGTTTTTTCAATTAGATGCGAAATTGTTGCAATTAGGGTTGTTGCAGTGGTGCAAAGGTGGAGTGGTGGTTGATGGTGGTCTGTTGCGGCGGTTCGATGGTGTTATTGGCAGATGGATCCATCTAAATTATTTCTGGGTTTGTTTGGTGGGTTCTGGGTTGGTTTGGTGGGGTTAGAGTTGGGGTTTCTTCTTCGTTGTCTTCTTCGGCGTCATTGGAGTAGCTTCGAAAGAGATTCATTGAAGAAGAAGAAGATGAAGAAAGGGGTTACTCGGTCAGTAGGGGTTACTTTGTCGGGGATAACTCGGTCGGTGAGGGGTTAATAGGTCGATCCAGGGTTACTTGATCAGGGGTTCTTAGGTCGGTCAGGGGTTACTTTGGTCAAGGGTTACTTGTGTGTTAGTTGATCACATGGTGTACACACAAAAGTTGTTGAAAAAAAGTATAAGAATTTAAACAAAGAAAACAGAGGGTATTATTGTATTGCATATAAAGTATATGCGGCATAAATTGTACAATATGCCTTCCTCTGTACATAAGATGGAATTTATGGAATTTCCATAGTCTAGAAAACTATAGAAAAGGTTTAGAGACAAAAAGCTATACAGTTCGGAATAAATACAGAAAAGACGATGCAACCAATTAACTTATTGAAAATTTGAAAGTATGGAAGAGTGATGTATAATTGTCCAAACAATCAAATAGCATACAGTTCAGAATATTACAAACATTAAAAAAATAAAAATAAAAATAAAAAAAAAACGAAAAAAACTTGCATACTTTGTTTATTTTTTTTAAAGATAAGAAGAATTTTCCTACTAGGTCAGAATCTTTTGCACGGGTTAAAAGAAAAGACATTTTAGAACCAAGAAAATATACAATAAATCCTTATTCTCAAAGTCCTCTAATGCGATCTTAACCATTACGTTAATCTTAGCTTGATACTACATTACAGTATTCATGTACTTTGCAACGACAATAATAATACAATCCGTCTCTTAAACAATGTACACTCCATCTCTTAAACAATGTATAATTGGTCAAATTATACATGTAATACAATATGAATATTTGAATTTTTTAAAAGAATTGAATTTTAATTTTCAATACTACATCAAATTAAGTGCTTAAGAATGCCACCAAATAGATCACAAGTATATTTTAATTTTCCTCTCTTTTGACCAGACCCATAGCTTATAAAATCTCAACTGTAACTTCTTGACTCTCTAAAAGCATGACTTGCGCGTTTGCAAGTACGACTTGGTGAGAACGATTCTAGAGGCAGATCTATTGGAGGTGATCAAGCGGTTAGTTATGTTTTCCGTATTTTTCTTCCTCAGGATACATTATTGTGAAGTAATATTTTGCCAAGATTTTAGTAGAAAAAATAAGATGACAAAGAGAGAAGATGAATGTGACTTGAAATTTTTTCATATACGGTAACGGAATATGAGGCTATTACTCCGTAATTGAGATTCAATAAGTTTAATCACAATGCGCACTCCAAATCACTAATATTTTTATTTTGTGATATATATATATATATATATTATTTTTGAATAGTTATTTTGTGATATATATAGTATATGTAATCTTGTTAGGTTTTGTCTCATTATAAACTTTCTAAATTAACTTCTATAATACTCGTGCGTACAACATTAATGTATAAAATTATGCACTAGTAAGTGTGAAAGTCATAACACCGTATGTCTGTATATGTTTTTTTTTTAAATAATAAAAATACAATCAAAATACCTTAAATTAATAAAATGCCCATACACTCTAATTTAATCAACATTTTTACCAAAGAAGTGACTTTTGAGATCAAAATTATCATTTTTCACATACGAAGAAATATAATATAAAGTACTCATTTTTTTCCATTAAGATTCATCAAATTCAAGGCCCCATTTTCTCTTTTTTTGACTAAAATGATAAACAAATCATTAATCAATCAAAAACATGTCGACAAGCTAATAAAAGGTCCTTAAAAAAATCTCATCCTTTGGTTATAACTACCTAACTCGTGAGTCGTCATAGATGGGCACTATTACTCGACAATCGTACACGGTGGGCAATACTTAACTCCAAACTCCAAACTATCATAATTATTAATTATAATATATGATAAATTCCATAAACAGTAAAAATACCGTCATGCTAGACTTTATTAGTCCCTCTATATATTTATGTTGTTTCATGCTTTACACTACATCACTTGCACCACTTATTATAAAGTCCTTGTTTCTCTTTTCAAGTAGATAACTCAAGCAAACTACAAAACATATATAGCAAATATGGCATTGGACTTGAATAAGATCAAGGAGAAGACCATCCTCAACAGCCCGGCCCTTGTCGATGTTTGTTATTCTTACTATACGACTCCTTTCGTTTCTATTTGTTCTTCCTCCAATGGATAGTTAATGGAAATTTTACTAGTTACACCCTTTTACTTTTGTGCGCGGTAGTGCTAGTGCTTCATGTGTTTTATGAGAGCACTTAATAAAATTATGAGTTTATGATGATTTATGATTATACTGAATTACTGATGCATATATTTTTATGTATTTTGTTGACAGTATATTATGAAAACAAGTGCTTACCCCAATGAGCATCAACAAATGAAGGAAATTAGAGATGCCACTCTAGAGAAATACCAACACATGTAACTCTTATTTAATTTTATTTTTTCTACTTTTGATTTTTTGTTTTCTTCAAATTATTCTCAATGTAGGGTGACTAGTCGTCCAACCCGGCTCGAAAGCCGGTTTGGACTAGTCCACCAAGCGAGATGGCTGTGGGTCGAACTCGATCGGACCCTATAGCCTCCTTGTGAATTGAAGTAGCTAATTTGTGTCAATTGTGAAATGTGTGTTGTGTACAGGAGTATCATGAATGCATCCGCTGATGAAGCACAATTTCTATCATTATTGTTGAAGCTCATGAACGCTAAAAACACCTTTGAAATTGGTGTTTTCACTGGCTATTCACTTCTTGCTACTGCACTTGCTCTTCCTAATGATGGAAAGGCAAAGTTTTTCCATTAGTAAAATGTTAAAATGCCTTAATTAAAATTTCAGGATTATGGCGTTTTTGCTTGATAATTAGAATGAATTTATTTTATCATAATTGATGATATATGACACATTTATGTACTAGGTAAAAAAAAAAATAAAAATAAAAATAATAAAAATAAATAAATAAATAAAAAATATGACACTAACTCCTAATTAGAATGAACAACAAAGTGTAAGGCCTTTTAACTTCACTTTATATTTATTGAATTTTTATTTTTATTTTTATTGAACTTTAATTATTTTTACTGAAGTGAAACTATTTTTGTTGAGTTGAAATTATTTTTTATCGTTTTTCTATTTTATTTCTTTTTCAAAGTTCCTGATTTATTGAACTGAACTTATTTTATTTTTATTGATCTAAAATTATGTTTTTCAAAGCCTATCTATCATACAATTTGTCAAATATTTGCATCAAAAATACTGTTTATGCCTCATCGCCTCATCTTTTCCTTTCCAAAAAAAGAAAAATAAAAATAAAAATCTAATTCCTTTGCTTTTTAAGTCTTTAATCATGGGGTATTTAAGTCTAAATTTACCAATTAAGTGAAGCAAACATTAAATTCATGGAAATTGTAGGTTCTAGCATTTGACCCTGATAGAGAAGCATACGAGGTTGGGGAGCCTTTCATCAAAAAGGCCGGAGTTGACCATAAAGTTGACTTTGTTCATGGACCAGCCATGCCATTTTTGAATGATCTAATAAACCAGGTTCAACTTGCACACTATTTATTTCACTTTATACTGCGTATCTAATTTGAACTTATTTTTCTTATTTAATAAATTTTTAGTCGGAGTTAATTTAATCTAAATTCAAACATTATATTAACATTGTGGAATAATAAAAATGGAGGGTAAGGAAGGGATCTTTGATTTTGCCTTTGTGGATGCGGACAAGGAGAACTACATCAATTATCATGAACCGTTACTTAAACTTGTTAAGATTGGAGGAGTGATTGCCTATGACAACACTCTTTGGTTTGGTTCCGTTGCATATGATACCGATGATGACATATTCAATAATGATCCAGTTATGGGTTTTATTAAAACGATTGGACATGGTGCAATTAGGGACTTGAATAGCTTCCTTGCAACTGACCCTCGTATTGAGTCGACCCTTCTTTCGATTGGTGACGGTGTTACACTTTGTAGACGCAAGTATTGAGTTTTAAACTTATTGTAATTTCTATCATAATGAATCAAAGATCGATGTAAGTGCACTAATAAAGTAACTCGGATCATGGTTTCCAAAGGGATGCTAATCATGACATACTCCTTCCCTTCTTTATTTATCATCCTATTTAATATTCATATAGTCAAACTTTGAAATTTTTTATGTCTTTTATAATTTACATACTACCTCCGCTTCAAGTTACTCGCAACAAATGAGGTGTACGCGAACTCCTAGGCAAAAGATTGAAGGGAGATTAATTAAGTGGAGGGGTGTAGTATTAGGAGAGATAAAATGGAGGGAAAGGAAGTGGTTCCTTATTTTAATTTTAGGAATCAAGTGGGAACACTTTTTAGTGGGATTTTCCCACCTTCTATTTTTTTTTTATTTTTTATTTTTTTTTTGACTTATGTGAAAGGGACCCAAATTTTTTGGACCCTCCCTTTTACCTCCCCATTTTTCCACGAAATTTCAAATGTTTGGCCAAATTTACCCCAAAATTTTCATTCTTTTCAAACAAAAGAACCCCTTTATAAAGAGGTCTCTCACCCAACTAAACCCATTTTTTTTTTCTTCACTGTCAATGGGATTAGAGGAAGGGGGGGGGGATAAGTTTCAAATTTGTTCACAAAAACCACGAAATATAAGTTTACAAAACAGGCAGCCCTACAAATTACAACTTCCTAAAATTAGTAGATAATCATCCTAATTTCTAAGTGCCCTATTAGATCCAGCAGCATGCATATGCACAGAAATTAGGCTCCATTGAAGACCGCAAAAAAAAAAAAAAAAAAAAAAAAAAAAAACAAAACCAACAGCCGACTTTATCACCTTCACCTGCAAAATTAGCATGGGATTCATGGAAGAATTCTTTAAAGGTGATTTTTATGGGCTGCAGCAGTTTATGAAGAGGAACAACAACAATAATCAGGATTTAATCATAGCATGAGACTTCATGATTTATTCAATTATAAAACAAACATGGCAAGCCAACAAGGCAACAATGAACAGGCAAAGAATGGGTGTGAGGCAGATGATGATGATGCAGATGAAGATGAAGATGATGCAGGCCAAGAAGATTTACCAGATGGAACAAGGGATCGGAGAAGAGAGAAATGATAGTTGATGAAAAGAGGCAACTTGTTGATGATATCTTGCTGAACATGGAAGGGTATTTATTGCCAAGAGGATTTTTATCCACCTAGGCCAGAAAACACAATGTTCACAGATCAACAACAACATGATGGTTCCAAGTAGTTAAAAAACACTTAGGGGAGGGGAATGTTATTGATGTTAGGAGCAAAAAACTTGGTAAAACAGGTCTCAAACCCAAACAGTACTCAGATGAGTGGTTGGCATCTGTCCCTCTATATAAGAGGACCATTGAAAGGAGCTATGCTGCTGCCCTTCATGTGTCATCCTCCACCATACTTAGGTTAAGAAAAAAAGGCAGACCTAGAACACACACAGCAACCAATCACCCAACACTGACACGCAATCACAAAATAACGAGACTCAAGTAGGTTCTAAGCTTTGTGAACCTTATTCCAACTGTAGGGGACCTTACCTTTACAGATATGTAGCAAACAATCCACATAGATGAGAAATAGTTCTGCTTAAACCCAGAAACAAGAACTTTTTATCTGCTACCAAATGAAAAAGACCCATATAGAGCACAACAGTCAAAGAGGTTCAAGCTAATAGCTATGTTCGTGGGTATGATAGACAAGCCACTTTATGATGAACATAAGAACCTTTTGCATGATGGGAAGTATGGGTTGTTCCCTTTTGTCAAGTATGAAGTTGCAAAGAAGAAAAACAAAAATAGAGCCAAAGGCACACGTAAAACAAAGGTAGTATAGGGAGTCAACAAGGAAGCTATAAGGGACATGCTACTCAATCATGTAATTCCAAGTCTACATGAGAAATAACCCCACCCCCCGCAATTACCAAAGGATATCACAATTGAGTGAAACAATGCTAGGCCACATCAAGTACCAAAAGATGCAGAATTTCAAGCAGCATGTGAAGCATATGGGTTCAACATACAGTTTGTGTTTCAACCAGCACAAAGTCTAGATTTAAATGTGATAGATCTAGGTCCGTTTACAAAATTCAATCCATTCAATATCAATCATTTCCCAAGAATCTTGATGAATTAATAAAAAGAGTGGAAGAAGCTTGGGATGAATTTGATCCAACTGTCAACAAGTACACATGGATTACCCTATAGTCTTACATGCTTAAAATACTAGCAAACAAAGGTAGGAACAACTTTGTGCCTCTACACATGAAAAAGAGAAGCTTGGACAAACAAGGCCTACTTCCACACTTAATAGAGGTAGACAAGGAACTCATACAGACAGTGGTGCAGTACTTGAACACAATTGAAGTACCAACAACAAGCAACCATCAACAAGAAGCAAACAAGGAGGTGGATGCAGACTAAGCACATAATAGTAGAAGTAAACAACTTTTGGGACTCATACACTGCCATACATAACCATTATTCCCTAAATTGTCTTTTGTTTTAGTTTATGTGTTGGTTATGTGTATTTTGGTAAATACTTAGTGCTCATTTGAAGGCAGTCATGTAGTAGGGTGGTATAGTTTATTGTCAACACTTTTGTAATAACACAACTTTTTGAATGAATGAAAACAAAAACGTTTTGTAGCTAGTCCATCAGAAAGGGTATTTTCACTCAAAGCAATCTTGAAAGTGGGTACCTCAAGAACAACTTCAAGTTAAAGTCACTATAGCATCCACACTTAACAATAATCTATCAGTTGAGTCCCTTCATCATTTGGAACATAAATGCAGTGATGCATTACATGGTTGGGGACTCAATGCATCTAGTATAGGACCTAAGTGGGGACTCAGATGTTACTAGGAAATTAAAGGCAATACCATACCAACACAAGATGCCACAAGTACTCAAATAAGGAAACAACAAGTAACATCAACGAACACCAAGTAACATCAGGCGACAAAATAACATCAGGCCACCAAAATGGTCAGGATAAGTAACATCAGGCCAACAAGTAACATCATACTAACAACTCACATGCCACAAGTAAAGCCAACCAGGTGAAACACAAAGGCACAAAACCACTAACAATAAGCAACTAGTAACAATTCAAGGAAACAGAGCCAACAACACCCTAGTAACATGGTACAAAGCCAACAAACAACACCATCAACTTGCAACAGCTAGGGTTTCCAAGCCAAATAACAATCCAAACCACAATTAACCAAAATTCAACCAAAAAAAAGTTAGGGTTTAAGGATTAACGTTTCCCAATTAGTTTGGGGGAATGTAAGTACTGGGGGTAGTAGATCTGAAGATAAGCCATGTACACAACATCCGACTCAAGACCTTCAGGGAGGCCAGATCTGACGCGCTTCCCACCAGAACTTGGTCCAACAGCACTCCGAGCCATCATAGGATGGGACTCAGGTGGCTGGAGTACTTCCTTAACGGTGAGCTCAAATAAGCCAGAGTCCCCAGTCTCAGATCCAGCATCTGGGACCCCTTCAGCATGTTCAGCAGCCACCACAACATTAGAGCCACCCTCAGCGACAAGTTTCTAAACCAGATCTACGACGGGAGTAGGTGGATCGCTGTTCTTAGATCTAGAAGCCTTTGATGGTTTCTCCTCCTCGCCGCTGGAGATATACTTCGTGATTTTAGCCTAAAAAATCTTCCTCCTCGTTATAATGGAAGCGCGACCGTAGACACCTGATTAAGTCTCCCCAAAAACCAAACCTAGGGATGAGTACCTTTTGCGTTTTTTATTATCGAGTTAGGTGAAGAGTTGAAGAATCTCGTGAATTTTCCTTTAGCCTTAACCATTTCTAACTTTTCTTTAAATGTTTTAAACCAAAATCATTCATTTCGTATATTTGAAAATCATTCATTTCGTGTCCCATTTATAAAAACGTCCAAACCTTATTATTTTGCTCCATGATCTTGGTCCAATTATTGTTTATTTGGATAGAGATTGATAATGATGTATTATAAGCCCAAATCAGACTTATAACGAATAATTTATGGCCAAAATACTAAACCAAACCCAAACCGAATCTAGGTCCACCTTACCTACGACCTAATGATCATGTAATGGTTAAAATACCTTAATCCCAATCCTTAACAAATTAGGGTTCATTAGGAACTTCTAGAAGTCTCTAGAATGTTCTAATCTATCCTTTCCGAAAGATAAAGATCAAAGAGTTTGAAATTGAATAAAACTCCTCTTTTTAAAAATCCTTATTCTATTCGAATTTAAATATGTTCAAATGTGATTTTCGTGCCTCATAATTTTATCCAAATATTAGATGGTTGGATAGCCCTTGAAATTATCTTTCCAATGATATATTATAATCCCAATTCCGATTAGAGACGAAAAGATATGAACAAAATACCAAACTGTATCCAAAACTGACACTGTCCCACTATTTCGATCATATCTTTTATTCTACAAAAGATATCAACTTGATTCTAATTTTATTGAAAAGTAGAATTCAAGAGCTTTCCAAATATATATTATTTATAATATTCCAATTTTGGATCAAAAAGTTATGAGAAAAACAAAAACCGCAAAAACTGCTATCTATCGCGCCACAACAAGTTTGTCGCGCTGCGATGAACCTATCGCGTCGCGACAAAGCTATCGCGCCGCGATGAGACCTTTTTTATTCCAATTTGAATTTTGACTCTTTTTTTATCCTTCTACCCTCTTTTTTTCTTATAAATAGAGGTCGTTTTCCCCTGTTTCAATCATCAACAAGCTTAATCACCAATAATCATCGTTTAATCCCTTCTCTAATTCTTTCTCTCTCTTGATTCTTTTCTATCCTTAGCCTAAACATCCCAACACATCCAAACACACATATTTTGATACTTTTCCCAAGCAAACACCATACCTCCTTCACGAGCCTTGAATACTCCAAGCCAATCTCAAAGTTGCCTTCGACCTTGACGTGTAAGGTTGATATATAATTCTGAGGGTTTGGTCCCAAAGCTATATTTCAATTCTTATTTGATTTAATATTTCTTGAAGTCACTAACGTGTGTATTGTTTTGATAGAAAGAGATACGAGGCATCAAAGTAAGTAACTTGATTACTTAATTATTCTTTTGATATAGAAATCATATTTAAGATGTTATTTTAATTCCTAGTATCATGTTAGGATGTTTAATTTAATTCCTAGTATCATGTTTAGGGTGTTAATCAATATTTCTAATATCATGTTTCTAATATATATCACGTTGGTTTCTAGTGTCATGTTTAGGCTGATTCTTTGACTATGATTTTTATTAGTGACATGATAGGGTTTGTTATTAATCTGTTTAGTATCATGCCTAGGATCTTTCTAATCATGTTTTAATAATGTTTTGATGATTTTGATTATTATGATAATGATTGTTGTGTCAATAATTTATACATTGTTTGATTATTCATGATTAATTGTTATTGCTTGATCACGCCCTTTCTTGCAGGTTTAAAGGGAATTTGTACTTGAAATCATGCCTAATAAGATAATTAATAATTTGTGTTTAGGCCAATATGATTTTAATTCAAGTGATCGCCAATAATAGATTTATTTGTGCATTAATAATCAACCAACATAGATTAAATTGGTTTAGGGCTAACTTGATGTATGTATGTTGACCGGAAAGCGCACATGAATATCATAAGAATTAAGTAGAGGTCGATTTAGGGTGGGTTCAATCTCTTTTAGGTTGAATTCGTACCATCATCCCCGAATATCCAGTCATGGTTCCGGAACACTATGGACTTAGCGATCTCCGTGATCGTGAATGGGGTGTAACCTTCACACCTGTGTACGGTTTACAAGTTCCTAAAACTTGTTGGCGACTCATTTATCTCTAACTTCCTTCCCTTTGGACGCCACCATGCCTAAAAGCATGATCACAGTGGGGCTAAAAGTTGAGTTTGAAAAATTCCCTACAGTTTTTTAGCCACTCCACTGATGAAGATTTCTAATTTTGATTCCTAAAATTTATTTTGGAAATTGATTTAGAATGAGTGAATGAGACTTGAAAGATTCTAGATATTCTTATGCATAATTTTGATTAACATTGTGGCATAAGCATAAAAAGGTCCACATTGGAAAGACCATCCTTAATGCGTAAAAAACATAGGATTTTTACACGTAGAAAAGGCTGGAAATATCTTTCACAACTAGAATCGAAAAAATACTATGGAAATTGGAAAAAAACGTAGAACATAGAAAACTGCCGTGACGCGTTGGAACTGTCGCGAGATGACAAAGTTTGTCGCCAAACACCAACTTTATTGTGGCGCGATAGAGTTGTCGCTGGGCGACAACCTTTGTTTTCTCGCGCCAAGTTCTCGCGACATTGCTCCAGGAGTCTGTTTTCTTGTTTTGACCGATTCTACCACTATCTTGACGATCTACTTCCTTATTGAGTTTTTCCCACTTTTCTGAACCCATATGTGTTCTACATATGGTCTTAGCCCCTAGGAATCCACGCTCCATCCACCCTAATGAACGCTCTATGCAACAATGGGTGCATCCGAGTTTGTATATTCACCAAGCCATGGAAGCAAGTCTAACTTGCGGGGTCCTATCCATCGTGCCGACCCTTCTAAGGTAAGGCTTCCGCACAATGCATCCGGACTCATAACCATGGACCCTTTTTTGGACACCATAATCCTTAACTTTAGAGAACTAGAGCCATAGTTAGGTTACAAACTCATGGCATCATGTTATGACTACTTGACTACTTGTGCATATCTTACTTGTGCATACCTTGTTTGTGATTAAACTTACCCTTTGTGTTGACTTGTTTCTTGTAAATATGTCTAAACATACTAACCAAGGACTTGTTTCTCTTATTTAACCCTCTTCTTTTTTATTAAGTCGAGTCATAGTTTATTTTTTATTTTTTATTTATTTATTATTGTAACAAAAACCTACAAAGTCAAACAATCTACAAGAAATTAGTGGGGAGCCGAGATACAATCTGGGCCCCCACCCCTTTAGCTATAGCGAATCCGATCCTGTTGAAGATGTGAGCAGCTGCACGAGCACCAACATCCCGAGTCCTAGCCTACACCTGAACCCGCTTCAGCAATGCAACAACATCCTTCTCTAATTCCCCCAATGAAGAAAAGGAGAAAGGAAGAAAACCATAACCAATAGCCCTGCAACTCGCCCCATACTTGTCTCGCTTCCGCTGAGCCGCAGCCGACACAACACGGCCAGGAACGAAGTCAGACAACCTAGATTGTGTCAAAGGAGAAGACCTCGTCAAGTCAACACATACATCAAGGCCTCTATCCCAGGCATAAAGCAACACATCTGCTGGTCGAAGAGCCCTGTCGTTCCCTCTAGTCAACCCAACGTTAACCTCCTTTCTTGCAGAAATCCCAGAGCGAAAACAAATATCACTAGGGTATCACGAACAACATTGTGCCGATGTTTAATATCCACCATCCCAGCACAAGATACTACATGATCCCCATATATATCCCCATCAAAAACCCTTGAGCAAGCAAAACACGGTGTCGAAACGGAGAACAAGGGAACACCTAACCGATAGCAAAGAACACAACGGTAAGTCTTACCATTCATAGTCTGACCCAAACTGATATTGGGACCGCTCGCAACCAGGCAGAAGTGTGATCCCCATGCTGGGACTTCCATAAGGCAACCTGATGCGGAGATAAGGAGAAAGTGGATTCTATAGATGTAGTGACCTTCGAAAAATATATATCTGCCAATTTCTTCATGAGTTTGGGGGCAGCAATCTCACTAAGGTTTCGCATAAGGTCAGTCTCCACAGTCCTATTAAAAAGACTAAGAGCACCATCGAAGGTCGGTCCTGGACCAACAATACCAGAATTGCGAAGAAGCATAGCCTGAAGACCAGATGACTGCAAACGTGACACAAGGAAAACATAGCGTCGAACATCACCCGCTGAATAGACACCTAATACACCATAAGAAAAAGGTAAGGTGGCAAGTCGCCATTGCCAATCACCAAAACCTGGTCTCGAAGCAGTTACAATACGCTCCAAAGAAGCACGAAGGGCCATATCAAAAGCCGCTTCAAAAAGACGAAGAGGACAAGTGCGCATAGAAAAGTAGAGTTTTGAAACCCCAGTACACGCATGAAGTAGTAACAACTCACATTGGGGATCATCAAGCTTAGCAACAACATCCATTAACACAACAGTCATCGACACTCTCTGCGAAACAAGCTCACCATAGAAAGAGGAATCTGCACTGACAGGACCACCAAGCAACTTAACATCATGTACATGACGAGCAATATCTGGAGGAAAGACACCGACCAGACGGCTACGTGGGTCCTTCGTGGGCCAGAAAACTTCCGTTTTCTCAACGTTCACATGGAGGCCGAGACGAGGTCCCTCCACCAAAATCAACTCCATAACCTTTCCTACCACCAAGGTGTCACCAATAATAGTGCCGTCATCCAAATACCAAGCCTGCAAACATAAGTCAAAAGAACCCCTGATTCGGCATACAAACGGATGGAGCACCAAAGCAAAAAGCAAAGGACCAAGAGGATCACCCTGCTGCATTCCTTGACTAGACCTTAAGGTATGCTCCCCATAAAACAGTCTGGCTGGAGAAGAGTAACAAAATTCAACCCAATGCGAGAGAGCTGGACAACGGAGACAGACCTCACGCAGTAAAGCCGTACGATCAACCAAATTAAAGGCATTCTGGAAATCCACCAGCAACATAGAGAGGGCAACATCACCACCACGAGCCTCAACCAAACAATTAACAGCATGAAGAATAGCCTCACCACCCGTTGGCACACCAACACCAAACTGAAGACCTCCTAAGTAGTTTCCCAAACGCGGACCAATTAAAGCAGCCCCAACCTTTGAAACCAGACGCCTTCAAACGGTACCCACAGCAATAGGCCGAATACCACCACAAGGCTTAACAAGTGGCGTGAGAGGAGCACTAGCGATATATTCTCTCAACACAACAGGACATTTCCCAGCGAGAAAGAGATTAACCACCTGCATAATAGAGACTACCAACTCATCCGAAATAGCAACTACAGCACCACTCAAGCAATCCATAAGGTGTTGAGCATGCAAGCCGTCTCTACCGCATGCCATACCACGCGGGAAACCCCTAATATGATCCAAAACAACAGCAGGAGTAGCAATAAGGTGCTGATCAACGGGAATATCCGGTAAGATAGGAGCCGGAAAGGAAGGGTGCTTATCTTGTAAATCTGCAAGAGTAGCATCATTGTAAGGGGCAAGACCAGGAGACGAGAGAACCCTTACCGCAGCAGTGTAATGCCCATCACAAATTTTTCTCTTACATTGCTTAATATTACGCACAGACAAATCATGCTCATCATCAGCATCCAACAAAGGTGGAGACACATCATCCAACGTGTCCTGCACAAGATGCACAGAACCACCAGGCTCACACCAAGATCGAATAGCAGCGGCGATACACTCATCCTGCCGCTGCCGCCTGACACCCGAAGAACACTCACGAATACTTCTTGGAGAAAAGGTTTTTAGAACACAGAGAGGCAACACAAGCAGTTGAACCCAACTAGAGACGTCATTAGGCTTGCAAATCACCTTATCAAGCGCTCCTTTGAGAACCCGAGAAAAACCCAAGCGAAACTTAGGAGGAATAGATTTCACCGAAGGAAACCGCTTAGATAGCAAACTATCCAGGAGAGCAACATCGAACGCAAAAAGAGGCTCATGAAGCACACTAGGAACAAGATCAGATACCTCCGAATATGGACCCTGCGGTTTAGGAAAACAATAAAGAACAAACTGAACAACACTATTCCCAAAATCAGGTGGGGCCACAATATCATCAAAACCAGGACCATGTCAACACTTCGTAAGAAGAGTATGTGTCTTGAAACACTCCCCACAAAGCCAAATGCCCATACGACGAAAGGTTGACTTTGCCTCTAAGAAATTAGTCAAATCAGAGGTAAAAGAGTTTTGGGTCATATCCCGCGCATCCACACAACAATGACGGTCACGGAGATGAGTGATCAAAGAGGTTTTTGTGAGCCCATTACCCCGACCATCATGACACCCAATTAGATCCACAAAAGGGCAATGAAATTGAACAATAGGAGGCATAACACCCAAATCACAACGCCACACAAACTGGACTTGAAACGACCCAAATCTGCACCAACATCGCAACAAAAACAGCACCAAATCAACACCAAAACTGCACCAAAAACAGCACCAAATACACACCCAAACTGCACCAAAACCAGCACCAAAAACAATCCCAAATAGCACCAAATACACTCCAAAACAGCACCAAAACAACACCAAAACCAGCACCAAATACACATCAAAACTGCACCAAAAACACCCCAAAGCTGCCCACAAACTGCCGGAACAAACTAGAAACGCAAACCTCAAAGTGACTAGAAACCGCAAACACCTAACAACACAAGCAAAAGCAAAAGAAGACTAATTACTTGCTGCAAGAAAATCACGCAGCAAAAAGCCCTCAAACTGACCAGAACACGACTTGGAAACTGCCGCCGATACCCACCCAAAACTCCACCCAAAATGCACCAAAAACTCCACCCAAAACCAGAGTACAACCAGACCTAAACCAGAGCCAAAACACCTGCAAAGTGACCAGAAAAACGCCAGAAATTATACCAGAAACGCACCCAAAAGCACTCTAAATAGTACCAGAAACTGCAGCCTAAAACACGCGCAATAGTAGCCTGAAAACACCCCTGAAACACGCCGGAAAACTCAGCAGAATAATGCCTAAACCACGCTTGAAAACGCACCAATTCCACCTTAAAAAACCCCTTAATTTCGCCTGAATTCTGCCTGGAAACCGCATCCTAACAACCAGAAACCAGAGACGCCACCGATATCACTTCTCTTGACTGAAGGACGCCTGAAAAATGCCGAGAATATTATTATTATTATTATTAGGAAAAATTGCGAGGAAGGTCCTTTTAAGGAGTCGACCTTGTGAGGAAGGTCCTTTTATGAACAAAGTGGTGAGGAAGGTCCTTTTATGACGTTTGGGTTGCGTGGAGGTTCCTTTGACCAAACTCCGACGTTGACTTCCGTTTTCTGGCAAAAAAAAAAGTCACGTGCTGTGCACGTGACCTCTTAAATCTGATTTTTTTCTTCCTTTTTTTCCCTTTTCCTTCCCTTTCCCTCTCATCTTCAATCACCACCGTTTATCATCATTAACAATCATGTGCGAGTCTCGTGATAAGGTTCAAATTGAACCCAAATTGGGGCTTTTGAGGGCCGAATCGCAGCTGCAATTAGTGCGGTGTTGGGAGGTTTTGATTGATGCATTGTCAGGTGGTCAGGCGTTCAGTGAAGGCTGCGATTTTGTGGGTTGCTAGGTGCGGTGGAGTGGAGGGAAAGAAGATGGAAATGGGTGGCTGCAGCTGCGAAGATGGGTTGTTGCGGGCTGGCTATTGAGTGGCTGATTGCTGCTCTTGCGCTACTGTTGGTGGCTTGCGGTTGAGGTGGTGTAGTGATGATGGTTGGTGGATGCGGTGAATTGGAGGTTCATGGTTGATTTGGGTGGTAATTTGGGCGGTTAAATGATGAATGGTGGTTCGATTTGGTATTGGAAATTGGTGGTTGAGGTGGTCCACAGTAGAGCAGGGGCTGCAGTTCTTGGAGTCGTGTGGGGGCGTAGCACCAGCTCGGTGTTTTGGTGGAGATGGTGAATTGGTTGCGGAGCGGCGGTGATTGAGAACAGTGGTGCGGTTGGTGGTGTGTAAAATAGGGGCAGTAGGTGGTTCGATGTGTGGCATGATAAGGAGAAGGAAAAGGGAAAAAAGAAAAAAAAAAAATCAGATTTAAGAGGTCACGTGCACAGCACGTGACTTTTTTTTTGCCGGAAAACGGAAGTCAACGCCGGAGTTTGGTCAAAGGACCTTCCACGCAACCCAAACGTCATAAAAGGACCTTCCTCACCACTTTGTTCATAAAATAACCTTCCTCACAAGGTCAAATCCTTAAAAGGACCTTCCTCGCAATTTTTCCTTATTATTATTATTTTATTTATTTATTTTGAGTCAAACTGGATTTTTAAACCTGTATACTGTACAAGCGTCAACTTGTTTTGGGAATATCTGGAGTTCTAGAAAGAGTTACGTGCCGTGCCACCTATGGATATGTAGCCCAGAGTTTTACATTTCATTTGGAATTCGTTTCGTCCCAATCGGAGTAACAGATAAAAAGTTATGACTGAAATACTACAGCTTGTCCAGTGTAGGAGTTTTTTTAGCGTCCAACCTTTTTTTTTTTTTTTATTTCTTTTCGTGTCAAGCTAGTCTTCGGCAATATTCTATTTCTTAGTCCTCTAATCCGTTTCAACTTGTATAAAATAGGATTGTAGATTTTTATTTTTATTTATTCCCATGAGTCCACTTTTGTAGAATTCTAGTCCATCTTCCTAGTGTTTTGTGATTATTGTGCTAACCTTAATATGTGTTCTTTGTCTTTGATTGTGGTTTAATCTTATTTATGACTAACATTTTTCAATAGATTGCTTTCACCTAGTAAATAGCACAAACATTAAAATTAGACAAAATTAATCTAGTTAATTTGTCTATCTTTTAGTCTTCCGGCTATTTGGTCCTTAAATCCTTCGTTTTTTCACACCGTTCTCATGTCTATTCACATGGTCATTACATGAGTCTTGAACATATCACTTACACTCACGAGTCTTCACACACTTTGTACTTACCTTTTTTTACACCTTGACCATGTCTTAGGTCCATGCATGAGTCGTCCTTTCCGTCATTTGAGTTAAGGGTCAATTCTATTCCCGGATTTTTCCATGTCTTTCCACAAATACACTCTTTCCCTTTACATCATTACATACCTTGCACTTTCCTTCTTATAACACTTTTCACATTCACATACTTTCCTCTTTCATGCTTTCCCCATACATATCCTTCACCACATACAATATGATCTTTCCCCATCTATGCATGTTGAATCGAGTTCGAGTCATGTGATTGAAAAAAAAACATACATGGTTTCCTTTTTTACAACCTTTGGTCAAGGAAAACACAAATCACGAGACGGGTTTCAACGACAAGATTTTATGTTTCTTTTCTTATTCTTGTTTTCCTTTCCCCAATAAGTCTAGCATAGGCACCCCTATCTTTTTCCTAGATTTAATTCATAAGTTTGATTTTTATTTTTTTTAACCCTTTTCATTTCAATAATATGAGAATTTATTTTCTTGCATATAATCATTGCATTTCAAAAATAAAAAATAAAAAAAATCCATGCTGAACTAAACATTAAGTATACCAATGATTTGAGGCACCCCTTGTAACCACATCATATTACCTTTACCCCCTTTTGAATATACAACCTCTCTTGATAAACCACTTTGAGCCTCGTCTAACGATTGACCTTTATTTTTCAACCTATATCCACCTAACCTTGGGATGAGATGGTGTGCAACTTATGTAATTTTCAAAGCAAAAGCTTGAGTGATTTTTACCAAAATTTCAAAAGGTTAAAAAAAAAACAATAAAAGTGTACAAAAGGGCAAGTTTTCCAATGTCTTTGATATGAACATGTCTCGGATTGCGTCTCTTATCAAGTGCTCGGCACCATGCCTGAGAAACATGAATGCCAAGTGAGTGATAGACCGCACGATCAGGATTTCCAACACTCATCCAAAGAAAATTCAAATACAAATTTTAAATGCAAAAAAAAAAACAATAGAGAGTTCAAAGTGAGAAACCTTAAGCGCACAAATACTAAAATTCAAACGCAAGGTTGCAAACCTTGGGGGCTTATTTTGGGTCTTAAACCTTCATCCTTTCTTCTTCAAGCTTTAGTCTAACCCCATTAAAACACTTGAAAGACCACCTTGAGGTGTACACACACTTGTGCGACGTTTGGCTAGAGCTACGTTCGGCCTGATTCCTAACGGATACGTAGGCAACCTCACATTGGGGTGCAACCGTAATATAAATATTTTTCCACATTTGGCTCTTCTCAAAATATTTTTCCACACCCTTAGCCTTTGCAGCCTAACCTTAGTATCACTCTCACACACATCACAAATACATAGCCAAATCATCCTTCCCTTAGGAACCCTTTGTCATGAAATCTTGATACAACCTTGAAGCATACCTTGTCATCTTTGAATCACTCATTATCATAATCATCATTGCATCATAAAGTATGAAGTACTTAGCCTCCGCGCCTAAGTTATCCAAATACTTTCATTATCGAATCATCAAACTTTGCACCATGAGATACAACATCAACTCATACACTTGATTAAGCTCATTCAACATGTAACCATTGCTTGATTCATTCTTTTAATCTTGAGGAATTTTAGAGACTTCATCTTTCAACAACATTCTACCTTTATTCATTTTCATGTCTTTTTTATTTTCGGGAGAAAGACGTTATCATCAAATCGAGTTGAGTGTACACACACGAGGCGTACGTACGATATACACATCAAGTCATATCAAATCGAGTTGAGTCTGCACACACGTGTCAAAGAATATCGAGCCGATTTGAGTACATTGAGTCACACAATGAGTTGAGTACACCAAGCCTTGGGTCAACCTCAAGAAAGCTATAAATATGACACTACTACATTTTTTACCTAATGCAACGGTAAAGACAGAGCTAATACAACGGCTCATCTATTACCGTTGTATTAGACAAGGCTAATACAACGACATCATGTTAATTATATCAAAAAGTGGGCTAATACAACAGTTTTAAAAAACCGTTGCATTAGGCCAACTAATCCAACGACTCATTTTGGCTAATCCAACGGCACATTCTAATCCTACGCCCTCCTAGGCTAATCCAACGGCAAAATGGCTAATGCAACGGCACTGTTTTTATATAGGTGCCAAAACGAAATATTCATTTATTAACTTCCCTCCTCATTTTCCCCCAAATATTCCTCTCCCTACGCGCGATACACAGGCCATCCATATTCTTCCCTAATTCTCATTTTGAGCTCTGCTTTCACCGTTAACGCCCTTCAATCAGTCTTCACCGTTAACCATTTTTAGCTCTGCTTTCACGAATCATTCTTCTTTACATTTAATTTCGCCCAGCTTTGTTCACAAATTCACATTTTTTTCCCAATTCACGATTTGCCCAGCTTTGTTCACAAGTAGATCAGGCAAAGGAAGGTGCTGACGGTAGCGGTGGTGGTGGCTGATTGCTCGACTCTTGCATGTCACAAATTTCCTCGGATCTTTTAAGGTATACCTCAATTTGCTCGAATCTCTGGTGTCTTTGTGTTTAGGGTTTGTGTTAATTGAATTTTGTTTTTGTGTTTATGCCGGTGAATGGTTTGGTTTTAATTTTTTCGGGTTTATGTCAAATAATACACAAAGGAGTATATAATCTGGGTTTGAAATTTTCTGGGTTTCAATTCTTCTGGGTTCGAATTTTGATAAGGGCCATTTATGCAACTATTCGGGATTCATTTCCTTACCATTTCCCTCCATTTAACGTTTGTTTAGCCCTATTTTGCCGCGCTTCCCCATATATTGCACAACATTGCCATTTCCCTCGTACTTCCCCTCTACTTTACCTTTTTGTACTGTTTTTGGGTGTTTTCCTGTGTTTTGCAGGTAAACCGATCGATACGTGAAGTAGAGGAAAGTTCGGGATAGTTTCGAGAGCTGGTTTTATGAGTAAATCAAGTGAGGAGCATCTGATCAGGCTGTACCCAGGAGAGCCCTCTCTCCCACTCTGCGCGGGTGCGCAATTCAAGAGAGAGGGCGCGCAATCGAGATGAAATCAGAGTTGTGTCCCCTGTAAATGCCTCGCGCGCCATGTAAAGGGCGCGCACACTAACCTGCGCGGGCGCGAAGATGACTGGAAAGGGCGCGCAGCTTGGCTTGAAAAATCAAAAAAACTTTCTGTAGATGGCAATCGCGCCCTGTAGAGGGCGCGCACAGTAGTCTGCGCGGGCGCGCAGATCGAAGTAGAGGGTGCGCACGTCCGTCAGGCCAGCCCGTTTTATTTCCTATTTAAATGCTGATTTGGGGAATGAAGAGGGCAGCTATTCCATTTAGGGCAAAGTGCTTAGAACATTTCTAAAGAGAGAATAGCCTCCATTAATGCTCTTATAAGTTTCTAGAGAGAGAAAGTTTAGATTATTAGTTTTTTATCATCAAAACTTTAGTCTTTAATCTAGACTAGTGCTTTGATCATCCTTGTAATCAAGATCGGAGCATTCTATTGGATTTTTTGGTGGTTCACCATTGAAGGTTCAAAGACCCATTTTCTTATTTCAATACAAAGTTGAAGCTTTGTGAGCTGTTACTATCTTAATCTCTTTTATTTTGGTTTATTTAAATATTTCAAGTATTATTGATAGTTATGTTTATGACTTTGATTATGGCCAATATTTGGGTATTGTTGATATGGGTAGTTTCTCTCTCCTAGGCTAAACTTTAGCTAAAGGAAGGGGAATGGATGACTTGGTTGCTATTCGATTAAATACTTGATTTTTGGGGATTTAAACCCTTGTTGTATGAACTTGTGCTTATTGTTGTATGGTTGATGTTGTGCACCATTGACCATATTATTACATGTCCTAATTGATGCGCGGGAGTGATCATGTTAGGATAGACCGTAGTTTATACATTGCTTAATCAATTGCATGGGAATGAGTTGTGTTAAGTAAGATCTTTGATCCCTTGGTTGTGAATCCTTGATTATCTATGTGTTTAGCTCTTAATCTCCAAGTTTGATGTTCCCCGATCCCCCTAGCGTTTTTAATCTCATAGTTTCTAATCCTTGTTAGTCTCTGTTAATTGTTAGAGTAATTTTGTTAGCCTTAGTTGTTTGTTGCCTGGTTTTACTCCACTCTTATTCATATACACCCTTTTCAAGCCTCTTTCGTTAGCACTTAGCTTCACAATTTCCCGTTTCTTCGTGGATTCGACCCTTGCTTGCCTTTATACTCGTTTAGGTAAACTAGGATTAATTTGATAGGAAAAGTGTATTAACGACGACATTCCATTCCTCATCAAATTTGGGCGCCGTTGCCGGGGAGACGGTCTAATTTGTGTTGCTTTAGAGTCTTATTTTCTTTTACTTTGAGTCATTTGATTGTGATTGTCAGTGCTAATCGTGTGTTTAGCTTAGTCGAATGAAAAGGAGATCACAGGGACCACTTACATATCCACTTGATCACGAACTCGAACGCACCTTGAGACAAGTTAGAAGACTTTTTAACGAATTTAACAGAGGGTTTGGTTCGATACTTGATTGTGATAGTGATTCTTCTCCCTTTGCTAGTGAAGCTACTACCGATATGGCAGAGCATGAGCAAGAGAATGACCTTTCTTTATTTCGAGAATTTGGGAATCCGGAGGGATATGAGCTCACCGGAGGCATCTTGTTGCCTATTACCGAGACAAACTTCACCATCCATCCTCAATACACAAGGATGGTACAATCTGAGCAATTTTCCGGATCCCCAAGTGAGGACCCAATAGAGCATCTTGATCGATTCCTTGAACTATGTGCTATGATACAAACAAATCAAGTGAGCCAAGATTATATACGAATGCATCTTTTCCGACAATCCCTTACGGTAAGGGCAAAGAAGTGGCTCAAATATGTCAAGCCTAATTCTCTCACTACATTGAAGGAGGTTGTGAAGGCCTTCTTGAAGAGATTCATCTCCGAAAAGACAACCGCCGAGATGAGAAGGAAGATAGCCTCCTTTGAGCAAGATTCGGATGAAACTTTGGGAGAAGCTTGGGAGAGATTTAAGGAATTAGTTCAAGCATGCCCACACCATGAATACAACCAAAGTTTGCTTATGAGATTCTTCTACGATGGTCTAGAGCCGATGTCTAGAGCCAACCTAGATGCGGGAGCCTGAGGGCAATTGATTAAAATCCCTCAAAATCAAGTTGAAGCCACAATAGAAGAAGTTGCAAAGAATTACTCATGGGGAGGCCGAAGGAAGCCTCAAGCAAAAAAGGGAGGAAGATATGAATTGGAAAAAGTTGATCAACTCCAACATCAAATCGATCTTTTGAACAAGGGGTTGCAAAAACTAAATGTGGGTGGAAATGCCGGTTCGAGCTCCTCCCAAGTCAATGCCTTCTCATGTGAAATTTGTTGTGGAACAAACCATGATACCTCTTATTGTGGGGGTTTGAGTCCCAAACACATTAATGCTTACAATACTAGACAAGATGGTTATAGGGGGAACAATAGTGGATTAGCTTGGAGGCAACCACCACCGGGCTTCAATAATCAACCTCAACAACATGTTGAGCCTCCCTTCAATCCGCAACCAACAAACCCACCACAAAACCAAAACCGAAGAGGATACTACTAAAGACCTTACCAAAACCAATATAACTACCAAAATCAAACCCAATACCCACAAAAACATCAAGAGCAAACACAATCACAACCCGACTCAACACAAACCCAAATTCTCCAACAACTCCAAGCCATGAATCAACAAATCCAAGAGCTTAAGGCTCACAACAAGATAGTTGATTCTCAATTAGCTCAAGTGGCCGAAAATTCATCCTTAAACTCTTCTTCTAAACTACCCGGACAACCAAACACAAACCCATCTCACAACCTCAAACAACCCGACACATGCAAGGCGATCACCTTGAGATCGGGTGCTTCTTATGAAGGCCCAAAAGGGAGTGAGGAGGAAGAGAAATAAGGGGAAGATAAGAAGGGAAATGAGGAGGTAAATGTTGAGAAAGAAGTTGGAGACAAGAAGTCCAAGGGTAAGGACCCCATTGACACTAGAAAGTATGAGAATCCGGTACCTTATCCCGGGAGGGTTGCGGAGCGAAAATTGAATGACAAATTTGCAAAATTTCTTGATGTGATGAAAGGGTTACACATCAACCTACCTTTCCTTGAAGTGGTGACGCAAATGCCATCTTATGCGAAGTTCCTCAAAGATATCCTATCGAACAAAAGGAAGCTCAAAGATGAATTTATTACGCTTCCACATCAAGTGAGTGCGCTTGTTCAACATAAGATGCCAAAGAAGCAAAGAGACCCCGGAAGTTTCACATTGCCGGTCAAGATTGGCAACTTGGAAGCCAAAGGAGCTCTAGCCGACCTTGGGGCTAGTGTTAGCCTAATCCCATTATCCATTGCTCAACAATTGAATATCGAGATGATACCCACAAGAAAGACCATTCAACTAGCCGACCGATCGGTTAAGTTGCCTTGCGGAGAAATTGAAGAAGTCCCCATTCAAGTGGGACACATTTATGTACCTTGTGATTTTGTTGTGATGGATATGGAGGAGGATAAGAACACTCCTTTGATTCTTGGAAGGGAGACATTGAAGACATTGGGGGCCGTCATTAATTGCAAAAACAATACCATTACTTGTGAAGTAGCCGATGAAAAGATTGTTTTTGAATTCTCTAAGCTACTCAAGACCCCCATGGTTGAGAAGTGTTATAGGGTTGATGTGGTGAGTGAGGAGTTAGATCGTTTGGGAAGGGTTATGATGAGTCCTCAAGATCCAATGGTTGAAGCTCTTACATGCGAGGAAGAGTACTACTCTCAAGAAGCAAAGGAGTTTGTCATGACCATTGAAGAAGCCAAAAGAGAGGAAGAGAACGATCCTAAGCATGATGAGCTAGCTCTAGAAGAGGAGAAATTGGAGGAGAGTTCTAAGCCTCCTCCCAAGGTAGAACTCAAACCCCTTCCCCCTTCTTTGAAATATGCTTATCTTGGAAATGAAGGGGAATACCCTATTATTGTCAATGCTACCCTTGATGGGCTTGATTTGGAAAAATTGCTTGTTGTTTTGAGAAAATATAGAAATGTGATAGGGCATAGCATTGATGATATTAAGGGTATTAGCCCTTCGTTGTGCATGCATCGAATCCATCTTCAGAATGATGATGCCACCTCCATTGAGCCTCAAATAAGGTTGAATCCCAACCTTAAAGAGGTAGTAAAAAAGGATATTTTAAAACTACGTGAAGTGGGGATTATCTATGCTATCTCCAATAGAAAATGGGTAAGCCCGGTTCACGTAGTTCCTAAGAAAGGTGGCATGACCATAATCAAGAATGAGAAGGGAGAGGACATCTCCACCCAAACTGTGACCGGGTGGAGAATGTGCATCGATTATAGGAAGTTGAATAAAAATACAAAGAAAGATCACTTCCCTCTCCCTTTCATCGATCAAATGTTGGAAAGGTTATCAAAGCATGCCTTCTATTGCTTCTTAGATGGATACTCAGGATTTTTCCAAATCCCAATCCACCCTAAGGATCAAGAGAATACCACTTTCACTTGTCCGTATGGGACATTCGCATACCGAAGGATGCCCTTCGGACTATGCAATGCCCTATCGACTTTCCAACGATGCATGACCTCCATTTTTTCTGAAATGTTGGAGAATGAAATTGAAGTATTCATGGATGATTTCAGTGTGGGCGGCTCCTCTTTTGACATGTGCTTATTTAACCTTGAAAAAGACTTGAAGCGATGTCAAGAGACGAGCCTTGTTTTAAATTGGGAAAAATGCCATTTTATGGTTGAGGAAGGGATTGTCCTCGGCCATAAGGTGTCAAAAAATGGGATTGAAGTTGATCCGGCTAAAGTGTCGGCAATAACCAAGCTACCCCCGCCTACTTCCATTACGGGAGTAAGGGCTTTATTGGGGCACGCGGGTTTTTACCGGAGGTTTATCAAAGATTTCTCTACTATATCTAAACCTTTAACCGGATTACTTCAAAAGGAAAAAGATTTTTGTATTGATGAGAGTTACCTTCGAGCCTTTAATAAGCTTAATGAAGCTCTCACATCTGCTCCTGTAGTGCAAGCTCCAGATTGGAGCTTGCCATTTGAACTAATGTGCGATGCTAGTGACTTTGCAGTAGGAGCCGCATTAGGTCAAAGAGCAGGAGGCAAGCTGCATGTTATTTCCTATGCTAGTAGAACTTTGGATGATGCTCAAAAGAATTATACTACTACGGAGAAGGAAATGCTTGCAGTTGTGTTTGCTATGGACAAGTTTCGGTCCTATCTTGTTTTCTCCAAAGTGATAGTGTACACAGACCACGCTGCGGTGCGGTACTTAATGAACAAGAAGGATGCAAAGCCTAGGCTAATATGATAGGTCCTCCTTCTACAAGATTTTGATCAAAATGAGGGATAAGAAGGGGGCCGAGAACCATGTTGCCGATCACGTGTCTAGATTACCACATAATAATGTTGAAAGTGTTCCGATAAATGAGGAGATGGGTGTTGAGACCCTTATGGCTATCGCTTCTTCTCCTAGCCCGTGGTTTGCGGATTTCGCAAATTACTTAGCTAGTGGAATTATCCCATACCAATACTCATCTCAACAAAAGAAGAGATTTTTCAAGGAAGTAAGGCGTTATTTTTGGGATGACCCATTATTATTCAAACAATGTGGAGATGGTATATTCTGGAGGTGTGTCCCGGACCATGAAATTGAGAGCGTGCTCGAACATTGCCATTCACTACCGTGTGGAGGACATGGTGGTGTAACTAAAACTGTGGCTAAAATCTCTCAATCTCTAATCTGGTGGCCTACCATGCATCGTGATGCCCAACGATACATATCTAGGTGTGATAGGTGCTAAAGGGCGGGAGGCATCACAAAACGGGATGAAATGCCTCAATTAGGTATCCTTGAAGTTGAACCATTTGATGTTTGGGGGGTTGACTTCATGGGTCCCTTCGTGTCCTCATGCGGAAATGCTTATATATTGGTTGCGGTTGACTACGTGACCAAGTGGATAAAGGCTATACCATCGCCAACCAACGACCAAAAAGTAGTCCTCAAGCTTCTAAGGAAGATCATATTTCCAAGATTTGGGGTGCCCTGGACTCTAATTAGTGATGGTGGATCGCACTTTGCGAAGAAGCAACTTGAGGCCTTCCTCAAGAAAAATGGTGTCCACCATAAAGTAGGGCTCCCCTATCATCCCCAAACTCAAGGCCAAGTTAAGGTATCAAACCGAGAGATCAAGAACCTACTTGAGAGGATGGTGAACCGGACTAGAAAGGATTGGTCCCTCAAACTTGATGATACTCTATGGGCCCTTAGAACGGCCTACAAAACCCCTATAAGAACAACCCCATACCGGTTGGTTTATGGCAAGGCTTGCCATCTTCCGATAGAGTTAGAACATAAGGCTTGGTGGGCCATCAAGGAGCTTAATATGGACCTTAGGGAAGCCAGAAAGAAAATATTGATGAAATTGAATGAATTAGAGGAGCTTTGTTTCGATGCGTATGAGAATTCAAGGCTTTATAAGGAGCAATTAAAAAAGTGGCACGATCAAAGGATAAAGTTTAAAGAATTCAAGGTTGGAGATGAAGTTCTACTTTTCAACTCTAGACTTCGTCTTTTCCCTAGGAAACTGAAATCCAAGTGGTCCGGTCCTTTCAAGATTTCTAATGTTACTCCTTATGGGTCCTTTGAGTTAGATGCGGGCAATCATAAGTTTTGGGTTAACGAACACCGCATCAAACTCTATCATTCAAGGAATGAAGTTGGTCGTATTGAGTGCCTTAGGCTTGATCCCATGGATTACGAGCCTTCCCTTGTAGAGATTTAATGAATCGGAGCAACGGTCAAGCTAATGACCTCAAAAAGAAGCGCTTCTCGGGAGGCAACCCGGGCCCTTTCTCCCTTTTATCCTTTGAGTTTTTGATTTTTCGTAGTTAGATTTTATGATTGGATCTAATCCCTAGTTGTTTTTATTGTAGGTCAAGTAGGCCTAAGGAAGGAGAACAATAAAGAGGATTAATGACATTCACGCTCGTTTGATGATCTCGGGATGAGAGCTCTCGAAGCCAATTCCGTAATATAGGAGTATTGTCGTTTTGAACTTGAACTTTTATATGTTTTTAATGGGGTTTGTAATATCGATAAACAATTTAGTTTGATGTGTTAGGAATTTTTAGTAGAGATAGAGAACATTTTGAGATTGATTGTAGGAGGAAAAATATTCTGTAGATGTCTTGAGAGGGCTCTACAGGGCGTGCAAGTGTTAAGGCCAACTGAAGAAAGTTTATGTAGATAGCATGAGAGCCCTCTACAGGGCGCGCAGAGTCCCTAGCGCAGGCGCGCACACTTTCTGAAAAAAGGGCCAATGTTTCTGTAAATGGCATTCGCGCCCGTGAGAGGGCTCTCTCACAGGTCTGCGCAGGTGCGCAGGATGGTTTACGCGGGCGCGCACGTTACCAGTCTAGAAAAAAAACGGTAGGTATGCTTTCTTTCACCCCCATTTTCACTCTCAATCTCTCACTTCTCTCTCTCTCCTAAACCCTAACCTCCATTACTAACCTCTCTAATACCTCACAACCTCCACCTTTCCTCCCCAAATCTCCCTCAAAATTCATCAAACACTCACCAAAATCTCATTTTACACAATTTTTCTCATCAAAAACCCTTGAATCTCACCCAAGAGATTTCAAGAAAACCCCAAAAACCCCAATCTCCCATTGCACGAACCTAGCCTCCTCGGTGAAGTTTTTGTTCGAATTTTTTTCTTCAAGAAGGTATATCTAATTTCCTAAGCCTAATTTTCATTACATTTTGATAGAATTCATGATAGGCTTCTTGAATTTGTGATGTTTTTGGGGAAAATTTTAGACTCAATTGAAATGCATGTGGGTATTTTTGCAATTCTTATGATTATATTGACATGTATATGAGTATTCTTGCAAATCTGTAATTCTAATGAAATACTTGTGGATAATTTGCAAATTTTGGGATTTTCTTGAAATAGTTAGGGGATTGTGAATTGTTGGATATAAATATTTGTGGTTCTATGATTTGTAAATTGTTGGCCATTGATTTCATGATGTGTGTGGGTAGTTTGTGAATTTTGGGATTTGTTTGGGTACTATGTAAATTTCATGAGCTCCTTGCCTATTGACTAACTTTGTTACGTTGTTGTTGTATTTGTTGTACTAATTGTTGTTTTGTAGGATTTCACTTGATAGTGCAATTGAATTTTTGGGTTGGTATAATTTCGGTGATTTGGTGTGGAATTCTTTGTGGTATAAGTTTTTGAGAAGTGTTTGGGGCGAAGATGTTGACACTTGGTAGAAAACGATCAAAGAGCGGGAAGGAACCACAATCTTCCCAATCCCAACAAAATCCACCACCTCTACCCCCTCTTACCTTCCAAAATAACAACCACGAAGCCAATTACAAAAAAATGAGAGAGAGGAAGCTTAGACCCTCCAAACACTATTACCGTCTTGCCACCACAAGCTTAGGTGTTGACGAAGACATTTGGGTACTCTTTGAAAACCTCAATTTGGGTACCTTTGTGAACTCGGCTTTCAACACCTACCTTGAGCCAACTCTTGAATTCTTTTCCACTTTCTCCTGTGAAGCTGTGGGTGATGATGACTTCAGAGTCACCTTCCAGCTTTTCAACAAAACTCATAAACTATCCTTGAGAGAACTCAACATTGCCCTGGACTTTAATCCAGATGCCAACCTTGTCGCTCCCGAGAAGTCCTCCTTCGAAGGTTATAATGATACTCATTGGTGGAGAGCGATCACGAGGAAAGAAGAATTCAACGGCCGTTACTCCTTAGCCAGTGAGATAGTTCACCCGGCCCTAAGAATCATGCACCGTATACTTGGATACGCTATTTTCAACAAGCAGGATTTAGGGAAGATGTCTAGAGAGGAAATTCTCACTCTGTGGTTCGCTACTCAGCCTGCCTTAGGCTGAAGAGTGAACCTGGGCTACTTCTTCATCAAAAATTGCTTATCAATCGCCAAGGGGAAGAAGACCGACGAAATTGCCTGTGGGAGTATGGTAACAATGTTAGCCCTGAAGCTTGGGCATGGGGACCTCCTCCCCTCTTGCACTATGGTTGGGAATAGCGGTGACATCCTTCTCAATCTCGATCAATTTAAAAGGTTGGGATTCATTGCCTTCACCCCTAAAGAGGGATTCTATGATTGGTTGGTGTCTCATGCACACCATTGCTTTCTCCCAAATCCAACACTTACCTCCTTCCAAAGGGAATCCAGAAACATCTACTGGGTTAGGAGGGACAATGGTGTCCTTCCTGGAGCCGATTGAGGAGGGGGCCCTGTAATTGAGCAGGATGATGTGGAGATGATGGAACAATAACAAGAACAACAACAGCAACAACAACAACAACAACAACAACAACAACAACAGTTCTTCCAAAGCCAAGGCTTGGAAAGCCTTGAGCAGCAAATGGGGAGCCTCCAGTTGGGTGTTCAAAGCCTATTTGAAACCCAACAAGGTATGTTTCTCCAACATCAGTCTATTTACGGTATGCATGTAGATAGAGGCGATGTCACGCCTTCGGTCAATTATCCATATTGGCCACCACATCATGGCCTAGTGCCATCGTGGGGGGGTGACAACGCCCCTACCTACCGCTATTGGCAAGGACCTTCCGAGCCAAATAGGGTGCGTCGAGATTTCCCTGACTCATCCGGGTCCTATGATTATAGGTTGTCGGGTGGTAGTGATTATAGGGGTGACCCCAATTACCCCTATGTTGACCCCACCCACCCCCAACCCCTAACCATGCCCCCCCCAATTCGACCCGTTGCCTACTCGGCAACAAGACCTCTTCCGAGGTCATTATGGTTGGCCTCCAGGCTACACTGGAGGTTGGGATCCCCATGGCCCACTTGAAGGCTTTTCCTACGGGGATAAGGGGCCGGACTCCGGTGATGCTGGCCCTAGTGGGCACTAGCCCCCTGTTTTTCTTGGTTATCCCCCTGTCCTTCCCTTCCCTTGTTTTGTCTTGGAGCACCGGGGTCGTTACTCCTTCTAAGTGTGGGGGGGTATAAGTGTCAGGTGTCGATTCTTTTGTATATAAGAGGCTTGCATCACTATAGTGTGGGGGGGGGGGGAATCTTAGCTTGTTGTCTATTTACGCTGCTTTTATTTGATATCCTGTTGTTTTTGCTGTTTATGATGAAAAGGTCTAATCCCTTGTGTATAGTTTATGTTCCTTTTATTTCTTTCTTTTGGCGTGTTTTCCTTGTTTCACTGATGCATGTTGAAGAAGGAATTTCAAAAACAACTTACCCGCGCTTCAAATTGCAAACCTGATGGTGAGTATGGTATGACTACACATTCCAAATTCAAGCGGCATACGGTGAGACCCTTCCTTTTTCTTTTTGGTGTGTTTAGTCTTTTCTTAGCTTAGAACTGAGTTGAATGGTTCGAGGATGTTTGCATACGGTTCCAAGGAACCTGGGATCGTTGGTCTTGTTACCGAACGATCACTTGTATGTCGATTGGGATTTATTTGGATCTTTATGCCTCATATGTGAACCTTCTTGATTTCTTCCTTCTTTTATTTCATTTTCTTTGGTGTGACAAGCATAATTATGGCATGCTGATATGGTTGCGTTTTGGAACTTGCTTGCTATATTTGGACTCTATCTCCGTGATGATGCGCCCTAGAATGCTTGTCTTTTCTTAATTTTGTGATGAGATGCACATTTTGAGATTGCTTTTGGTTGAATTTGACGAGCCTTAGCTAAGGTAGCAAGGGTAAGAACTTGTGAGAGCGTTTAAACCCCTAGTTCATGGGATGTGGTAAGATGGAGTTGCTCCCTGTAGTGGATTTGAAGCCCTCTAGTTGGTATTTTCTTACTTCTCTCATCCTTTGTGAGGTTCACTTTATTCAAGCCTTCATCAATTTGTTAAGCGGCGTTTTAGGATCCTCGACTATGCATGTTTGAATCCTTGTGTTGATTACTAGCTCCCGAGATCGTGACCTAGGACTTTTAGGGGAGGAAAAGGGCACTATTTCTCATTTTTGTTTATATTTTCTTTTATTTAATTACAAATTTTCTTTTCCTTTTTGCATCAACCTTCTTGCCAACCAATTTGAGCCTAATGTTTTCCCATTCTTGTCTCAACCTCATTACAAGCCTAACGACCTATGTTTACCAACCCTTTTAGTTAGTGAAGCAGTGGGTTTGTGTGGCCAATGTGAAGAACGTCATGAATATGAGCATGAATCTTTTGCGAAATTGGTTTGTAAGCCTAAAGTTGAGCATGCAAGGAAGATTTGAGAAGAGTGAAAAAAAAACCCTATGTTGTATATAATTGAATAAGGTTGATAATGCGATGAAATTAAAATTATGGGTATTCATTTGAATTGTGGTTGTGACTTGAATTTCGTCTATGAGAATTTGCAATTCTTGTGCTTCACTTAGGACTTGCCACCACTATTTCAAATGTTCTCCCTACCTCTACTTTGAGCCGTGTCATTACAACTCGTGTGAAGCCCCTTTGACTTTAAGAGTACGTGGTCAAAAACCGGTGGAGGGAGATGGTTTTCAACCCTGTGGAAAGAGCGTGCATAGTTGAGATGTCGGGATGATCTTTTACCTCTTCAAAATAATTCTTTTTCCGGTTCCTTCGTGGAACCATGAGGAGCCACCTAGGGGGATGATTTGAGACTAGTGGGGGGAGGAAGACTCACCAGTTCTCTATTCTTGGTTGAGGCTTGACTCTTGCAATCTTTAGCATCTTGAGGAGTGCATGCATCATGTAATTGAGAATAGCTAATATTCTTTGATGTTTTTAAAATGGTCGAGACCGAATAAAGCATTTGTCCATTTTGAAATCTAATGTTGTTTTTCCAAGCCATGCCATATTATATTTGTATTTGTGGTGTTTGTTTTATCTTTCTTTTTTTTGTCTTGCTTGAGGACAAGAAAGAGGTAAGTGTGGGGGAATTTGATAAGGGGCATTTATGCCACTATTCGATATTCATTTCCTTACCATTTTCCTCCAATTTTCGCTTGTTTAGCCCTATTTTTCCGTGCTTCCCCATATATTGCACAACAATGCCATTTCCCTCGTACTTCCCCTCTACTTTACCTTTTTGTACTGTTTTTGGGTGTTTTCCTATGTTTTTCAATAAACCGATCGATACGTGAAGTAGAGGAAAGTTCGGGATAGTTTCGAGAGCCGATTTCATGAGCAAATCAAGTGAGGAGCATCTGATCAGGCTGCGCGCCCAGGAGAGCCCTCTCTCCCACTCTGCGCGGGCGCGCAATTCAAGAGAGAGGGCGCGCAATCGAGATGAAATCAGAATTGTGTCCCCTGTAAATGCCTCGCGCGCCCTGTGGAGGGCGCGCACACTGACCTGCGCGGGCGCGAAGATGACTGGAAAGGGCGCGCAGCTTGGCTTGAAAAATCAGGAAAACTTTCTGTAGATGGCAATTGCGCCCTGTAGAGGGCACGCACTATAGCCTGCGCGGGCGCGCAGATCGAAGTAGAGGGCGTGCACGTCCGTCAGGCCAGCCCGTTTTATTTCCTATTTAAATGTTGATTTGGGGAATGAAGAGGGCAGCTATTCCATTTAGGGCAAAGTGCTTAGAACATTTCTAAAGAGAGAATAGCCTCCATTAATGCTCTTATAAGTTTCTAGAGAGAGAAAGTTCAGATTATTAGTTTTTTATCATCCAAACTTTAGTCTTTAATCTAGATTAGTGCTTTGATCATCCTTGTAATCAAGATCGGAGCATTTTATTGGATTTTTGGTGGTTCACCATTGAAGGTTCAAATACCCATTTTCTTATTTCAATACAAAGTTGAAGCTTTCTGAGCTCTCTCTATCTTAATCTCTTTTATTTTGGTTTATTTACATATTTCAAGTATTATTGATAGTTATTTTTATGATTTTGATTATGGCCAATATTTTGGGTATTGTTGATATGGGTAGTTTCTCTCTCCAAGGCTAGACTTTAGCTAGGGGAAGGGGAATGGATGACTTGGTTGCTATTCGATTAAATACTTGATTTTTGGGGATTTAAACCCTTGTTGTATGAACTTGTGCTTATTGTTATATGGTTGATGTTGTGCACCATTGACCATATTATTACATGTCCTACTTGATGCGCGGGAGTGATCATGTTAGGATAGACCGTAGTTTATACATTTCTTAATCAATTGCATGGGAATGAGTTGTGTTAAGTAAGATCTTTGATCCCTTGGTTGTGAATCCTTGATTATCTATGTGTTTAGCTCTTAATCTCCAAGTTTGATGTTCCCCGATCCCCCTAGCGTTTTTAATCTCATAGTTTCTAATCCTTGTTAGTCTTTGTTAATTGTTAGAGTAATTTTGTTAGCCTTAGTTGTTTGTTGCCTGGTTTTACTCCACTCTTATTCATATACACCCTTTTCAAGCCTCTTTCGTTAGCACTTAGCTTCACAATTTCCCGTTTCTCCGTGAATTCGACCCTTGCTTACCTTTATACTCGTTTAGGTAAACTAGTATTAATTTGATAGGAAAAGTGTATTAACGACGATATTCCATTCCTCATCAAATTTTTGTACAGTATAATTGTATTATGCCTTGTGTTATGTTGGATTGAAATAATTGTAATATGCATTTGTGTTATGTTGTCTCCAACTTGAAATGGAGCATACCATAGCAAGGCTGAATAAACTTGAAATTGGTTTCATAAATTTGTTAATAAAGAGGTGAAACAAGTTATTTTTCATTTGGGATGTTACTTGATGAAAATATTGAATTTGAAATGAAATTTTTATCAGCTATAAATTGTGCAATCTATCTCTTCAATCTAAAAGGCACATCATTGCTGGGTTAATTTATGTTCAAAAATCTTGAAGTTAATTTCTTTGGACTACCCCCTCGAAGGAAAATAGTTATTTAGTTGAAGTTCCTAGCATGTAGAGTTGTAGAATGTAGATAGAAGAAGTTTGTCCAAAAAAGTTTTATAATGTAAGAGCTCAACAACAGTCTTTGTATTACATCTCAATGATAAACTTCCCAAAAAATATCCTATGAAGAGAGAGTTCAAGTGCGTCAGTTCGTAAGCACTCTACAATCTGCCACTAAGGTAATTCTCTTTGAGAGTCTGAAGTGCTTCTCTTATCAAATCTTCATCATGATTAAAGTGCTTCAAGCATATTAGCCTCTATGCCACACGGTAAAGCATCTGAATGGTATAGTATTGCAATTCATTCACCTCCATCTTCTTAGCTTCCTTCACAAAATAATATTCAAATGTGACTACTAGACAACATAAATCTTTCTGACATATTGAAAGAGTCAAACCATCTTGAGAGGCTAGAAGTTTAGTACATGTTGATATTAAGAGCGAAAAATGACTTTACAATGTTCTACTATTTGTTAGGTTCTAATTCGGTTGCAGAAAAAGAGAGAAATAAAGTTGTTCTTAGGCTGAATTGAAAATACAAAATCACAGGGCCATCAAAATGAAAATGTAAAAATAAATGAAACTCGGGTTTATTAGTGAGTAAAATTGTCTTTTTCTTTTGTCCTTTTAAAGGTGCAACTGTAAGTACATATTTTTAAGTTGAATATGATATTTTCAGTTGCTTGAATATGTTGATCATAGGGTTTGGAAAGGCGATTGAACTGGGCAACTAGCTAATCAAAACCCAATCCTATAGCTCTTGTAGAATAAAAACTTTGCATTTTCTAAAATGATGGTATACCCTTCATGAACTATGCTTAGAATGTTTTATTGATTTGGTAGCGTAAGTAGAGGATACTTATCTGTTGATTGTCCTGTTTTTACTAACCTGTTACCTCGAGAACAATGGACTTTCAGGGTTTCATCCTTTCATCTCATACATCCTATGGGAAAATTAATATCAATGTTGAAAGTTTGAAACTGTCATGAGTTGCTGCAGGTCTTGGTCGAAATGGTTTTAATTGTTTTGGTTAGCTTATTCGGCTGTTTTAACTATTTGTTTGTGTTTTACGGCTTCTGTTGCTGTCTTTTTAGCTTTCTTTGTTCCATTATATAGCAGGCGTACCTAATAGAATTACATATTACAACTCAAAAATTACTGAGGCTTCAAAGTATGAATTCTAGCATATCTGTTGTTTATAGGAACTATCCTTTTTCTTCTCACTTCATTTCAACATGCTAGTTTCCACCCTGCTTGCTATTTTACAAAAAAAATGGCATCCCCCCTCTTTCTCTGCTCACATTTGCATTGATACGTTAGTAGTGAAGGTTACTTGATGTGTTTGTCTAAAATACGAACTAAAATAAAGTGAGATGTTTGTCATTCTTTTAATTTAACTTTTTTTTTCATTTTAGTTTTTGTGACTTAGATAAAATAACTCTCTGAATTCGAACCCGAAAGAATGGATGGTGGAACTAAGAATTGGTGGATGTTTGCCAAATGGAGTGATGAATATGAACGGGGAGTAGACGAATATGTCAAAAAGGCTTTTGCTACTAAGTCTCAAGGAAATCAAATATGTTGTCCTTGTTCACTTTGTCATTATCGTTTTTGGCGTGAAGAAGGTGTTGTGAGAGATCACCTAATTTGTAATGGTTTTGTTCCAAGAACGGATAAGTTATCAGATTTAGGGATCAATATCCAAAGAGAAGAAACTATTTTGGATAGGGATGAAGGGTCAAACCCAAATGAGTCTGACGATGACATAGTAGGGTTGTTGCATGATGCACGTGATGCTTTTATAGAGGGGCCAAATGATGAGGCAAAAAATTTTTTGAGGTTAGTTGAAGAAGGCCAGGAAGAATTGTATCCTGGTTCCAAAAATCATTCAAAACTTTCCTTTATGATTCGCCTTTTTATTTTGAAGTGTGATCATAAGCTTACCAATGCTGCATTTGGAGATATATTGGAGCTTATAAGGGAGGTGCTGCCTGATGCAAAGTTGCCTACTTCTTTTAACGAAGCGAAAAGTGTTTTGAAAGTGTTGGGGTTGGATTATACAAAGATCGATGCATGTCCAAATGATTGCATTATATATTGGGAAGAGCATGAAAATGCAACAAGCTGCCATGTTTGTAAAACGCCAAGATGGAAATCAAAGGACAAGGAGAATGAGATACAAAATGATAATGGAAACACCTATAGGATTCCTTAAAAGATTCTTAGGTACTTTCCGATAAAGAAAAGGCTTCAACGACTGTTTATGTGTCAAGAGACGGCGAGATACATGACTTGGCATGCCGATGGGCGTGAAAGTGATCATCTTTTACATCATCCAGCTGACGATCAAGCTTGGAAGGAATTTGATTCCTTATATAAAGAGTTTGCTGATGATCCGCGCAATGTGAGGCTAGGGTTAGCCACAGATGGCTTTAGCCCGTTCAACTCAATGAGCATTGTACATAGTACCTGGCCAGTTATGTTAATCAATTATAACTTGCCTCCTTGGATGATTATGAAGCTTGAGTTTTTTTATGTTAGCATTACTAATTTCGGGTCCTTCTTCCCTAGGCAATGACATTGACATATATTTGCAGCCACTAATGAAGGACTTGAAGGATTTATTGGAGTTTGGATTGGAAACTTATGATGCTTCCAGTAATCAGAGGTTTGACATGCATGTAGCATTGATGACTACTGTGAGTGATTTTCCCGCTTACGCAATGTTATCTGGGTGGAGCACAAAAGGATACTTAGCATGCCTTGAGTGTCATTATGAAACAGATTTTGATTGGTTGCCTTATAGTGGTAAGAATGTGTACAGGGCAAATCGTAAATTTTTGGATCCATTTCACCCTTGGCGTCATGATAAGAGGAATTTTGATGGGAAACTTGAGGAAAGACAGCAACCTACTCCATTGACTGGAATTGATATTGAGAATACGTTGCAGGATTTTCCAAATGAAGTTGGAAAGAAGAAAAAGAAACCAAGGCGTGCTGAGGATGATCCGAATCCGTGGAGAAAGATACCCATTTTTTTTTAGTTACCATATTGGAAGCATTGTCTTAATCGTCATAATCTTGATGTAATGCATATTGAGAAAAATGTGTTTGACAGTGTCCTTGGGACATTATTAGACAATTCTAAAAAGATCAAGGATCATATGAGTGCTCGTCGATATTTGGTAGAGCTTAATTTGATGCCAGAACTTCAACCAATAGAATTAGAAGATGGTGCGGAGGAACTTCCAAGATCCCGCTTTTGGATGTCATTGGAAGAAAAACGCAAATTATGCCTGGTCTTTAAAAATGTCAAGCTTCCTCAAGGCTATGCTTCTAACATTGGTCGATGTGTGCAAGTTGGAGAAAGGAAAATTGCAGGCTAAAAAAGCCATGATGCTCATTTTATGATGAATTATTTGCTCCCAATTGCAGTGAAGACAACATTACCCAAAGATGTTGCTACTCCTTTGATAAGACTTTGTGCTTTTTTTAAAAGTATATGGAGTAAAACTGTTAATCCTCAACATCTTGGAAAAATGCAATCTGAGATAGTTGAAACTTTATGCTTACTTGAGAGGATTTTTCCACCTGCCTTTTTTGATATAATGGTACATTTACCTATACACTTGGTGGGCCAAATTAAGTTGAGTGGGCATGTAAGTTCAAGGTGTATGTATGGAATTGAGAGGTATCTTCATGGACTGAAGCAAGATGTTCGAAATAAAGCTCGTCCAGAAGGCTCAATGGTAGAAGGATATCAAGCCAAAGAATGTATTGCCTTTGTAGCTAGATTTTTAAACGATCAAGCACGGCCATACCAAAGGTTAATGGTTGTAGTACATCACAATCATTTTTTCCTAAGGTAGCACGTCCAATAAAAGGGAAAGGAAGGACCTCAAAGAAAAAAAAACGTGAACACATAATTGATCGTATTACATGGGCACAAGCGCATCATTATGTCTAGTTCAATTGTGATTGTGAGGAAGTTGAGAAATATATCAGGTTAGATTACCAACCAAAATGTAGTTTTTTCTTTCTTTTTCTCTTTGTTATTAATGTGTTTTATTTGTAGTGATAATAATATAATCTTTTTATATTTCATAGTGAGCACAAGATATGTGTGAGCGCTAGAAGAAAAAGGAAATGGAATAATGCTCAAGATCACAGCAAGGATTTTGTGGATTGGTTTAGGGATAAAGTTGATTTGATTCTTAAAGAGGGTCAAGACATCATCCCTAACCATATCTTATGGTTATCAACAGGGCCTTCTCACATTGCTAAAAAGTACACAGGGTACTCAGTCAATGGTTATAGGTTCCATACCATGAAGCGACATGCAAACTGTGTCACTCAGAATAGTGGAATCACTCTAACAACCATGACACATAGCTTTGCGAGTTCCAAAGATCAGAATCCTATTGAGAGAAATGTTAATTATTATGGTTCAATAATAGAAATCATTAAAATATCTTACCATGGCTACTTTTGTGTGGCCTTATTTAAGTGTGTTTGGTTTCACTCGAAAATGGATGATGATGAGCTTGTTATGATTAATATGTGTAAGACCATTTCCAAAGAAGAACCATTTATATTGGCATCTCAAGCACATCAAGTGTTTTATGTTTAAAATCTTAATAGAGATATTTGGCATTATGCTATTCAAATCGCTCCTAGAGAGCTTTCGGATGGTATTTACATACAATTTTAAATAATTCACTAGATTCTCAAGATAGCTTATTTTATATTGCAATACTTTTCATATTCTATTATCTTTTTTGGAAAATAAACGTGTTCTCATTCATTGCCTTTGCAGATGAAGGGGAATAAAACAAAAGTTTCTGCTTCCCAAAGTCAGGTTACAGATTATGAGTTACAAAGGCTTCAAAGATTAAAGTTCATTGCAGAAAGAATAATGTCAGCCCAAGGATCGGGATCCTTAGCGAATAAGATACTTCAACAAAAAACAAAAGACCTACTTTCTCCAAGTGCAAGGTAGACAGAAGATGAATCCACGTCAGAGTATGATGGTGAGGAGGAGGGTGAAACTATGGAAGATGACAGTCTTGCGTCTGGAAAAAGAAAGGTAAGTAAACTTGTTCTCTTCCACCCCCCCCCCCCCCTTCCCCTGGGTTCCTCTCTATCAACATCAAGGTCATGCAATGTAGGCCCATGGCATTGATTGTTTAGCTATGACTTTGAACTCAATGTATGCGAGCTTGTGAGGCTACGACTGCAGTCTTCAGCCACTAATTTAGGGCCACATTATAGATTGAACGCAAGTTGTGTTATGTACGAAGTTTTTCTCCTTTTGTGTGTGTGTGTGGAGGGGACTATTCTAGTATATAATAGAGAATTTGTTTGAGCTTCTATCATTGACAGAGACGTGAGATTATATCCCTACTTAAAAACCTCAAGCCTTTAGGTGGTCCATTGTTGGGTCTAAAGATTCTAAACTAACTTCTATTTTTGTACTTTGTACTGTTTTTTGCTTTCTAGTTCGATAATTAGTAAAAAGGTTTATGGCGTAATGATACTACAACTCAATGTTGATATATTCGATCAATCCCCCCCCCCCTTTTGCTATCTCTTAGTGTTTCCCATCTACTGGTAGATATTTGATGTCTTCGAAAGTTAAAATTTTTAGGTGGTCCAACTTTTGGTAAGTTAAAAGTTAATATCCAACTTTTGGTAAGACCGTGATGTAGATTGTAGAAAGCAGCTGTTACTGAGGTAGTTTATGAAGATTGCAGAATTACGGCATATAAGTCATTCTATGGGGAAATTGTTCAGTGGGGGTGGCTAAATATGAAATGCTTAGCGTTATGATCTACTAATAAGAGAAAATCCACTGTTGATGTCTGGAGATTACGTACTAGCATTGTAATTGATAGTCATATCTTGTGAAAGTTGAAGAGCTCTGTCTGACAGCTGATCTATTATAAATAATTTATAAGCTTAAGAAGATAGTGAATCATTTGTTTTGGCTGTTTGGAATAAATTAAGGCATCAATGGAAGAGGTCAGATCAACCTAAACTTCTTTGTTAGATTCTCTGTTTTTTGTTTCTTTCTTTGGATGAAATTGATATTGCTTTCTTTAATCATTATGTCTGGGTGTATCATAGGTCCATAGTTGGTAGGTTGTATGACGTGCAATATTTGGCCCTTGCTTTAAATTTCTGGAAACTTCTGATTATGTTAATTTTTCTTTTTTCAAATATTCCTACTCATACTTTATTTTACAGTGGCTGGGTTTAAAACATTGAAGTTAGTATGCTATGTAATTACTTTTTGGCTTATGTTTTTAGGTCTCAAAGAAACTACATTTAATTCGCACACGTAAAACGGCTATTGTGGAGATGAATAGCCAGAAAAGGCAGCATGTTGATGACTTTTGCGACAATAACTCTGTTGATTTGGCCAAGCAAGTTCAGGATCATGGCATCCAAAGGAAGCAGCAACAGTAGCAAGTTGGGTAAAAAAATAAAGGCAAAAAAAGAGGATTTTGTTCTCCTCGTTCAATGTCCAACATACCTTGAGTTTCGGAAACGGCAAAAAGAAAACAATGAAGTGCTTGAAGAAAGTAATCGTTCTTTGCATAATTCCATGACAGCGCGAATACGATATGACAATGATGCGTTGAATGAAAATAACGATAATGATGCCATATATGAGAATGATGATGATGATGAGCTGAATGAGAATGATGATGATGGTGGGCTGAATGAGAATGTCGATGCTATTGATATTGATCGTGAAGGCGATCAAGAATTTGACCAGCAAGATGTAGCACAGTACGGAATGGAAGGTATGGTTTTCAATATCTGTCATTTTTGCTGAAATTTATACACAACTTCAATACTCATACTGTATTCAATACAACAGCTGTTTTAGGAAAAAATTACTACGTAAAATAAAATTTTGGGTTTTGGCTTGTTTTTTATAATTAATTCGAATAAATAATAATTATTTTGGGAGTTTCTTGTCAAATTGTTTCTGATAAGTTAAAGTGGCTGTAAAGTTCGAATTTTATACTCCAAATGAGTTAGTGGGGCTGAAAAGTAGCAGAAACAATCATAAAATCTTACAGTAGGAATGAATAGATAAAAGTGCCAGTGACTTCTAATTTCATATTACTAATCTAGTTTTTCCTATATTTTTTGCAAACGGTTTTCCTGTATTATTGCATACAGAAACAGAAAATGAATTATCTTCTAAAAGGAAAAATCGTTGAGGTCCAACAATGCTACGTAAGGTTCATGCGCATACAACAGAAGAGTGTCAAGTGATTGTTTTGAACTCATTGGGTCAGCCAGTTGGACCTACAAAGGAGATTGTCTTGGAGTTCAAGTTTTTTTTGGGAACCGTGGCAAGGGATTCTGAACTGGCTCCACTTAACTATTTTAACTTCCCAAGCCTACCACACATGACAAGATATGGAATTACGTCCAAGTATGTAGTGATATTATCTTTTTGCATTACTTTATTCTACTTTCCTCATACTTAGACCTCCACACGTTACTAATGTATTAACGTAAGAATTTGTGCAGGAAAAGTATATGGTTCCTGATGGTGGAATGAGTTGGGTGATGGATGCTGTGAACAACTGTTGGAGGTATCATAAATTCCAGATCAAGAAAAAACACTTCTATGCATATGATAATGACGCTTTAAGGTGGAAAAATAAGCCTGATACAATTTCAAATCTTTAGTTTAGAGATCTTTTGCTATATTGGAATACCGATGAGGCTAAGGTATTGTATTAATGGATTTTAATCTATTATCGTTGTTAATTTTAATCACATATATATATTTAATTGAATTATTGTTGGATTGTAATATTTTATAGAAAATCAGTCACAACAACAAAGACAATCGTCTAATGTTAGATGATATGCACACTTTGGGTCGTAAGTCAATTGCCATTATACGCCATGAATTGGTAAATACTTTTATCTAATTATAGACAATTACATGATCAATTTCATATTCATCACTTGTCCTATATATATAAGGCTTTACCCTTTTTATTTAACATTTATAGCGGCAACAAGATCCAGATAAGCAAGAGCCTTCCCTAACAAAGGTTTATAAGGAATCGAGAAAAAGAAGTTCTGGAAGGACATACAAACCTAGCTGTGAAAAAGCAAAGGAGAACATTATGAGTTAGCATCTTAGATATAATTTGTATTTGTGTGTATTTTATTCGATAATTGCTAATAAAATACTATATTTACCTAATAGGCCAAAATGGATGCTATGGAGTCTTCCCAACATGAAGATGGTAATAACTGCAACGACCCTTACTACGAAGTGATTCCTACTGCTAAATGCAAAAGTCGTGTGCATCTGTATGGATTGGGTGTGAAAAAGACAGATTTGAAGAAGAAAGCGAATAAGCCCGATTTCATATTCCCAGAGGAATTCATATCAAGTGTTACCACTGTAGTTTTGGCTCAAATTCGCGAGGCTAACCCTGGGATTAATATTGTGATTCCTGATGTTCTGCTGCAATCGACTCCGAATGATGCATCTAGTGCACCAAATCGAATTAGTAACCATAGTGTCCAATCTTCCAAATCAGGTGCAGCATGTAATCAGGTACAACTAATATTTTCTCCTGCTTTTGTGTGTGCTAATATCTGAGGGTAGACTGGGGTAATACCAGCAACATTAGGCAACCTGCCTAATTTGACATATTTAAACTTAGGAAACAATTTCTTAACTGGAAGTATCCCTGAAAATTTCTTCAACTGCACATCTTTGGAACAACTTTCACTCATTTATAATAATCTTACTGGAAAAATTTCATCTAAAATAGGAAATTTAGCTTGCCTCCAAATTTTTTTTGCTTATTCCAACAGATTAGAAGGTTCGATACCTGAAACTATTGGGAAGTTAACAGCATTGACTGCATTAGACCTTAGTGGAAATCAATTATCTGGAATAATTCCTCCCAACATAGGAAACTTGATAAACATACAAACCCTACATCTCATGGAGAATAAACTTACAGGAAATATACCACCTGAAATAGGCCGCTGCAGAAGTCTAACTAATCTGTTTTTTTAAAGCAACAAAATAGAAGGCAACATCCCTCCAGAATTGGGTAATTAACGTAACTTGCAAGACCTAGTTGATTGTTTGCTCCAGGTTATAGTTGTATAAAATTTGTATTCAGAAATCTGATACTTAATTTCTAACTCTGTAACATGTTTTTCATTGCATGTACCATTGGAGTGATAAAACATCATACTATTAAAGCTGTATTCTTGTTGTTTTCTTGTTTGGTTTAAGTGTCACATTGTCCTAAGTTTCATAATCGTTCTTGATTAAGTATTTATTTTGTCTCTCCTGTCATCTCTCCCACACTTAATCGAATTAAGTTTGTGTGTTGGGGGAGTATGGTTAGGACTCTTAGAAGTCTATCCCAAATTCTCAATCCAATGTTATGTTAGGAAGTGTAAAAATGTTATAGTAATTTGGAAATAGTACACGTGATTATTATTTTCAAATAAAGCGTTTAGCCTACATTACACTTAATTCAGTCCAAAAAAAGAGGGGGGGGGGGGAAACTACTGGCAAATGCTCTAGTTTGCTATGTATTTCAGAATCAAACTACTCACAATGAGTATTACCTATGACCCTGAATACCTATTAGTTCAATTCACCAAAGGGGAGATCGACCATTATTTTGGGGATATTAAGCAACAACAGTGAAGTTGAAGTTTGAGCAATGAGTCCGAATTCCGCTGAGTGGGCCACCGAAGCCCAACACTGACTTGCCTAGGTCAAATTTCGTTTGTATATCCTGCATTTGATATAGCCCAATGTTGATATTAGCTCTGTACTCAATCCCACTATTCACAAATGCTAGGCATAACACTCCAAGTTTGGCCTCCACCATAGAGTTCAGGCCAAATATGGACCAAATTGCATCAGACCCTCTAGCTCGAGGTCGATGCTGGGAACTCCAGGCCCCAACAGAGTTGAATTGAAATATTTCAACTCGTAGCACAACCCAAATGGTGCTATTGGCTTCACTTGTGGCACCTTAAAGAGCTGCTTAGCAAAAAATGAAGTAATGGCCTTGAAAGTGGATCCCTCTAAAATGGTGTAAGGTAATAGGGTGTTGAATGTAGCCCAATGCCCACTTTAGAATATAGCATGGGACTGGGCTAGGTAATTCTAAGTGGTTTAGTAATTCCAAGTGTATTCTCATTACCTAAGTAAACAATACAAGGGGAATCTAATAACATGTTTTGTTTTTTTCTTGAGCTCTACCATTGTTATATTCATAATGATTCATCAGTGCATGGGCCATAATACTTTATCAAGGTGTGGGTGAAATTTGGTGTTACATGTCTGTTATTTGTATCCAGCTATGCTTCTTAATGACAACATGATATTTACAGTGCCTTATGTGTATCGTTATATTCAAGTATTAATTTCATTTATTTTTACACGTAGGTGCATGGCGAGCTAGATGGAGATGAATGAAGTACAATGATTATATATTGTCATCTAACAAATGGAGCGTACACGTCGGTGACTAATTTTATTTAGTTCGAGCTTGTGAAGATTAGGATTTGTATTTTGGACGATTTTATTTAGCCAAAATGCCGTTAGATTAGGTATCAAGCTAATACAACGGCATGTACCTAATCCAACGACATGTTGGAAGCCGTTGTATTAGATGCTATAAGCCGTTGTATTAGGCCTAATACAACGCCAGCTGATGTAATGGTATACAGGCGTTGGATTCGGTCTAATACAACGGTTTTTAACACCTAATACAACGAAATTTGTCGTTGGATTAGATAAAAAATGTAGTAGTGTGAGCAAGGTCCTATAGTTCAAAATATAGATGCAGGTACACCAAGTCCTTGGCGGACAAGTAATCTTTACAAAATGTTTAAGGCAATTTGATTGAGTACAAATGAGCAAAAGGCACGAGCAACAGCAATGAAGCCGAACAATCAGAATGAGTTTAAAAAACTCTAACATCGATTCGAGCACAGCACGACAGAAACGACGCAGCGCGATACACCCTAACGCGGCGTGACAGCGCTGTCGCCACACGATGAAACCTGACATGGCACGTTGGACTTGAATTCCTGCAGATCGATTTGCTGGACGACAATTATTTACTCGAGCCTCGTGATGAGAAATTGATTCTTTCTAAAGTCTCGTGATGAAGAAATTGTTCTTCCTTAATCCTCGTGATGAGCAGTTTACCAAAGATCTTGATTTGATTGATGATCGGCCCGATGACGATCATGTTTTATTGATGATCGGCCTGATGATGATCACTTTATTGATTAAGTATGTCTAAGCATTGGCTTAGTACATTTAAGAACGCCTAAGCATTAGCTAAGCACATTTGAGTAACACCTAAGCATTAGTGGAGTATATTGATTGAGTAGTGATTGAGCATAATCACAAAGAATTTTCTAGGATGGAAGATTTCTACAGAATCAATTTAAAAGCCTGGTAAGACCTTGAGAAATGAGGTTTGACGGGGCAAAGATAGCGAAGCACTGCGATCTTCGATAACATTCCCAGATAATTTGCAGGTTGTCCCCCTTAATTTAATTTGCAGATTGCGAAGCACTGCGATCTTCGACAACATTCCCTGATAATTTGGAGGTCGTCCCCCTTGATTTGCATATCGCGAAGCACTGTGATATTCCATTCGATGACTTTCCCTGATAATTTGGAGGTTGTCCCCTTTGATTTGAAGACGGCGAAGCACTGCGGTCTTCGACGACTCTCCTTGATAACTTGGAGGTTACCCCTTTGATTTGAAGACGGCGAAACACTGCGGTCTTCGACGGCTCTCCCTGATAATTTGGAGGTTGTCACTTTGATTTGAAGATGGAAAAGCACTACGATCTTCGACGGCACTCCCTTATAATTTGGAGGTTGTCACTTTGATTTGAAGATGGCAAAGCACTACGATCTTTGATGGCACTCCCTGATAATTTGGAGGTTGTCACTTTGATTTAAAGATGGCAAAGCACTACGATCTTCGACGACACTCCCTGATAATTTGGAGGTTTTCACTTTGATTTGAGATGATGAAGAAGCACAGCGATCTTCGATAGCAGTCCCTGATAATTTGGAGTTTGATCAGCGAAATTGATGTTACCCAAAGACGTGTACCCGACGATGCAAGATACGCGTTTCAAACTCCTTTATTTGTGGAACTAACGCTTTCTGCAGGTATCGGTGTTAAAAAGAATGATTTATTTAGGATCGCAGAACGTTCTGAATCATTCTCTATCCCTATGGACTTACTCTATTTTTTGTTTTCGAAACTTGGGTTCCTCCAAACTCAGTCAAAGTGGGGGCTTCTGTAGACACCTGATTGTGTCTCCCCAAAACCAAACCCAGTGATGAGTACCTTTGGCGTCTTTGATTATCGATTTAGGTGAAGAGTTGAAGAGTCTCATGAATTTCCCTTTAGCCTTAACCATTTCTAACATTTCTTTAAATGTTTTAAACCAAAATCATTCATTTCGTATCTTTAAAAATCATTCATTTCGTGTCTCATTTATAAAAACGTCCAAACCTGATTATTTTGGTCCATGATCTTGGTCCAATTATTTTTTATTTGGATGGAGGTTGAAAAGATCTTTCTAACGATGTATTATAAGCCCAAATCCGACTTATAACAAATAAGTTATGGCCAAAATACTAAACCAAGCCCAAACCGGATCTTGGTCCACCTTACCTACGACCCAATGATCATGTGAGGGTCCAAGTACCTTAATCCCAATCCTAAATCAATTAGGATTCTTTATAAACTTCTATAAGTCTCTAGAAGGTTCTAATCTATCCTTTCCGAAAGATAAAGATCAAAGAGTTTGAAATTGAATAAAACCCCTCTTTTTGAAAATCCTTGTTCTATTCGAATTTAAATATATTCAGATATTATTTTAGTGCCTCATAATTATTATCCAAATATTATATGGTTGTATATCCCTTGAAATTATCTTTCCAATGATATATTATAATTCCAATTCCGATTAGAGACGAAATGATATGAACGAAATACCAAACTTTATCCAAAACTGACATTGTCCCACTATTTCGATCATATCTTTAATTCTACAAAATATATAAACCTGATTTTGATTGGGTTGGAAATTATACTTCAAGATCTTTCCAACGATATATTATTGATCTTATTCCATTCCCTGGATCAAATGTTATGATAAAAACAAAAACCGCAAAAACTGCTGCCTATCGCGCCGCGATGAACCTGTTTTATTCCAATTTGAATTCTGACTCTTTTCTGATCCTTCAACCCTCTTTTTTTCATTATAAATAGAGGTTATTTTCCCCCATTTTCAATCATCGATAAGCTTGATCACCAATAATCATCGTCTAATCACTTCTCTAACTCTTTCTCTCACTTGATTCTTTTCTAGCCTTAGCCTAAACATCCCAACACATCCAAACACACATCTTTTGATACTTTTCCCAAGCAAAACACAATACCTCCTTCACGAGCCTTGAATACTCCAAGCCAATATCGAATTTGCCTTCGACCTTGACGTGAAAGGTTGATAGTTCTGAGGGTTTGGTCCCAAAATCTATATTTCAATTCTTATTTGATTTAGTCTTTCTTGAAGTTACTAACGTGTGTATTATTTTGATAGAAAGAGATACGAGGCATCAAAGTAAGTAACTCGAATACATAATTATTCTATTGATATAGAAATCATATTTAAGATATTATTTTAATTCCTATTATCAGGTTAGGATGTTTATTTTAATTCCTAGTATCATGTTTAAGGTGTTAATCAATATTTCTAATATCATGTTTCTAAGATCATGTTGGTTTCTAGTGTAATGTTTAGGTTAATGCTTTGACTATGATTTTATTAGTGACATGCTAGGGTTTGTTATTAATCCGTTTAGTATCATGCCTAGGATCTTGCTAATCATGTTTTAATAATGTTTTGATGATTTTGATTATTATGATGATGATTGTTGTGTCAATAATTTATACATTGTTTGATTATTCATGATTGATTGTTATTGCTTGATCATGCCCTTTTTTGCAGGTTTAAAGAGAATTTGTACTTGAAATCATGCTTAATAAGAATTAATAAATTATTTTAGGCCAATGTGATTTTAATTCAAGTGATCGCCAATAATAGATTTATTTGTTCATTAATAATCAACCAACATAGATTAAATAGGGTTAGAGCTAACTTGATGTATGTATGTTGATCGGAAAGCGCACATGAATATCATAAGAATTAAGTAAAGGTCGATTCAGGGCTGGTTCAATCTCTTGTAGGTTGGATTCATACCATCATCACCGAATATCCAGTCATGGTTTCGGACCACTATGGAGTTAGCGATCTCCGTGATCGTGAATGGAGTGTAACCTTCACACCCGTGAACGGTTTACAAGTTCCTAAAACTTGTTGGCGACTCTTTTATCTCTAGCTTCCTTCCCTTTGGACGCCACCATGCCTAAAAGCATGATCACAGTGGGGCTCAAGTGTGAGTTTTGAAAAATCCACACTTAATGGAAGAATATCTAGATGGATAGTGAACTTAGCTCAATTCGACCTAAGATTCATGGCCTAAAAGGCTATCAAAGGATCCGCGGTCTCTAATTTCTTAGCAGACTTTCTAATTGAGGATTCAACACCAATGAAAGAGAACAACTTTCTAGATGAAGTGTTGATGGTCACTGAGGATGATACCTGGACAATATACTTTGACCGGTGCATCCAACCAGAAAGGGTGTGGCGTAGGAGTCTTATTAGTATCACCTAAGGAAGAATATGTCCCAATCTCAATCAAGCTTGACTTCGCCGTTACCAACATTGCTGCGGAATAGGAAGCATGTGTGGCAGGCCTCAAAACAGCCTTGGCATTAGGAGTCAAGAAACTTCAGATATTCGGAGATTCGTCCCTTATCATCAAGCAAATTTCTAAAAGATGGAAAGTGAGGAGTGAAAGCCTAGCTCCAAATCAAACCTATTTGGAAACTCTCACTGATCAACTTGAAAAGGTAGAATACACATATCTACTAAGAGAAGAAAACCAATTTGCTAATGCCTTGGCAAGACTAGCCTCAATAGTTAGCTAGGATTCCTATGGAAATTGAGCAAATGCCTTTAACCATAGAGAAAAGGCATAAGCCTGCCTACATTCAAGCTATTAAGGATGAAGAAGTAACCCAAGAAGAAGAAGAAGAAGAAGAAGAAGAAGAAGAAGAAGAAGAACCTTGGTATACAGGCATACACAATTATGTCACCAAAGGGGAATATCCACCTAATGCTGACAAAAGAGCAAAGTGTGCTTTAAGACTCTTAGCTTCACAATATGTGCTCATAAACAATGAAATCCATAAAAGAGTACCTAAAGGTAGAGCTCTCCTATGTGTAGGCAAAAAGGAAGTTCAAAGAGAAATGAGGATCATCCACGAAGGAGCATGTGGAACACACATGAATGGTAAAATGATAGTTCAGATAATCATGTGCCAAGGATATTACTGGACTACCATGAACAGAGATTGCCATCAATATGTGAAAAGATGCGCAAAATGTCAAATATATGCCGATTTGCAGCATGTTCCCCAATCTCTCCTTTACACCTACACATATCCATGACCATTCTCAACTTGGGGAATAGACATCATTGGAAAGATTACTCCCCCTGGAACAGGAGGTCATGAATACATTCTTGTGGCCATTGATTACTTCACCAAATGGGTTGAAGCAGTATCCTACGCAAAAATCACCGCAAAACATGTGGCACTCTTTATTAAAAGGCACATCATATGTAGATACGGAGTCCCACATGAAATGATAAGTGACAATGGAACTCACTTTCAAACAGAGTGTGAAGCCCTACTTAAAAAGTATGGAATTCAACATCACCACTCCTCTCCATATAGGCCACAAGTAAATGGTGCAATGGAAGCAACCAATAAGAATTTAAAAACAATCATCGAGAAGATGACAGAAAACTACAAGGATTGGCCTAACAAACTCCACTTCTCTCTTTGGGGTTATCGCACGTCAATTCGCTTATCCACAGGAATTACGTCGTTCTCCCTAGTCTATGGAATGGACGTCGTACAACCTGTAAAGCTAGAAATACCTTCCTTACGCATAGCATTGGAAAGTAAACTTGATGAGGTCGAATGGATAAGGACTTGGTATGAAGAGATAATTCTAGTCGAGGAAAAACGACTAGAAGCTTTACATCATGCCCAATGCTATCAAACTTGAAAGGAATGGTGTCCTTCCAACAAGTGTATTATTACGATAGAGGGTTCAGAATTATTAGAAACCTATTTCTTCAGTGAGGTCAAGTAATCGAAATGCCTAAGTGGAGGCCGCTTCCAATCAATAATATTAATGTGTAATTAATGTTACTGCTTTATCTTGACTGAACCCTTCGGGTCACACCCAATCGAGTAACCGATCCGAGGCGATGAATCAATCCGAAGGATTAGATGAGTCATTAGAGTATTACGAATAAACACGTCAGATGTCGAGCTTAGAGCGTCGAAACCGAGCGTCGCAAGTCGAGTCGAGTTTAGAATTCGACGAGACGGGAAATCAAGCAAGCGACAAGTTCGAGCTAGGCCGTAGCCTCGCATTGGCCTAGCCATGCGAGTGCTAGGCTAGCCTAAGCTACCAAGCGCATCGCAAGGCATGTCGCATGCCTATCATGCGTTGCGTGCTATACCGAGCATGCTAGCAAGGCTGGTTCACATGGCCGCAAGCATGCTAGTATGCTGGGCCACACACCCAGCCGCAAGCATGCATCGCATAGCACTCGCACAACAGCTCGTTATGCGTGCTTGTGCTATGGGCTATGCGTGCTGGGCATCACATAACACTTGCACCCGCAACACATAAGCAGCAGCGCTCTCGCTAGCACGAGCATCGCAGCAGCATGCTAGGCATGCTGGGCTGTACGTGCGTGCTAGCGTAGAACACCAAGCACCACGCCACTCGCACAGCAGCACGCACCAAGCAGCAGCAGCAGCATCGCATGCGCTGGCTGGCTATGTATGCTGGTTGGCTGCGCATGTGCGTGGGCAGGATGGCCAGCAGCCTAGCCTTGGTGCTAGGCACCAGCTGGCAGCTTAAGCAGCCAAGGTAAGCTGCCGGCCAGCCATGTGGCGTGGTCAACCCGGTGATGGGAGGGGAGCATGTGCTTGGTGTTAGGCTTAGGGAGCAAGGTGTTTTGGTCCCCCCCCTTTGGTGGTCCTCACCAACCTTCTCCCTCCAGGTGACACTTGGAGATTGTTGATTGCCTTGCATTTTATTTTGTTTTTGAATAAAATAAAATTCAGGAAAAATGCAAATATCCCACATTAATGGGAGAAGGGAGATCGAGTCTCCTTTCCCTATAAATACCCAAGTTTTGGGTTTGGGAAAAATCACTTGAGTTGAACTAAATAAGGCATCTTCCTATAGGTGAGAAAACCTTTAAGTTCGTAATACTCTAGTCTTTTCTTGGTCTAGCCCCGACTAACCTTCAGGGTAGAGGCCGTTCAGGTTGGGTCTCAAGGATGGACTCCATCGGAGGCTCGCGCGCTTGCGGGGCTAAGGCTTTGAAGTCCGAACTCTATAGAGCGAAGCACGCGTTGAGGGTAAGAATGTCATTTCCCTTTCTCTTTCTTTTGTTGTTTAATTATGTGATTACATGCTTAGTTGCTTTGATTAGTGGGCGGGTCTTGGGCGGGTTTCTCTTCCACGTAGTGTTGGACACTACGAAACCCAACAGTGGTATTAGAGTCGCGCTCATTTTAATTATTGTAACTAATAATTAATTGAGGTGATTTAAAATGGATTTAAATTCTGGTTTTGCTTTCTAAATAGATTAGAAGCTCGTTTAAATTAGTTTTAATCTCGTATTTTACTAATTTTGGTTGACGAACCCAGATTTCGACTCAAAAATAGTGATTTTTGGGTGGAATCGATGGTCTAAATTGTTTTTGAATCTCTTTGAGGGCTTTCTAGAAGCCAAAATCCATCCAGAAACATGTTTTTCGAAGGGTTTTCATTTTTGACCAAAAATTTTAAATCTTTAAACCTTGATTAATTATGGCATGTTAAAGGTAGCTTAAATGTATGGTTGCATCACTAATCTACTGCAATTATAAACCTTATTAAGCATGTTTATGAAGTCATAATTGGTGCTTGATTTGGTAAGCTCATTTTTCACATAAACTTGAAATTTCACAATTTTGCAAATTAATTGCTTCAAGTGTGAATGTTTATGGTGAATGTGTAATTTTGAAGTCCCTAATATGTTAAAGAACTTTGATTGCTAAATTCCATGTTGAACTAATTTTTGGATTTAATCATTTTGGGTTGATTAAAGTCCTAAAAGTTCAAAACTTGTGATTAAAATTTAATTAATCTTCATATTGGAAGATGTAATTTTTCAATTATACACAAGTCAGTGTTGGAAATTTTTCATTAGATGAATGGGTTTTTTCCCACCTCTTTAATTTTGTCAAATCTCATTATTAATTTATATATGGTTAAATTAATTATGAGTATAGCCCTTCAATTTTGTAGCATCAAGATGAACCTAAATTGATTAAAAGAATGGTTCTTGAATAATTTAGGCTTGTGCACTACTAAAATTGAATTTATTTAAGTTAGACTTGTTATTATATTTTCATTTTTGCTCAATGTTGGTTCTAAAGTAAATTTTGAATCGATTTTATGTCACACACATAATGGGATTAAAATCCAGAGATAAAAGCACGTAAATCGAGGCAATGACCGCCAAAGCACACAACATGGCTAGCCGGGCTGCTCTCGTAGCCCACATGTGGCTGCCAAGGTGCATGGTGGGGTTGCCTTGCCTCGTAGATGCACTAGTGTGTGGAGGGATGGGTGCACATCATGTGCGTGCTTGATGCGTGTGTTGTGTGGCTGTTGGAAGGTGCCCGCAAGTGTTGTTGGGCAGCAAGGCCTGCGAGCCCCAGCAAGCCCAACCACACGCTGCCAACGCCAGCATGCACGTAAGCATGCTGCGCATGCTGCGACGATGCTAGTGCCAGCAAGCGTAGCGTGCTCTGCTAGGCAGGCATGCCAGCACGCACAGCCTCGGCACCTAGGGGCAGCAAGCCAGCCATGGTGGGGCAGGCCAGCACCCTAGGCATGCGAACCTCGGGGCCATGGTGCCTAGCAAACCTAGGCCCGTGGCTTTGATCGATACTAGGCACTTGGGCTTGTTAGGGGCTATCATTTTGCGTAATTGGGCTATTTTAATTATTTATTTAATTATTTTAACAAGGCTAGGCCTCGCTTTTGCCGGCATTTGCAAAATATTTTGGCAAAATATGGGTTAACCGGCTTAATTAATTGGATTAATTAAGTTGGATGCGGAATTTAGTGGGAGCTTCATTAATTACTTTGAGCTATTTTATTGCGTTTAATCACATAATCGATAAACAACTTTGACTAGTTTTAATTAGGCGTGTTAATTGGATTAACCACCTAAGTTAGTTACTAGTCTGCGTGTGTTATGCATTGTTACTTGTTTTTCGTTGTAAAATGCATGGGCCATTCACAATGGATGGATGGAATGTATATTCTATCACAGGTTTTGTGAGAATGGAAACTAGTGGGGCCCGATTAGGATAGTAAATACGGACTGGGATCCATTATGTATTTTTGTAAATCTAAATACGGTCTGCATACCGTTGTGTATTTTTGTACCTTAATATTTAGATTAGTCCTAATCATTATAGCTAGTAATTGCATATTTGGCGGAGATGTCTCGAAGATGGTGTTTCTAAGAAGACGAGCCAAAAGGATGCATCGAAGACCCTTGAAGATTTGAAGACTCAAGGGGTCATGCTAGTTGCCAAATGCATCATTTACTTATGTTTTCTATATATAATTGTGTTTATATATGATTGAATGGTATAATAGATGCATGTTTAGGATTTCAAATGATGCGATGATTATTTAAGTTCACTTAAATCAACCAACAATGAAACCCTCGGTCCCTATAATATTGAGCCAAATTTGTCATTCAAAGAACGACACTTACCGAAATAATGCGCGTGGTGATGGGCTACGCCAAAACGAGGCATCACCGCTTCCCTAGGAACGTAAGGTATACTAGGTATACAAGTTGTCTTGGTTAAGCTCAGCGATATCACTAAGGAGTCCTTAGATGTCGTGGCAATGGAGATAAAATGTCATGGAAGCATTGGATGCGACGTTTTATCGAACCAAGAGTAGCTTAGAGCTATTAGCAATTGGATAGCTTACCTTAAAATATTAAGTGTTAAGACAAGCTAAAACATGCTTAATCACTTTCTGATTTTGGGATCTTGAAATCGTTTTATTCTCGCCTAAAAGGGACAAATTTTAATGCGTGGATAAGACGCGTAATTAATAAGATTGAAAGTTTGCATGTATGCTTTGAATTTCAAACTTATTATGTTATGAACTTGATAAATGGTTATAATTTGCACTTATATTTGTAGAATTCTAAATCAAATTATATTGTTTTCAATGATTGGTAAAGGAAATCTTTTGAGAACAGTTCTCAAAGAATGGAAAGGCATTTCTAAAATACAACCTCTCATAATTGACTTTTATGACTTAAGTCCGAAAGGACGGCTGGATATCATGTATTCAAAATACTGGGTAGTTTTGATGAACATGAAATATTGAGTTGGAAACTCAAATTGTCAATAGTTGACAACCAACGTATCTTTTCGCTTCATACACAAATTAGTAGGACTCACTGATATAGCAATTCAAGTACGAATTGAAGGAAAAGATGGAACTTTGTTTAACGGCGCATTAGATGCTTAATTATGCCTAACAAAGTGTAAAAGTAAAGACACTTAAAGAAATGGTTCTTAAAGTTATGAGATGGTGTATGATAAGAAATATAGGAAACAAGGAACAAAGGAAAGGAATAAGATTCCTTTTCTACCCATGAGTTCATGTTAGTGTGATTAACTTAGCAATTCATTATCTTCACAAGTATTGGATACTGCTTAAATGTTCCACTTTGAAAGTGACCTCAAACCATTGAAGACAAGCTAAGTTATTAACTTACAAGCTTAGAATGAAGCAAGTAGTGCTACATCAGTTGTAAGGTCATTTGTTCTGTTTAAAGTCCTTTTAAGCCAAGGCTAGAACGAATAATGGTTATTGTGTTCCATAATCAGCAAACGATTCATTTTACACGGAAAGACTCACATTCAATAAAAGAGCAATAGTTGCGGGTTTTATTTGAATGGCATGGTTGTCCAAAGCCATGAGTCAAAAATGTTAGATTATAAACAAACATTTCCCTAACATGAAAACTCACAAGGTTCAAGTCATGGAAATGATTTGTGTTCCAAACATCTTTAGCAATGTCACATCAACAAGAACGTACTTAAGGCTCTATTAGATAGACTCTTGATAGTTGATCAATTCGAAATCGTTCTAAGACAAGCAAGTCTTACTTGTTGAAATCGACAAAGAAAGGAGTCATTGTGCTTGACATAGACAATTAACTCCAAAAGCTAAAGAGGATTCCATTACTTCAACGTCTCACAAGAATTTGAAAGAATGTGGCTACATTCATCAAATGTGAACAAACTGGACCTTGAGTAGCTAAAATGTTCAGTGAAGTATAGAATCGACTTGGCAAGATATCAAAACGTCTAGATTAGTTCGAGCGATGTTTTCTTGAGCCAAGAGTGATCATATCAAACTTATGAAATTGAAATTTCATAATGAGCTCCACAAAGAATATAGTATGTCTTGACGGAGACCTCGATGCCATTTGGAAATGACTCGAATGATGATGGATCACATCCCTTCCTATAAAGTTCTTAAAGATTTGCACAAATGACTAGTGTTACACTAAACAGAAAAGTTGTCGAAGCTATGAATGGACACCATATTCAGTTATGGATAGAAATAATTTCTAGTATCTTTTCAAGTATATGTCTAGGGCTCTTAGCTCAGTGGGAGTTCATTGGCTCAGTGGGAGTTATTTGGCTCAGTGGGAGTTATTTGGCTCAGTGGGAGCTAAGTGGCTCAATAAGGGCTAAGGTAGCTCGAGAAGGAGCTAACTATTTGTTTCACAACGAACTTTTACCCAAAGACAATATACATGTCTCTTTGTAAGTATTCAAGTGAGATTACGGGTATTACTTCCACAACCTAATTGAGAACATAGTATTTATTGCTCTAAGTGGTGTCTTTCTGGAAAGTAACACATTTCCAAAACGACAAGTGGGAGGAAAATGAACTCGATGACCATCGAGATTAGCAACAAACTTAAACTAAGAATCTCCGAAGACTTTAGAAGGGCTTCAAAAGAATGATTGATCAAGAATACTCAAAGGACTTCACAAGTGCCTTAAATGAGAATTCAATCCTCACAAAACTTTAGAAGTGTTGGAGTAAGATCAATATAATCAAAGGGCTTTAAAAGCACCTTGAAACTCAGTGCTAATGCAATTACCCCGTATAGGTATAGAATTCACCAAAGGCTTGGATTGAATCCTATAAATTTCTATTAAGTTAGAAATAAACCTAAGACTTACAAGCATACTATTTACCATTGGATGGTGAGGGAATAGTGTCTTGTAAATTAGCTACGACAAATCCAAATTCCGAATAATGGTTAGAGGCCATAAAATCCAAAATAGACTCCATGTTTGAAAATCATATTTGAAACTTGATTAATTTGCATGAAGGGTGAAAGACCCATCAATCGCAAATAGGTTTTCAAGGAGAAAACTAACAAATATGGAAATGTATATGCATACATAGCTAGATTGGTTGAAAAGGATACAATTAACGGCGTTGATTTTAATAAAAATCTATTCACCAATCGGAACGCTTAAGTCTTTTCGTGATTGTTCTAGCAAAATTGCGCATATGAAATATGGAAAAATAGATAACGAAACCGCGTTCCTAAAATTGGATTTTGGAAGAGACTATGGAAATAGTCTAAGGGTTTTGAAAATCTAAATAATGCTATATTTGAAAGCAAGCTCAAGAAATCCATTGTAGGATTAAGTGAAGCATTGTATGTAGGAATTAGAACATGTATTCTCATAAAGTTAATAAAAGGTTTGGCTTATAGAGAATCATAGAAATTCTTATGAACAAGAAGTTTAGTAGGAGCAAGAGTCAATCTTGTATGGTCCAACAGGAAGTTTACGAACTCTATTGTGAAATGATTGTCAAATGCTAAATACTTAGATTTGAAAGGATTTTCGACTATGGACCAAGCAAAAGGCGATACTTAGTACATAGTGGGAATTAAGATCTATTGGATAGACTTAATGAAATGTTTAAACGAGTAGAGGAACTTACCGTGTTAAACATAAAGGACTTTGAAAGGCTTTCAACCCATATGTATAAAACTAAGTAAATGTTTGAACTAAGTATAAGCTAGGCTAATACTAAATCAAACAAGAAAGACTCTAAGAGAGACTTTCAACCGTATCATATAGCAAACAGTTTAGCAAGACTCGGTGAAACTGGATGAGCTAAAAGGTCACATGAATGGAATAAATTGGGAATAATCCTGCAATTGAACCATCATGTGTGCTATGATATGGAGTCGTCACTCAACTTACATGCTTAGAGCATGAGAAGTATCAAATACCAATCAATTTAAATCTAAGTAAAGGATCGTTAGATTATGATCAAGAACATCCAAAGTACTTGGATAAGTAGAAGGGATGAGTTCTTGACGTATGGAAACAATTGTAATATGAGAATTGATGTTGCAAGCACATCCTTAACAGGGATTAGATCCTAAATAAGGAAGTCGTTTACAAGCATGAGCTAGAATGCGTCGTGGCTTGAGAATGGTAACATGGACGCGCATCCATGTATAATGTGCGGAAATTTAAGGTAAATTTCCATAATCACAAGTGATTAGGGTCTCCTAAATCATTATGAGCCGCTTGGAATGAAATCCGAGCAAAGCACCATCAGAAAGTCTACTGAAATATATGTTGAGAATATTGTTGCCTGGAAGGCAATATTAAGAAAGTGTTCAATGGAGAGTTCGTTGTCGAACGTTGATGATTGTAGGTTGTCGAGTTGAAAGATCTCAAGTCATGAAAATGAGTGGGAGCCATCACTTGGACAATAAATCCTAAATTACATATGATCCATAACACTCTCAAAATTTTATCATCTTATTATGAAATTGTTCGATAATGAAGATGCTAAGATATGCAAAGTAATAATAACTAAACCTATGCAATAAGTGAAGAAAACATTCACCAGAATTGCATGAAAGAAATCAAGCATATTAAATATGGGTATGATTTCTATAAATGTTTTGTAAAGAGTGTTACTCTTGAAACATTTGGGGAAAACCATTTTTCATAAGATGAAACGTTGAAAAGTTTCATAGTGGAATAAAAATTTTACTAATAAATTCCACAAACTATTTAATTGTGGTTTAGAATTAAATAATGAGTCCATTCGATTTCTGAGAATATTCAAAAAAGGGTATCAAGACAATGTCTTGGATAAAGAAACACCTATTAAGTAAACATTGAATATTTCAATCGAAAATTATTCCTAATCAAGGTCATTTAAATGATGGACAATTAATGACCACTTGAGATAAGTGTGTAGTATGATTTATAGCACCGTTTCTTGTGCTACGAGTACATGGTTGTCATAAATCATTTGCATAGGTATTGGTTTAGAACTATACCGAATCGACCTATGAGAATACTTTAAGAGATTTAAAATCGTCATAAGTATATTTCTCATTATAGCTACCGGAACCTTTCTCCTCAACCATGAGTATTGTAAGTTCTCTTGTTTGACTACTAGTCCGTTTTGATGTTGTCAAACATCTGCCGTGAATGGGGATTATAAAGGCAATACTTGGGTGGCTAGGTCCTCTTAGTAAGGGAAGCTAACAATGCAAGACTGGGATGTCCCCCTATTAACAATAGGGAATATGTCTTTGTTGTTTACAAGGCCTCTCGAAGAGCGAGACTGTGAAAATACATGGCCGTGCTCAGATGGATTTTAGAAATCATCTGCTTATTGACAGTCGAACTCGATCAGGAATCGAGAAACACTTCTGGACGTAATAAGGATGACGAATAATCTTACCTTATAGTTCATGAAAAGACATTAAGCGACATAGAAAAAGGGCTATACACTAATTGCACACTTGTCCAGAAGGACAAGTGGTAGATTGAAAGGAATGGTGTCCTTTTAACAAGTGTATTATTCCGATAGAGGGTTCAGAATTATTAGAAAGCTAATTCTTCAGTCACTACTAGAAAACAGCCAATCAACGACGGAAAAATTCCGTCGGAAAACCCCAAAATTCCGTCGGAAAGCGTTGTCGGAAGACCATTTGTAGGTATTTTGTGATATTCCGTCGGAAGAGACCTTTCCGACGGAATTTCCGACGGATTTTGTTCTGTCAGAGTCAAGTTTAACTTAATTGTGAAGTCCGTCGCAACATTCCGACGGTCTAAATTCCGTCGGAACCTACAACCTTCCGACGGAATATTCCGTTGGAAGCCATTGGTTTCCGACGGAAATTCCGTCGGAAAGTTTAATAAAAAAAATTAAAAAAAAAACAGTCCCCCCTACCCCTAACCCACTGCCCACACCCACCACCCCTAACCCACTGCCACCCCCTAACACACCACCCACCACTGCCCACATTAACCAACCCCCACCACTATAACCCACCCACACCCTTAACCCCACCCACACCCTTAACCCCAACCCAACCCCCACCACCGTAACCCACCCACACCATTAACTCCAACCCAACCCACCCCATCGCCACCCCGTAACCCCACCAAACACCCTTAACCCACCCCCTAACCCACCACGACCATCCTAACCCAGACTCACGCCACCAACAACCACGCCACCAAACCCATGAAACCACCCACAACCCTAACTAACCCTAGCCCACGCCACCAAACCCCACGAAACCACCACGCCACCAAATAGGCTCAAAAATTTCAAAAAAAAAAAAGAAAAAAAACTCAGAAAACCGAAAAATTAAAAAATAAACATACCTTGAATTGAAGAGGGCTTCGAATTTCACCACGAAAACGGTTTAACAAGGCCAAATTCGGCCATGAAAAGTCTAGCTCTAGGCTTTTATCAGTCGAATTTGGCCTAATTAACCTTTAAAATAATCAAAATCGACGATTTTTGCCATGAAAATGCTCCGTTGTGTCAAAGAGAAGAAAAAGGAAGAGGAAGGACGAAAGAAAAGGAAGGACGAATGAGAAGGAAGGAGAAGAGGAAAGAGGAGAGGAGATAGAAAGATCGAAAAGAAAAGAAAGATGAAGGAGGAGATAGAATGAAGGAGGAAGAGAAGAGGAGAGGAGAAAAAAGAAAAAAGAGGCGAAAGAGAGGAGAGAGAAAAATAAGGGTTTCCGGGTTTTGTAGGGTTTTTTTTTAAGTCAAAATTCCGTCAGAAAAGGGTAAAATTCCGTCGGAAAATAAATTCCGTCGGAATTTTCCTACGGATTTAAACTCCGTAGGAAATTAATATGTTCCGACGGATTAATTTTCCGTCGAAAATTACAGCCTCCGACGGAAATTTCTGTCGGAAGGATTTTTCCGAGGGAATATTCCGTCGGAAGCAGTAAATTCCGAGGGAAAAAAATCCGTCGGAATATTTTCAAGGGATTTTCCGTCGCAACATATATTTTCCGACGGACTTTTCTGACAGACCCAAATTCCGTCGAAAAATTCAAATATTCTGACGGAAAATAAGTCCGTCGGAATGATTCCGTCGGAAAAAATCCTATTTCTAGTAGTGAGTGAGGTCAAGTGATCGGAATGCCTAGGTGGAGGTCGCTTCCGATCAGTAATATTAATGTGTAATTAATATTACAGATTAATCTTACCTGAACCCTTCGGGTCACACCTAATCGAGTAACTAATCCGAGGCGACGAATCAATCCGAAGGATTAGACGAGTCATTATAGTATTACGAACAAAGACGTCGGATGTCGAGCTTAGAGCATCGAAACCAAGCGTCGCAAGTCGAGTCGAGTTTAAATTTCGACAAGACGGGAAATCAAGAAAGCGACAAGCTCGAGCTAGGTCGTAGCCTCGCATTAGCTTAGCCATGCAAGTGCTAGGCTAGCCTAAGCTACCAAGCGCATCGCAAGGCATGCCACATGCCTATCATGTGTTGCGTGCTAGACCGAGCATGCTAGCAAGGCTGGTGCACATGGCCGCAAGCATGCTAGCGTGCTAGTATGCTGGGCCACGCACCCATCCACAAGCATGCATCGCATAGCACTTGCACAGCAGCTCGCTATGCGTGCTTGTGCTATGGGCTATGCGTGTTCGCCATCGCATATCACTCGCACCCGCAACGCATAAGCAGTAGTGCTCTTGGTAGCACGAGCATCGCAGCAGCGTGCTAGGCATGCTCGGCTGTACGTTCGTGCTAGCGTAGTAGCACTAAACACCATGTCACTCGCACAGCATCACGCACCAAGCAGCAGCAGCAGCATCGCATACGCTAGCTGGCTGTGTGTCCTAGCTGGCTGCACATGTGCATGGGCTGGCTGGCCAGCAGCCCAGCCTTGCGCCAGCCATGTGGGGGGTCAACCCGGTCATGGGAGGGGACCATGTGCTTGGTGTTTGGCTTGGGGAGCAAGGTGTTTTTGTCCCCGCCTTTGGTGGTCCTCACCAACCTTCTCCCTCCATGTGACACTTGGAGTTTGTTGATTGCCTTGCATTTTATTTTGTTTTTGATTAAAATAAAATTTAGGAAAAATGCAAATCTCCCACATTGATGGGAGATGGGAGATCAAGTCTTCTTTCCCTATAAATACCCAAGTTTTGGGTTTGGGAAAAATCACTTGAGTTGAACTCAATAAGGCATCTTCCTATAGGTGAGAAAACCTTTTAGTTCGAAATACTCTAGTCTTTTCTTGGTCTAGCCCCGACTAACCTGCGAGGTAGAGGTCGTTCGGGTCGGGTCTCGAGGGTGGACTTCGTCGGAGGCTCGCGCGATTGCGGGGCTAAGGCTTTGAAGTCCGAGCTCTATAGGAGCGAAGCACGCGTCGAGGGTAAGAATGTCATTTCCCTTTCTCTTTCTTTTGTTGTTTAATTATGTGATTACATGATTAGTCGCTTTAATTAATGGGCGGGTCTTGGGCGGGTTTCTCTTCCGCGTAATGTTGGACGCTACGAAACCCAAAAAAATTCGCATGACTAGACACTTTAACAAAAAGTTCAAGACAAGAAACATCAAGGAAGGAGACTTGGTGTTAAAAGCACTTAGAAAAGAATGTTTTAGACCCAAGAGGCAAGTTCTAGCCTAATTAGTTCGGACCATACATCGTTAAAATTATCCTGTTGGGAGGCGCAGCTAAGTTAATAGACATGGATGGTAACGAATTCTCGAACATGACAAATCTTGACCAACTCAAGGAGTTTTACCCATGATTTAATCGAGTTTTATACTTAAGAGAGCTACGTTTGGTCTGATTCCTAAACAAGGATACGTAGGCAACCCTTCTGTAGGGTGCGACCACTTTAAAAATTCAACATCCCGCCTTTGAAAGCAACACAAAATTGCAAAAAATCGAGCATCGCAACAAAGCAGACTCCATCGCGCCGCAATAGGACCATCGCGCCGCGATGAAAATCGATTTTTGCTATTTCGGAGCTGCGATTCATTGCGACAATTTCAGATTATTTTGAGGATTTTTTTTACTTCCGTTCTCGGATTATTTTCGAAATTACTCAAGTTGTTTCATTGTTTAAAACAATATTTCTAATAAAAGGAATATTAAAAATAACAAAGTGAATTGAAAGTTTAAAATCTAAATTACATTATTGATGATTTAAAAGCTTAAAAATAAAATTAACTTGGAATTAAAAGTTATCTAATGACATTAAAAGTAAAGCAATGCTCTAATCTTTCTTCTCCTTTCAAACCCTTTTCCAGTTTTTGTCTGAATCCACTTCATCTTCTAGTTCCTTTACCAATGAAGAACCATTAGATGATCGAACCGACACCTTAGAAGAAGAAGTTTCCCCTTTAGCAAAGACCCCTACCTTTTTCTCAACCCGAGCCTTATTTTCTCTTTCTATAGGATTAGCCTTCCTTTTCCCTTTACCCTCTACAACACCCTTCTTCTAAGGTATGATAGGAGTCTTAATTCAACTTTTGAACCCACACGATCTTTAGGAGGAACCTTCTTGTCACCTAAGCAGTCTTTTTTGTTTGTCTTCCCCACACCCTTAGAACTTGTGTTTCGAGCCTTGTTTTTATCCTTTTGGTTTCGACCAAGGAACCATTGTTTGAATTCCCTAGACAATGCGGGAGGAACTCTATTGGAAACAACGTTCCATAAGGTTCCAACAAACCAATAATCGTCAAACCTTTCAACATTCTTCAATACAGGATATTCATAAGGTCGGCAAAGATCACTAGAAGGGATGGTTTGAGGAAGACCATACTTCCTCATTACTCTAAAAGGGTAGTATAAAGTTAAATTTTAACAAGCTCCGAATATGACAGGAAGGTTGAGTATTAACTCCAACCATCTTCTTAATTTTCCACCAAGGAATGACCCAATTGATGGAGAAGTCGCGATTTTCAAAGATTTTACACCACTCCCAGCCTCCCATCTTTAAAGAGAATCGCTTCCTCCTTTTCACAAGGCAGTTAGGAGTATACTTGTCGATGTTATCAGGAGGACTGATTAGTCCAAGTCGTTCCATTAGCCAAATATGCAAGAGTAGAAATAAATTGTTATTATTACTTTACAAAATTAAATATTTTTTATTACTGTAATTAAAAGTATTGATTTTCTACCTGTAACAATATTGGTGTTCCTCAAAGTGGTGCTTTGGGATCCTTTTTCAATTCATCTAAGCTTAACATTGTTTTTCCAACAATTAAAGGCATTGGATTTCTTCTGGCATCAATTTGTTCCATAACAGACGCTAATATAGCTTGACCCATATGGATACTACCACTAGTAAGCAAAAATTAGCTAAACATGCAGAAAAGAAAGGCTCTTCTTCTATATATGTGAAAAGAATAGACTTAGGTCTATTAAAGAAAAAAAAATGCAAATTTTCTTAAATCAACTTCTTTTCCATATACTATAGATTTTAAATTGGTTTCCCTAAGATTATAAAAACGCTCAAAATCTTTGTAGTAATATTCATATACTGTGGGGATTATTGCAAGGTCTAAAGAGGAAAAACCAAAAATAGCACCAAATTCTTCAGGCAGGGGGCTAATTTCATTGTTTCCTAGCCTAAAACATTAAGTGTTGGAGTCCCAATATTCTATAGCGGTGTGAAGGAAATCCCTATCAAGGTCTACCCCTTTAATGCCTAATAGACCCCCCATATTGAGAAAGTCAAGCTCTTTCCTCTCACTAGCGGTCAAGGACCAACACCACTCACGGGTTATTTCACAAAAACTCCTAGACATGATTACTAATTTATGAAAACTAGAAGAATTTAGAAAGCTAATGACTCGAACTATGCTGAATATGGCGTATTTGGGGGCTTTTTATAAGCAAAATTGATGCAGAAACCAAATTTTATTCGGATTGGAACTTCCTAGATCATCGCGCCACGATGGAACCTGACGCCCGCGATGTAAAAAGCGCGTCCTGATTTATCCATTGATTTGGCTTTGACTCAAATTTGTACTTTGATTTTTCCGGATTTTGTCCAAATCTTTTCACCCTTCCTACCTCATCCAAATATATTTCACCTTTTCCTACAATAATTAAACCCTTTGATTTAATCCTAATTGATTTGGGAATTTCTTTCTAGGAATCCCAAGATAATTAATTTTAAACTTTTTTTTACCTCATTTTCTTTTTCATTCTTCTATTTGGGGGAGAAAGTCGGATACCCTCCAATGATAATAAAAATGAAGGAATTTTGCGCAAAATTTGTCACAAATCACACACATAAATAATTATAGGCATTTCGATCACTTGACCTCGCTGAAGAATTAGCTTTCTAATAATTCTGAACCCTCTATCGGAATAATACACTTGTTGGAAGGACACCATTCCTTTCAATTTCCCTGTTTTCTAACATGGGAGTATTTAACAGTAGTACTTAAGGATGAAATAGCTAATATATCCTTCACGATCAGACCAAAAATTGTAGGCTCAACAATCTTTTTACTCAAATGAGTGAAAAGCTTCAGGCGGTCTATTTCGAGTTCTAATCTACAAAGGCCTGCATCAAATGCTACTTGTAGTTCATGTATTGCACCCAAGGCTTCAGCCATCTCCACATCCTAGACTCCTTCCATTTTTAAACAAGTCAAAGCCAGCACATATCCTACATTATCCCTTACTACTCTCACTAGACCTTTTCGAGCTAGTAAATCAAAATAGCTCGAAAAGACATCAAAAGTATAGCAAAATATGTCAAAAGTAAATCATAATTACTGAAAAGTAAATAGAAAACGCTAAAAAGTACATGAAAATATCATTCAAGTAAATAAATCTGAAAAGTGTATTTACAATCAAATGGTTCGAAGAGTTAGAAGAACCTACATGGGATTCGAACCCATATCTTTTGTGCACTTGCACAATGCTCTACCTATTGAGCTAGTAGGCTAGTGTATATTAAACATTAAATAAAGAAAAATAATTCAAAAGTAAATAAAAATTTCTCAAAAGTAAACAAAAACAAAAAACTTCTGATATGAAGTATCAAACAGAATTAATAATCAACCCTACAACAGCAAATCATTCAAATGGAACAAAAATAAAAAGTGAAGTTATCGTCATGCAAGCCATAGGTAGAAATTTCCCAAATGGTCTTTCATATGCTAACTTGTTGACCTTTCTTCTATAGCTGTACTAACACCTCCTCCCCCCCCCCCCCCACACACACACATACACACACACTCTCGATTTATCATATCTTGCCCACTTACAAATTTAATCCTATATACATATGACCAATAACTAGAAGAATACAAAGTATATGCACTATCTTAGTAATGATAACCAATTGACAGCTAGCCAAAACTTGCATTTGAAGATGAATCCACCAAAAAGAATTAGGAATGGTGGACCACTGAACCAAATTAATGACTGCTTGAAAAGAGGCATTCAGCATACAATTTCAATCACTTGTAAAAAGGGAATCCAATCATAGAGGAGGATGTGGTAATGTGCCTACAAAACCTTTTCATCAAACATAGGATTCCTCGGCTCCATGAATAACTACCCGACCTTGATATATTCTATATATGATAAAAGAGAATCATACCAGCTATATAAACTCTATCTATGCTAATAATAAAGAAATTTGATATTCATGTAGTTTACAGAACTTCTAACAGCATTTCTAGTGCTAATATTAACCTAAAAAACAAGGATCAAAATTTGGGTTTCCACTATTATTAAACCATTAGCACACCACCTACCATCCCTCACTCAAACACTCAACAACAACCAAGGACACACAACAACACAAAACAGCTGCCTGACTATAGATAGTCACACCAACAATATAGAGCTTAAGGCAACTGCCCCACATAGCAGCTCCCCACGCAACACCCCAAGTGCTTCCACCTAAAACTAGCCCCACAAAACAGCTCCCCAAGCAACCAAAACAAAATTACCCTTACTCTATTGCAACCTCGTACACTCCAAACGTTCAAAAAACGCAATTAAAATTACAGCACATGCAACAATCAAAATTCACAAGTAAATCAAACAAAAACTAGAAAAAAAAACCCCCAAATTTTGACTATTTAATGTGATTATCAAATGCAAAAACACAGATTAATCGAATAAAATTAAAAATAGCAAAAACCCTAAATTCAAACTCGAATTAATCGAAACCAAATCGAGCAAACTTAAACTGAAGCGAGCAATCAACATACTAATAGATCGAAATTTGCATACCTTAACAGAAACACGCAAGAATTTGATGAACAAAAGCGAAGAAATCGTGAACGAACCCAAGAAAATCGCCTCAGATCACAGAGAATTTGGAGGAAAAGAGAGAAAGCATGAAGAAGAGAGAGAATGCGATAAAGAACGGTGGATATGTTTGGGTATAATACAATAATTTACCAAAATGCCATTACTAAGTTAAAAACACTGACGACATCTCAGCCGTTGGATTAAATGGATCAAGAGCTCAGATTAGTTCCTAGTTCCTATTATTGATCTTAGTTCTCACATGATCTCAATATATATACTACCTCCGTCCACATTTATCTGCAACATTTACCAAAAAAGGGTGTTAACTATTATTTGCAATAAACTTATTTCTTTCCTATATTAGTAACATTTTTCTGTAAAAATGACCAAAATACCCTCACTTAAAAATTATTACCACATAATACTACACATAATTACAACTCATTATAACCCTAAAATAAACTAAGTATCTAAATAATCTTCCCACCTAAATAATCAGATTATCTTTCTCTCCTTCATCTTTCTCTCTCCTCCTTGATCTTTCTCTCTCCTCCTTGATCTTTCTCTCTCCTTCTTCTCACCAACCACGCCAAACACCCAACACCATCTCCACCCTCTCAAACACCATCTTACACTGATTCCCCTGCCCCAAACCACCATTGCCGCCCACCAACAGCAGTCGTGCAATTCCAGCCCCGCCAATCACCAATTCGCACCATAGCATTCCCTTAATCTCTCACCTCGCTACACCTCATCTTCTTCATCTCTTATCTCTCATTATCAAATTCCACACCATCCTTTAAGTGGATTCCAGATCTGGTTGTTTGTGGGTGGTTTGCGTGATTCGTGGGTGGATTTAGTAGGTTGTGGGTGGATTTACAAGTTCGTGGGGGTGGTTTGTGGGTAGGTTTGGTGGTTTGGTGGTTAGTGGGTTTGGTGGATTTCGGTGGTGATCCTGGGTTTGGAGATTCTGGGTGTGGTTTTGGTGGTTCGTGGGGGTTCAATATGTGGGTTTTGGTGGTGGTTGTGGGTTTCGTTGGTTCATGGGTTCGTGGGTTTTGGTGGTGGTTGTGGGTTTTGGTGGTGTTTGTGGGTTCGTGGGTTTTGGTGGTGGTTGTGGGTTTCCGTGGTGTTTGTGGGTTCGTGGGTTTTGGTGGTACGGTGTTCGTGGATTTCAGTGGGGGTTTGTGGATTTTGGTGGGGGTTCGTGGGTTTTGGTGGTGGTTGTGGGTTCTGGTTTTGGTGGTTGTGCGTTTTAGTGGTTTTGGTGGTGGTTGTTGTTTCTAGTTCTGGCTTTGGTGGTGGTTGTGCGTTTTAGTGGTTTTGGTGGTGGTTGTTGTTTCTAGTTCTGGCTTTGGTGGTGGTTGTGGTTGTGGGTTCAGGTTTTGGTGGTGGTGGTGGTGGTTGTGGTTGTGGGTTCGTGGGTTTTGGTGGTGGTTAGTTGTGGGTGTCGGTGGTTTTGGTGATTTTGGGTTTTGGGTTTGCTGGTTTTGTTAATTGTGATTTTTTTAGTTGGATTAATACTTAATTACATGCCCTTATATTTCAATAATTATGCTTTAAAAGTTTTGCCTAGGCCTCCGCAAAAAGTACATTTGTTGCAAAAAACCGTTAACGGAGAAAGTATATATATATATAACATAAATGTGGTAATATATTAAAATAAAATTATTACCTAAGATTTTATAATATTATTCTATTTTTTCTTTGGTCAAAATTTTTATTTTACTCTGTGTTTAAATTTAAATAGTCTCAAATTACTTTGCTAACAAATATATGGAGTGCTATAATAAGATAGAAGTTGTATATTTCTACAATTAAAAGTTATACTCCCTTCGTGTTTTAAATAGTAAAAAATAATTTGCTAACAAATATATGGAGTACTTTAATAAGATAGAAGTCGTATATTTCTACAATTAAAAGTAATGAATGTAAAGGAAAGAAATAATAAAAAAAAAAAAAAAAAAAAAAGTAGTAGTGGTGGATTTTGAGGGCGGGGGGAGGCAAGAGGGGGGCGACTGGGGATTTTTTAGTGCTTGTCCCACTTTTTGGAAACCTTCATTTTCATTTAAAAATTTATTTACTACTCCCTCCGTGTTTTAATAAGTGTTACACTTACTAAATGCGGCCGTGTTTTTATAAGTGTTACACTTCATTTTTTGGTAAAAAGTTACATTAATATTACTTCGTATATCTTTCTCTTTCTATGGTCCCCACCCAAACCCACTACTACTACTACTTCTTTTTTTTTTTAATTTCTTTCCTCTCACATTCATTACTTTTCAATAAATTTCACCAAATAAAAAATGTATATCTTTCTCTTTTTATGGTCCCCACCCAAACCCACTACTACTACTACTTTTTTTTTTTTAATTTCTTTCCTCTCACATTCATTACTTTTTAATAAGTTTCACCAAATAAAAAAAATAAAAAAATAAAAAAAAAAAAGCTTTTTTATAAACTTAAACCCACTATACAATTTTTTAATACTCCAACACCCCAGTTACCTCATATTTTATTTAAGTCAATTAAATTGCCTAAAACTATGTGACGATCAAAGTGTAACACTTATTAAAACATAGATTGAGTAATAAAAACTTCAATTTTCTTTCTCCTTCTCCATTCATATCCAAATTAAAATTCTACTACTCATCCGAAATTCTCTATATACTCGTCGTCTAATTTTTTAGGGCAAAAAGTTAAAGGTTAATTATTTATAAAATTTCAGGGTGTCATATATGTAAATAACAGAGTAGAAAGTGAAAGGAATGGTGTCCTTCGAACAAGTGTATAATTCTGATTGAGGATTCATAATCAATTACATAGTTAATTATTCAGTGAAGTCAAGTGATCGGAAAGTCGGGCTAGAGGCCATCTCCAATAAGTGAGATTAATATACAGCTTTCCTTTGATTGAACCCAACGGGCCACACCCAAGCGTGCGACCGAACTAAGGCGATAAATTAATCTAAAGGTCTTAATACGTCAAACAAGACGATACGTACTCCGACGTCGGATTCCGAGCTTAGTGCGTCGAAGCCGAACGTCGAACGTCGAGTCAAATTCTAGGAACCGACGAGACGTACAAATAAGTCAAACAACAATAAATAAGTCAAAGCGCATAGCCCTAGCCTCGCATTGATCTAGTCATGCGAGGGCTAGGCAAGCATAGGTTGTCGCAAGGCAAGCACTAGCCGCAAGCCTAGCATGGTGCGCTTACGCACTAGCTAGGCCTGCTAGCTGAGTGCGTGCCGTAAGCAATGCACTGGCCGTAAGCAAAGTAAGCCACTTACACGGGCTAGCTAGGCGTGCTAGCCGAGTGCGTGGTGCGCTAGTACTGCTAGCAAAGCCTTAGCAGCTAGTAAAGCCCACCAGGCCTTGCAAATGCTGCTCCCAGCAGCAGCAGCCTGCCTTGCTTGCGGAGCAGCAGCAACGTGGGCGGGGCAGTAGGCCCAACCGAGCATCGGGCTGCCAGCAAGGGCTGCCTTGGTGCTCATGGCTAGCGCCAGCTGGCCGCTTGTGATAGGGCCCGGTTTTTGGCTTGGGGAGCAAAGGTCCTCCCTTGTGGTCCTCACTTAACCTTCCCATGTGATTGCCACTTGTTGTTTGATTATTTGTTCTTTTCTTTTAATTTATTTTAAAATTAAATTAAACGCATTTATTTCTCAACTTTGCAAAAGTCCCACATTGATGGAATATCAAAGGGATGGAGATTCTTCTCCTATAAATACCCAAGGAAACCTTGGGATTTGAATTGCAAGAGTTGAAATCTATAAAAGGCATCTTCATTGAGAAAACCTTATAAAGAGATTCTCTTGTTAATAGTGTTATTATTACCCTAGACGGTAATATTGACCAAAGTTTGGGCGCATGGGTGGACCTCGTTGGAGGAGTCGCATTTGAGGCTTTAGCTCCGTTCGTGGGTTCATGTTCATGGTCCGTGGAAATCACGCTTCAAGGGTATGGATGTCTTTTCCCTTCTCTCTCTCTCTCTCTCTCTCTCTCTCTCTCTCTCTCTCTCTCTCTCTCTCTCTCTTATGCATTTATTGTTTTATTAATTATTTAAGGCTCAATTTGGCAATTGGAAATCAAGCGATGAAAGTAAGAAATTACTAAATTACCCCTTGACAAGGCCTATCAAATAAAGCTATTGATAGCATTTTATAAGGTAATTGATAGGTAATTTCCAAAAATCGTATAATCTTTAAAAGTGATCAGAACATTTATTTCAACTTATAAATATAGGTTAAGATCATCAAATCACTTTTCACTGAAAACAAGCAAGGTGTATCTTTTCTCTCAACAAAAATCTTTTGTCTGAAAAGCTACTTCAAAAATCTTCCTAAATATCTTTCCTTCACCATATATAGCTATGGAGAGTCCAACTTCTAGCATAGCCAAGTCTCATCCCAAGGGGACAACAAAAGTTGATCTAGACATAGATGAACCATCTATGGAGTTTTCTGAGATAGAGAAGCTTTGTTCGGGAGATGAGGACAGCCAAGAGCTACAAAAGGTGTTAGATTTAGAGAAGTGTGATGAGATGGAGAAGGATTCTTAAAAGGCAGAGGATGCTGAATTTCATCTCCAAGCTAGAATTGGTAATGCATTTTTCGTCTTTAATCCTGATTTAGTTCTAAGAGATTAGCCAGTAAAGAGGAAGAGAAGCCACAGGCGCCGGAGAGACAAAGATGAACCTTCAAAGAAGAAGCGACAAAAGAAAGCAAAGAGGTCTCCACCAAGAATCTTGGGAAGGATGGTGATAATAAAGCAAGGAGATAGCTCTGATTTATCCTCTGATATGTTCAAACCGGCACATAAAAGCCCCAATCACACTTAGGATTGATCAAAGGCTAGGGTTTACTTGGTTCGATTTCTTTTGTCTAATTGAACTAACTTTTGTTAAGGAGTTAAGTGCTCAAACATGATGTATTGCATGTTCTTAGTTCCACTGAAACTAAATACTTAAACATGTTTTTGATCATGTCTTAACTCTTTAAAGTTTAATTTCTATATTGTCCGATCTTGGATTTTTCTATATATAAATATATATATATATAAATAAATATATATATATATATATATATATATGTATATATATATATAAATGGAATCATGTGAGAACACATCCCTTATGTGAGAACCTAGTATATGTGAGGACATATTACAACCGTTGGATCAATTGCATCCAATAGCTACCATTTATCCCGGTCAAACATAATTTCAAAAACAAAATTCCAGCGTTTTCTCTCTCCTCCTTCATTTTGACGCGCTATTTTCTCTCTCCTCCTTCAATTTCTTTGTTCTCTCCTCTCTTTCTCTCTGCTATTTGTTATGATTCTTCATCAATTCTTCTTCAAACTTCATTAATTCTTCATCAAGGTGATTTTCGTTGATTTTAGTTTGATTTTCGTTTTTTTGAGTAGTTATTAAGTTGATTTTAGTTTTATTTTTGCTTTATTTTCGTTAGCTTACATTTTTTTCGTTTTTTTGGAAACCTAGATATCACTGCTTATTTGTGCTATTATGTTGATTTTAGTTTGATTTTAGGTTTACTTGAATAATTATTAAGTTGATTTTAGTTTTATTTGAGTAATTATTTTTTTTATTTGTGTTTCTACCTTGATTTTTGTTTGATTTTTCGGCTTAATTTCTTCAATTGTGTTTAATTTTTCAGCTCAATTGTATCAGTTTGTGCTCGATTATTTCAGCTTAATTTTATCAGTTTGTGTTCGATTTATTCAATTTCTTCATCAATTTTCTGAAATTTTTGTGTTCGATTTCGTTGTCATACATGTATTCCGAGAAGATGGCATAATTGTTTCAGCAACTCGATCTAAATTGTTAAAGTTGTCTTCTTCTTGATTAAGTTCTTTCAGCAACTCGACCTAAATTTTATTGTTCTTTGATCACAGAAATCTGAAAATTCTTGACAGACTAAGGTAGTCAAGTGTCCTTGGAAGCTCACTTGTAACCTCTATATCTGTAAGACTTTCTGAACATAGGCTTGTATTCATATTATGTACGTATATGTTCAATAAACTTGGAGGCATAAGGTTGAGGAATTTGGTAAGCTTTGTCATTCTCTCAGGTTAATTCTTGTAATGAATTGTCTTTGCTAAGGGAAACAATACTGTGACACACTTTTTATGCATAGGATTCAACGTGTCAAATAGATTGCGAGTGAGTCTTGTGACTACTGTATGAATAGTATTGGTTATTGTAATCTATCCTTAAAAATTATGGTTTCACTTGGAATATGAAAGGGCTTTTTTCTAAGGAGTAATGTTTAGTCTAGGACTCTAGGGGGATTGGTCTATTAGTAGTTTGCTATGACAATACAAGTTGGTTAGGAATAGCGTAGAGAGAAAGGTGAGGAAAATGGCAATGTCTATATATAGATGAGATCAGTTGGAGGGGGGTGTAATCAGAAAATTATGGGGAGTTATTTTACTTACTTTGCTTTTTGTCCGGAGTCACAAGATGGTCAAGGATTGTAGCCACCTTTTGTTTATCAAATCAAATCAAATTATGATCATCTTTCATTCTCCCTGTAATCTCTTCTTCCTCATTTCTATAATTCAACTTTCAGATACATTAAAGCCTAGAAGTGTGCCCCTGATATGATGTTTTTCCATTTTCCAGCTATTACTTTATTTCACTTTAAATAGCACATATTATCATATTGGCTTCACTCTATTCACTTTGAAACCGCTTAATTTTTTGTAGTAAATTTTATATAAACCTATTGTTCCTGACATGACCCTCATCCCAACTTTGCCGAATTCACTATTTGCTATTTGCTAAATGAGCAAAAAAATTGATTACTCATTTGACAATTGTTCATTAGATAATTTATCAACCTATGCTTCACTATCACAACATACTGTAGACCCTCCCTGTAGACACCTGATTGTGGCTCCGCAAAAATCAAACCCAGTGATGGGTACCTTTGACGTCTTTGATCATCAAGTTAGGTGAAGAGTTAAAGAGCCTCGTGACCATTTATAACCTTTCCTTAAATGTTTTTAGCTAAAATCATTCATTTCGTGTCCTTTAAACCCAAAATCATTCATTTCGTGTCCTTAAAATCATTTGTTTCGTGTCCTCTTTAAAAAAACATCCAAACCAGTTTATTTTTGTCCACAATTCTGGTCCAATAATTTTATAGTTGGATGGGGATTGAAAATAGCTTTCCAATGATATATTATAAGCCCAAATCCGACTTATAACGAAGAAGTTATGGCCAAAATACTAAACCGAGCCCAAACTGAGTCTTACCTGCAACCCAATGATCATATGGAGGGTCCATTAACCTTAATCTCATTCCTAAACCAATTAGGATTCATTATATGCTTCTAGAATTCTCTAGAAGGTTGTTTTTGATCCTAAATCCCTTAGGATTGATTATTAGCTTCTAGAATCCTCTAGGATATTCTAATTTTTTCTATTTTCGAAAAGATAAACACTTAAGAATTTTACATCGGATGAAACATCTGTTTTTCAATTATTTTAATCCCGATCAAATTAGAATACGTGCGGAAATTTTATTAACCCAATTTAATTGGAAGTCGGATCCCGTACAAGTTTTATCTTTTAAAAACCATCACTAAGCGACAAAATTACCGGGCCGCGACAAGGCTGTCGCGCCGCAATGGAACTTGTTTTATTCCGATTTGAATTTTGACTCTTTTCTGATTTGTCGACCCTCTTTTTTCCTTATAAATAGAGGTCATTTTCATCCATTTTCGATCATCAACAAGCTGAATCACCAACAATCATCATCTAATCCTCTCTCTAAGCTAAAGTTTTCTCCCTCTCTTCTTTCTTTATGTTTCTAGCCTTAGCCTAAACACATCCCAACACGTCCTAATACATCCTTGATACTTTTCCCTAATCAAACACCATACCTCGATCACGAGCTTTGCATTTGAATACTCCTAGCTAATCTCGAAGTTGCCTTCGACCTCGATGAGAAAGGTTGATAGTTCTGAGGGTTTGGTCCCTAATCTATATACTTATTTGGTTTATTTGATTTAATCTTTCTTAAAGTTACTAACGTGTGTATTGTGTTGATAGAAAGAAATACGAGGCATTAAAGTAAGTAATTCGATTACTTATTTATTCCTTTGATATAGAAATCATGCTTAGAATCTTATGTTAATTCCTAGTATCATGTTAGGATGTTGATTTTGATTCCTAGTATCATGTTTAAGGTGTTAATTAATATTTCTAATATCATGCTTTCTAGAATCATGTTTAGGCTAATGCTTTGATTATGATTTTTGTTAGTGACATGCTAGGGTTTGTTATTAATTCGTTTAGTATCATGCCTAGGATCTTGCTATTAATCATATTTTGATGATGTTTTGATTATGAAGATGTTTGTTGTGTTTATTATACATTGTTTGATTATTCATGATTTATTGTTATTGCTTGATCACGCCCTTTCTGCAGGTTTGAAGGGAATTAGTACTTGAATCATGCTTAATAAGATAATTGATAATTTGATTTAAGCTTAATATGATTTTAATTCAAGTGATCACCAGTAATAGATTTATTTGTGCATTACTAATCAACCAACGTAGATTAAATAGGTTTAGGGCTAACTTGATGAATGTATGTTGATCGAAAACCGCACATAAATATCATAAGAATTAAGTAAAGGTCGATTTAGGGCGGGTTCAATCTCTTTTAGGTTGGATTCGTATCATCATCCCCGAATATCCAGTCATGGTTTCGAACCACTATGGAGTTAGCGATCTCCATGATCGTGAATGGGGTGTAACCTTCACACCCGTGAACGGTTTACAAGTTCCTAAAACTTGTTGGCGACTCTTTTATCTCTAGCTTCCTTCCCTTTGGACGCCACCATGCTTAAAAGCATGATCACAGTGGGGCTCAAAATTGAGTTTGAAAAATTCCCTACACTCCCCTAAAGTATCCTCTTCACTACACCTCCAAAAAAAAATCTATGTGACATTTTACTTTTTTTTTTAATGATTTTGTATGAGCAAGAACTCTATTGAAAAGGAGTGTGCTGCCGATGTTGGTTCATCAGGGGCTATAGTGGTTGTAGAGTATGAGAAGCTCAGTGCATCTATAAAGTTAGAAAATAAGCAGAAGAGATTCAAATCAGTCGCTACTAAGGGTAAACGAAAAATAGGGGAAGAAGGGCAGTTTAGGAGGTCAGACAATTGTTATGATGTTCTTAGGATTAGCATAGAACGGTATTAGTATTAGTTTTTATGATGTATTCAATGGCACAAATGTGTATTAATCTTGTTCTTATAAACTTTGGTATGTTTTGTAATGGTAAACATTTTCTAAAAGTTGATCTTTCTTCATTGATATTTACAAAAAATTACAAGTTGTATAATTGCAAAACAATTCTTCGCTCATTTATCAAATGAGCAAACTATTTAATGCTCATATGTTAAATGATCAAATAATTCTTTCTCATTTTGTTAAAAATTAATAATTATTCTTTACTAATTTGTCAAATGAGCAAATAATTTGTCAAAATGAGCAATTAATTTTTTGCTCATTTGTCAAATGAGCAAAAAATTTCAATGCTCCTTTTGTCAAATGAGCAAACTATTTAATGCTCATTTGTCAAATGAGCAAATAATTAATTGCCCATTTGTGAGTGTGTTTGAATGTTTCAAATACATTAGCCTACTAGCTCAAGGGTAAAGCATTGTGCAAATGCACAAATGATGTTGGTTCGAATCCCACGTAGGTTCATTTGTGTAATGTGGAGACACAAGTTTGTATGAGAGTTTAATTGTAACAAAGTTTATATAGTTATCATTTCAAACCATTTTTTTGCTCGTATAATTTAGTATGAATTTGATTTTTTTTTTTAAATTAATTTTGTTTATAGAGATAACCTATGTAGGAATTGAACTTACATCCCCTATGAATTTGCATAGTGCTCTATCAATTGAGCTAGTAGGTTTTATCATATGTTTTATATTATTTTTCTATGTTATAAATTTTTAATCAGCTCATTTGATAAATCAACAAAAAATTGTTTGCTCATTTGATAAAATGAACAAAGAATTATTGCTCATTTGATAAATGAGCAAAGATTTGTTTACTCATCTAGTAAATGAGCAAAGAATTATTTGCTCATCTGATAAATGAGTAAAGAATTGTTTGCTCATTTTGTATATTATGAACAAGAGGAATTTTGCTCATTTGACAAAATGAACAAAGAATTGTTGCTCATTTGATCAATGAGCAAAGAATTGTTTGCTCGTTTGATAAATGAACAGAGAATTGTTTACTCATTTGATAAATGAAAAAAGAACTGTTTGCTCGTTTGATAAATGAACAAAGAATTGTTTGCTCATTGACAAAATGAATAAACAATTTTTGCTCATTTGATAAATGAACAAAGAATTGTTTGCTCATTTGATAAATGAGGAAAGAATTATTTGCTCATTTGATAAATGAGCAAAGAATTGTTTGCTCATATGATAAATGAGCAAAGAATTGTTTGCTCATATGATAAATGAGGAAAGAATTTTTTTGCTCATTTGATAAATGAGCAAAGAATTGTTTGCTCATATGATAAATGAGCAAAGAATTGTTTACTCATTTGATAAATGAGCAAAGAATTGTTTGGCTCATTTGATATATGACCTAAGAATTTTTGCTCATTTTATTTTTGTTTGCTCATTTTATTTTTACTATATTACTTTTCATATTTAGTTTGCTCATTTTTATTATGTTTTATCACTTTACATATCTTCTATTTAATATATCAAATTTATAACATTAAGGTTGAATAATATGACAAAAAAAATTACAAATTAAGAATATTCCATAGGAAATTTCACGAAAATTAGCTTTAATTAAAATAAAAGTAACGTGGAATAGGAAATTTATAATGAAAATCCTAAATTGAGAACACTTAACTCAAAAAATCTAGCAAAAATTATAATTTCAAACTCAAATAACCAAAATAAGAGCATTCAAATTCGAAATTTTCCAAAACACCAAAATTTGATAATTAGAATATCAAATTCGAAAATTTTGATGAAAATACTAAAGTGAGATAATTCAATTCGAAAATTATAATAAAAAACCCAAATTAAGGGCATGATTTTCGAAAATTACTTACCAAAATTATGTATAAGTGAACAAGAGGAGAGAGAAATTATTGATCCTTAAAGCTTCAATCCTTTGATGTTCCACCTTCAACTTTGGAGAGAGAGAAATAAGCTGGGTAATTTTTTCTAGCGAGAGAAAGAAGTTATCTATGATGTTGGGTTGGGGTGGGTTTTGTTTCGGGGTTTTCTGATGTCCTGCGGGAGAGTTACAATTCCGAGACTGGAACCGGACGCCTGTACCTGCAAAACAACGGAGACTCCTTGTGGTGGGAGCTCCGCCTCCAACGATCAAGTTAGTACTTGTTTAAGGAGTAATTAATGCGGAAATTAAAGTGATTGGGTCTCTCTAGGTGAGAGTGTTTAATGTAGGTAATCTGCTTTTTTAGCGTGATCAGCCTGTAATCCCCCTTAATGAGGATTAAGGGAGGTATTTATAACCTCGGGAAACGTGTCAGTCTAGGTTTAGGTTAACCTTGGGCTGATTGGGCTTCCCTCGGAAGTTGGGCCTAGGTGACCGGTTATCCCAGGTGTTATGGGAAGGACACGTGTCGTGTCGTAATTGGTCCATGGTGGACGGATCATTGCTTGACACGTGGCAGGCTCCTATTGGCCCATGTGACGGACACATGGCGGAACCTGATTGGTCCACTTGTCAGATGGTGACTGGTGGGGAAAAATCCCCTAATCATTTTCCCCTCATAGGTGGCACGTGACTGGTCACGTGTTACCTGTGACAGGTATCGCCCTGTAACAGGCGACGACCTGCTACAGGTGTCACTCGGCGAGAGGCCGAGAGATTCTCCCGCCAAAATTTTGAATTCAGGAAGTGACCCTTCGCCTTCTCACTTCGCCTATATAAAGGAGTGTTGACTTCGGTCATTTTCACACTTGAAAACTTTGTGAGAGAACATTCGGACCCCTGAACTTGCTCTGACATTTTGGACCGTTTCTGCCTACCGCCTGCTCTGACAAGCCGACTGCAAAGGATTTTCAGAACTTCATCAATCGTCACTCGTTCAGGTAACCGTCGGTTCTCTTACTCTTAATTTTCTCTTTACTTTATTCTTTTTTGAAATGGCACCACGGAAGCACACGACACGACCTAGGTTAGTGATCAGCCGGTCACCGGGGACGGCTGAATCTAGGACTAGGAGTGCCGCCTGCCCTTTTCTGGACCCATCTTTGCCCTTTATACAAAGTCCGACTGTATCTGTGTCTATGCAGAGCATGATGGCCAGAACAAAAAAGACTGCCAGGATCTCAAATTCAGACGGCTCCTCCCACAGGGTGTCGATTAGTGAAACATCTGACCAGGCGCCAGATGTGGAAGTGAAACAAAGCGGCTTGAAAGCCGGCAGTTCTGAGGGAGGAGTCAAAGTGACCCCTTCCCATTTTACAGTTGACAATTCTTCATTCTCTCCTGCTCCTTTTAAAGGAGAGGAGAGGAGAGGAGTCGTCCTCTTCGGACTCGTCAGAGGACGATTACGAGTCTAGCTCTTCTGGCCATGCTTCTCTAGACACAGAAGAGAAAAACAGTCGCCTGCAAGAGGCGAGGCTTTCTCACGCAGTTGAGAAGGGGGACGATTGGGCGGAGCCATCCGCCTCTCACCGAGAGCAAAATACCCCCTACTACTGCACGGTACCTCGGGGCCGGATCACAGCCATGCAAGAGAAAGTGGAGAGCTTTATCGCAAACCACACAATGGGCCTTGGCTTTTTAGTGTTTGTGCCGGATCCAGAAGACACAGTCGTCTGGCCGGATGGTACCAGTTATGATAGCGCCTGCTTTGGCTGCTACGAGGCGGCCATCAAGGCTGGGCTGCGCTTCCCACTACATCCGGCTGTTCAGCGGATCTTGGATGGGTATGAGTTGGGGTTATGGCAGTTAGCCCCGAACTCCTGGGTCAACGTACTCGGCTATGTGGCCGGGTGCGAACTGCACGGGGTGGAGCCGAGCTTCGAGGCTTTCGCCCACATGAACTACCTCAGCCGGACCCCTAAGGTAGGCGGTACCGGCTGGTATCAATTGACGAGCCACAGGGGCTACCTCATGACGAGAGGTAAAGCAAACAAATGGAAGGACTGGAGGAGCACCTTCCTCATCAATGAGAGTTCAGACACAGAGCTGAACAAGCGCTTCAACAGGTGGAACAGGAATCCGCCCCTTCTTGCAGGCGGCCGCAGCATGCCGCCTGTTCCCCCCAAGGCTAAGAAAGAGATCCTAGATAAAGGACTCTTCAAAGTAGAGTCGAAGGTGAACTCTACTTCAGGGGTACGAGAGCAAGTACCCCTGCACTGCGTCCCGAGCTTCAAATGGCTCTACGACGAGTACTTTTTGGCCACCTGTGGCCTCAGCAGTCGGTGCTCAAGAGGTAGTCGGCCTGTCGAACACTCTGTTGTTCCGTGCATTTTGTTATAACTTTTATTAACTTTGCTATTTGTTTTTGTAGCGGACGCCATGAGCAAAATTACTGCCTCCAAGACTGCGGCGGCCATGTTGCGGGCCTCCATCATGCAACAGTCTTCAACCGACTCCCCCAACAAGGGGGCACCCTTGGTGGGCTTCCAGCCTTACACCCTCTTTTTGGAGATGGGTTTATGCATATACTGACTTTTCTTCTTTTTTTTAGGCGGGCGCTCCAAGAGCTTCTTCTTCCCAACAGCCGGACCCCAAGGCCCGGAGGACGACTGTTGCGAGCTCTCCTGGTTCTGCCAGGAAACATGCGGCGGCTGAGAAACAGCCGGCCACTTCTTCTAAAACTCCAGCTGGGCCACCTAGAAGTATGAAATTGTCCTTGTAAATTTTAGACTTGCTCCCTTCTTTACTAAGTCTAATCCGTTTGTTTATGCTTGATGCAGCCGGCCCTCAGGAGCCTGACTTGGTCGAGGTGGCCAAGTCTATGATCAAGGCCGTTCCTCCAGCTGAAAGGGAGGCGGTCAGGGGTGTCGGCACCCTTGACCTAGACGGGATTGCAGGGGTCCTTGCTGAGGTATACTTAGCATATTTTTGAGTATTTGATTTCCAGGACGCCTGTTTTCTTTTTGTTTGGAAACTGACGCCTGTTCCCCTTTTTACTTAGGCCCTGCTCCGAGTGAACGGCCTTCGCAAGCCGCTTGACCGGAAGAACAAAGAGGTAAAGGCTGCAAAAGCTATGGCCGCCTCTGACTGTGATAAGGCAATGTTTCAAATTGCCCAAAATGAAGTTCTGACCATTGATATTCTTTATTATCAGGCGCAGGCTACCGCCGCTATCCGGGCTCAGTTAGAGGCGGCCCAGAAGAGGAATAGCGAGCTGGAGGCGACCATCAACAACCTCAAGGCCAAGCTGAAACCTCTTCGCCAAAAGATGTCCTCATACGAAACCTTGGAGAAATCCTTGGCGAGCGTAAAGGTACGCCTGGTGACCCAGGAGAAGAGTCTTACTCAGGAGCTCTCGGAAAAGGCCGAGCAAGAAAAGAAAGAGCTGGTCCGGGAGATGATGGAAGACTCTGCTCAAATCCAGCGCATGACTTGGGGCCGCTCTTTCCCCAATGCCGACTTTGCCTTATGGGAAAAAACGTACCGCCAATGTTCTGATAGATATAATCAAGAGAACCTGGCGGCTGTTGAGGAAGAGGCGTTGGAGGAGGCGTTGGAGGAGGAGCAGCCGGTAGTGGCGCTTGTGCCGCTTGGGGGTAATGCGTCAAAGAAGGATGCAGCTGATGCCGAGTCCAGCAAGAAGAGTGCTGACCAGGCGGCAGTTGCTGATATTGAAGATCTGCCCCCTTCTTAAGATTTATGTCTTCTTTCCACGGCCTGCGTGCCGTTTGTTTTGTATTTACCCGGCCAGGGGGCCGGGGCTCTGAATATTTTGCCGGTCTTTAATGACCGGCTTCTTTTTAATGAATTTTTTTGTTTTGCTTCAAATTTGTTCAAGTATTGAATACTGATATCCAATTGTACACTATACTGACTGTTTTACATGGCCGATAGTTGCAGACAGGTACGGATAGTTAGTCACGCCGCCTATGCCCCTGGACGACTGGTTGTCTGTTTCCAGGCTAGACGATCAGTCGGCCATTTATCCAATCGGTATTCGAACCATTTTAAATTGGATCCCCTTTAGGCAGGCGGTCCTGTCATTTGTAAAATTAACCAAGTAGGAAAATGGTTTCCTACGTGTCATGCTTTTAGGCTAGAGACTTTAGGCCGTCTAGGCCGACTGTTCCCCTCCATATTTAATCTAGTGTGAACGGGTGCTGTATGAACACCTTTTTAGTTTCATACTAAATTTTTAAGGAGTGACCAAGTAAACATGATTGTTACCTAGTCGCCAAGTAACTGAGTAGTAGAGGTATCAAGCGGTGGGTACCGGTTGTTCCCCTTTATTCGCCAATGTTTGTTGGCTTTTAACTCATAGGTTGTTAACCTAGCAGGAGTAGTGGTTGAGAGCCCCTGTTTGCTAAAAACAGGCGGACGACTCATACCTTTTAGGCTCCATACTAAGTTTGAGAGAGCGACTATGAGTTAACTTTGGAGTTACTCAGTCGCCGTCACTCCTGCTTGAGTAGTAAAGGTACCAGGCGGCGGAGGCCGGCTGATCCTTTTGATTCGCCAATGTTTGTTGGCTATTAACTCAAGAGGTACCCCCTGCATTTATCCCAAGTAATACAAGCGGTCATCTGACTCAGATGTCAACTGCTACCACTGGTTTGGTTAGTAATAGAGTTATCCTTGTCTCAAAAACGGCTACGTGGTTACCCTTGGGGGCAGTCGTATAGGTGTCGTGTAATTAGTTTATAGAGCAATGTTCCACCCAAAAGGGAGCTGCTCTCTGCGACGAATTTCATCCGGAGGGATGCCGCCGGACGCCTGCTATGATATTGGGAAAGGTCGTATTAGTATTGAAGATTGGATCAGTTGGCTTGGCGCCTGGTCTGATCATTCGGCTTGTGGCCTTGGTTAGTTCTTGGTGAACGTAGGTGCTACGTAAGAGGAGGGTAGCCGCCTGTTTAGGCACAGCGTCGGCCAGGCCCTAATCTTTTTTAGCTAAGTATAAGGGGGGTGGCTGTGTGCTTTGGAACCAGTCGGCCCTCTTCTATGGAGAGTAGCCGACTATATGTCCAGACGGCATGCCCCTATAGTAAAATATTCAATGGAGAGTAGCCGACTGTAAAGGTACAGGCGGCATGCCCCTCTGAAGATAGAGTAAAATACTCAATGGAGAGTAGCCGACTGTAAAGGTACAGACAGCATGCCCCTCTGAAGATAGAGTGAAATACTCAATGGAGAGTAGCCGACTGTAAAGGTACAGACGGCATGCCCCTCTGAAGATAGAGTAAAATACTCAATGGAGAGTAGCCGACTGTAAAGGTACAGATGGCATGCCCCTCTGAAGATAGAGTAAAATACTCAATGGAGAGTAGCCGACTGTAAAGGTACAGACGGCATGCCCCTCTGAAGATAGAGTAAAATACTCAATGGAGAGTAGCCGACTGTAAAGGTACAGACGGCATGCCCCTCTGAAGATAGAGTAAAATACTCAATGGAGAGTAGCCGACTGTAAAGGTACAGACGACATGCCCCTCTGAAGAGTAAAATACTCAATGGAGAGTAGCCGACTGTAAAGGTACAGACGGCATGCCCCTCTGAAGAGAGTAAAATGCTCAATGGAGAGTAGCCGACTGTAAATGTATAGGCGGCCTGCCCCTCTTAAGTAAGAATAAAAATTAAACATGGAGAGTAGCCGACTGTTTGTTAGTAGGCGTGCCCCTCTTAGTACAAAATTGAATATTAAGTATGCAAACTTTTATTAAGTAGCCCTTGACTATTTACATCATTCAAAAGAAATATGATCATCCGGCAGGGTACCGTTTGTCAGAGTCCTGATTGGATCCATCCAGGTTGAGCTTCTGTCTAGGATGCCTTTCTCTTCTTGTCCCCTGCTTCTTGAACAGGCGCACTCTCCTTGACTGTCAAGGTCTGTTTTTCCACCACTCTCGGGCCAGTGGCCATAACAGTGGGCTTGACATCCGAGAGATAGCACTCTTGGGCCATCCTCTGATCTCCCCTTAGGGACCCGACTGTTCCATTATCCCTCTGAAACTTGAGCAACATAAGAGATGGGATTATAACAGCCTTGGAATTATTCAGGGTTGGTCGTCCCAGAATCATGTTGTAGGCCGAGAGTTCTTTTACTACCAGGAACCGGACTACCATGTGTCGTCCTTCCCCTTTTTCGCCCAGGCGGATGGGTAAATCCACTCGTCCCACTGGGTGGACGACTCCTCCTCCAAACCCTACTAAAGGGTGGGATGCCGGATGTATGCAATCAGTCTGATATTTTAGTTTCGACAGACATTTGCTACTGACGAGATCTGAGGAGCTTCCGGTATCTATGAGGATTCGGCCAACTCTCTGGTTGGCCACTTTACATTCAATAACGATAGGGTCGTCATGCGGCCCTCTTACCCCTCCTAGATCTTCTTCAGTGATGACAATCTCAGGAAATGAATATTTGGAGGGCCGTTCTTGGTGAACGGAATTTACATCTAACCGCCTGATATGGTCTTTGTTGCCCCTAATAGTGGGGCCGCCTCCTGAGAAGCCGCCTGCAATGGTGTAGACGAATACATCATCTGTATCGGAGCTGTCGGCCTGTTGTTTCCTTTTGGTTGACTGCTTTTTTGAGGAAGTGTTCCTCGTAGATTTCTTGACATAAGTGTCAAGATCACCTTGCTTAGCCAGGCGGTCCAGATACCGCATGAGACTGATGCATTCATTGGTGTGATGACCAACATCTTCATGATAATCACAGAATTTTTCTTGGTTCCGACTGTTTGCAGAACCCTTCATGGGGACCGGCTTCTCAATTGAGATCCGTCCCTTGATTTCCTTTAGGATAAACTGGTTATCCTTGTTAAACGCATACTTTGGGGAGTATGGTTTGAATTCTTTTTTCTTTTTCTGGGCCGGCTGTTTAGAGGAATCAGCCGCCCAGACCTCTTTTCTCTTCTCGTCTTTGTTTGACGACTGCTTCTGTCGTCCTTCTCTTTTGTCTGACTGTTTTACCGTACCACAACGATCAGTCGCCTGTATATAGGCTTCCGCTTCAATTAAGGCCTCTTGAAGAGTCGCCACCCTCTTTCGGACCAAATCAAATTTGAAGGTCGACCCGTCTTTGAGACCTCTGAAAAAGTCAGTATAGGCTACTTCATCCGGTAACCCTTGAATCTGTATTCTCATCAGGTTAAACCGCCTGATGTAAGAACGAAGCCCCTCCTTCTCGCCCTGCTGAATTGTTCCTAAATCAAGGGTCGTCTTCTTCGCAGGGATGTTCATGGCGAAGTTGGAGGTGAATAAGTAAGCAAGCGTCTTGAAGTTATTTACACAACCAGTCGGCAGGTTGTCGAACCATTGTTGTGCGATTCCTTTGAGAGTCGCCGGGAAACACTTGCACCAAGTGGGGTCATCCAACCCTTGAAGATACATCAGGTTGGTGAATGCCATCAGATGGTCTTCTGGGTTAGTAGTGCCGTCATAGGCGCCTACTAATACATTTTTCACTTTGGCCGGCTGAGCGGCTTCAGTAATTTCCTTGGAGAAGGCCGACGGCTGTTCACCAAGTCTAAGCAACCGTAGCTGCCAGTCCATAGGTTGGACATTTTTGCTGCATGTCCACCAAACGGAGGTGGCTGTAAAAAATACTGTTGTTGCGGTACAAACGGTAAGTTTGGTACCGCCTGGTCGCTATGAAAGTCGGACTGACGGGAGGTGCCGCCTGACTGACTCTCACGATACGACTGAGTATGCCTCATCGAGGTATTTCGCAGACTGTCTTGGAAGTTTGAAGTAGAGGCCGACTCTGACAATCGGTCACTCTTCTTCTGCTCTAGCAGTAGTCGAGCGTCTGTGTATGATTTCCTCGACCCGTCCGCCTGAATATGACGAACAGGTTTCCTATTTCCTGGAGTAGGAAAACGGTATTTTGTGAAATCAAGGGCAGGTGGCTCCCGCTTCCTAGATTTAGGATGAGGAGTCGCCTCTCGCCCTTGAACTGGCTTCCTCTTCTGTGAAGTGGAGGGTTTCTTAGCCGACTGCTCCTTGTCCAGAGCAGGCGGCTTCTTGTTGATCAACTCTTGAATTTCTCCCTTGAAGTCCCTCATGAAGGTCATGAGTTCGTTCCTTGTGATGGGAGCAGACCCATCAGTCGGCTGCTGCCGAACAGGCGGTGCGCCTGCTGGCTCACTTCCTGTTTGAAGATGTTCCCGTTCCCTCCTTTTGGTATGACGGGTACGTCGGGCCCTTAGGGTCCCGTCTGAAGCTGTGTGAGCTTTAACTTCAAATTCATTCTCAGTATCGTGGTCCGACTGAACTAGAGGGTCGTCCAGGGGACGCCTCTCTTCAGGAGTCGGTACAAACGTGGATGCCATCTCAGAAGTACTCTCCCCACAGACGGCGCCAAATGTTTCGGGGTTTTCTGATGTCCTGCGGGAGAGTTACAATTCCGAGACTGGAACCGGACGCCTATACCTGCAAAACAACGGAGACTCCTTGTGGTGGGAGCTCCGCCTCCAACGATCAAGTTAGTACTTGTTTAAGGAGCAATTAATGCTGAAATTAAAGTGATTGGGTCTCTCTAGGTGAGAGTGTTTAATGTAGGTAATCTGCTTTTTTAGCGTGATCAGCCTGTAATCCCCCTTAATGAGGATTAAGGGAGGTATTTATAACCTCGGGAAACGTGTCAGTCTAGGTTTAGGTTAACCTTGGGCTGATTGGGCTTCCCTCGGAAGTTGGGCCTAGGTGACCGGTTATCCCAGGTGTTATGGGAAGGACACGTGTCGTGTCGTAATTGGTCCATGGTGGACGGATCATTGCTTGACACGTGGCATGCTCCTATTGGCCCATGTGACGGACACATGGCGGAACCTGATTGGTCCACTTGTCAGATGGTGACTGGTGGGGAAAAATCCCCTAATCAGGTTTTGTTATGTTGCAAATTACATTTTGCCATTATTATTTGAACAATCTCAGCAGTTGGATCTTGTAGTATCTAATGGCTGTGATTAGTTCTCATATATAATAATGTTCTCACATAAAGACCTATTCTCACTGGATCCCTCCTATATGTATGTATGTATATACATATATGTATGTATATACATATATATATGTATATATGTGTATATATGTGTGTATATATATATATATAAACACAAACACACACACATATATATAGAAATAGGATCATGTGAGAACACATCCCTTATGTGAGAACACTTTATATGTGAGAATAGCTTATAACCATTGGATCAAACAAGATCCAACGCTCCACATCTATCTATGTCATAATAATGGCATTACTGTAAATTTTAGATTGTATATAAGAAAAATTAAAAAAAAAAATTGTCCAGCTTTTTCTCTCTCTAGATATTGATCTAGGTCTTGCCTTTCTCTCTTTTCTTTCCCCAAAAAATTCTGAACGAACACTGCTTTGATCGTAATGCTGAGATATCTTTGAATTTCGAATTGAATCTACAACTATATTTAGGTATTTGCTGTTTTAATTATTTTTTCTTTGATATTTGGCTTCAATTGTTCAAATTTTGGTATTGAATAAGGTTTTTGTGATTTTGTTCAAACCCTAGAAATCGCGAATTCTTCATCAAATGAATTCAACCGAAGCTATTGTTACATATGAACGAATGATGTAAGTATCAATTTATTGATTTTGGGAATTTTACTTTGTTTTTATGTGATTTTTAGTAGTTTGTATCATGTGATGATATTACGAAGCAATTTTATGAGATTCTGATTTAATTTTGTTCATTTTCTGGTTTCTTAATATTTTATACTCGTTCATTTAGTTTGAATGTAAACTGATCCTTGTAAATTTAATGAGCGTGCCAATTTTAGTTTAGTAACAATTTTGATAGTGAAATCTATGGTTTCGAAAATATTGAAGATAGAATTGACTAAAGTATGTTTGGTCACTGGAAGTGGTTTCGGGTAGAATTGAAATACTCTTGAGAAAATCATCTACTTTGAGATGGAGAAACGTTACTTTATAGTTTGGAAATAGTGATAAGATAAGCTTTTACATATAAAATCATAGATTGCAGGAAGCAAGGTATCTAATTTTTATGTACGTGATATCAGTATTGCTTTGGTGTCTAGACAGTCTCATCATTTTGCAGGGACTAGGTATGCTCTAACTACATTCTGCTTAATATAATGATTTTATATATTATCTGATTCCTATTATTATATATATAAACCAAAAATCCATCTTTTGGGCAGTGTTATGCTGTCTGGTTCCCTTTTTGTTTTGATTGCATATGCTGTTGTGTGTAAATCCACGTGGACTGTGTCTTGTGTTAGTGATTGAAGCTGAAATTTGATCTACTTAAGCTTTATGCTTTGTTTTACTTATGGGAATGGTGTGCAAGGAAGTTGCTAAGATAGTGTTTGTCTGTATGTGTTTTTGCTTGGGCAAGGTTTCATGGGGAGGGTAATGCATGTGCAAATGTGAGCATGTCTATTTCAAGTTGCTTCTATTTAATCGCAGGGCTCATGCATTTGTGGATATCTACTGCTTTTTCTCTTTTCAATTCAAAAAAAAAGGAATAGCCCCATTAAGGAGGACACTGGTGGAGACTTGGAGAAGTGAAAAATGAACAGCAACAAATAGCCACACAATTTTCCACCATTACCTTAATAACTTCTTCGACAGTTGACGAAGAATTTTTGGGTGGAAGTAGTGTTTTGATGAGAAGTGGTTGATGGAGAGTTGACGCCGTTGTTGATGAATTGAGTTTGATTATGCATTGTTTAATTGAATTGTAGTTCTATCTTGGTAGTAAAGTGAGAATTATTGATCCAACGACTCTCACTCCTAACCATGGGTCCTTGTTAACTAAGAATCTCCACCTATATTATCGCCATTGTTCTATCCATCACTCTGGTAAATCTTTTGATTTTTCATTTTTTTTTTCTGTGTGTGTGTGTTGCTGGATTGTTCTTATTCCAAGTTCATTTTTTGATTTCTTCATTTTTCTGTGGATATTTTTGCTTTTTAAAGTTTGTGTGATTTGTAATTGATTTAATTTGATGTTATTTTAGGGCAGTTTCTTTTAATATTTTTATCGACTGTTAATGTGAAATCTAAATCAAATTTTCAATTAATCATCGAAAACGGTTTTTTTTTCAATCTCTTTCTCTTTTCTCACAGTACAACAAGTTGTTCATCCTTAAACTGATGAAAAAAAAATCAAAAAGATATTTGTAAAGTAGTCACATTTTAACTACAATCAAAACTCTATTAGATATCCCATGATATTCTTGAATCAACTTCTATTGCAATTGTATTCAAGGTTCGTTAAATTTATCATTAATTATTCATATACTTTGATCAATATAGGTAGAAATTTCCAATCCAGCTATTTATACTTGTCGTAAAGATGACTCTGAAGAAAATCGTATGCCTTATATCGGGGAAAACAATATCGTGGAATAGAAATGATGATGATGATGATAGAGTGCATAGAATAGGATTATCAAATCACGAGGAGGATTACATAGTTGAGTGGCCAAGGTAAAGGTTGAAATCGTCAAGGGGAAATCAATTCGATATGCTGGTGAATGAGTTGAACCAGGGCTCTGTTGAGTTTGGTCAAGAGGGGTTGTTTGATGGTCTTAAAGATGTTTATCATGGTCTTGATATTCATCCCGAGAAAAACTGATAACAAATTCTAACTAGGCTCTCCATTTTTACCTATTTTTTTAGCAATATAGTTGGTGGCATAATTTGCTCTATTTTTGCTCTGAAAAAAGGAGAAATGGATTATTGGGTAGAATTGAACTACTTAAAAAAAAAAGTAATGATATGGAGTAGATTATTAGGGTTAGATTTATTGTTTAAACACGAATTTTGATTATATCATTTTTAAACGTGTTTGGAGTCGATTAGTTTGGTAAAACCATATTTTGATCATTTTTAAACGTGTTTTCCTGCAAAGAATTGTCTTATGTCTTTACTCTTGGCATATGGCATATTAGAATGATATTAAGAAATCTGAACTTTAGTTTGAAATTTTTACTTAGTATGAAAACAAGAGTTAGCAACAACTTGAACATGTTGTCATGTTGACGCTCCTGTATTTTGATCATTTTATATGCCATGCTTATATTCATAGCATGTAATTTGCAGGCAAAGATCTCCCCAATATGAGTTCCATTATAAAGCAATTTAGGGATGTGTTCGACTGGGTGGATGCTAATAGTACAGGCCATATAATTCCTCTTGAAGGAGCTGATGTTGAATATGATTCTGCCAGTAAAAAGATTGAGGAGATTGAATCTGATTTGAAGAAATATATTGTGGAACAGAAAAAGTTACTTAGCATCACATCAGTAATGGACACTTTATTGATTTAAAATATAAACTTTCTCATCGTGTCTTATGTGCTTCATTAATTTGTCTCCTTGTGATGTCCGTAGATTACATATGTCACCATTGGAAAGGACATATATATGTTACAAATGAGCAACTAACTATTTGCTCATTTGCTAAATGAGCAAAAAATTGATTGCTCATTTCCCAAATGATCAAAGAAACGTTTGCTTATTTTACAAATGAGTAACTAATTATTTGCTCATTTGACAAATGAGCAAACTAATGTTTGCTCATTTCACAAATGAGCAAAGAAATGTTTGCTCATTTCACAAATGAGCAAAGAAATGCTTGTTGATTTAATGAATGATTTAAGAAATGTTTGCTCATTTGACAAATGAGCAACTAACTACTTGCTCATTTGACAAATGAACAACTAAGTTTTTGCTCATTTGTTAAATTAACAAATAAGTATTTGCTCATTTGACAAATGAACAAGTAACTATTTGCTCATTTGCTAAATGAGCAAAAAATGATTGCCCATTTCCCAAATTAAATGATCATAGTTGCTCATTTCACAAATGAGCAAGGAAATTAATTGCTTATTTGACAAATGAGCAACTAAGTTTTTGCTCATTTGTTAAATTAGCAACTAAGTATTTGCTCATTTGTCAAATGAGCAGATAACTTTGGCTCATTTTGTCAAATGAGCAGATAATTTTGGCTCATTTTGTCAAAAATTAGTATTTATTCTTTACTAAATTGTCAAAAATGAGCAAATAATTTGTCGAAATGAGAAATTAATTTTTTGCTCATTTGTCAAATGAGAAATTATTTTTTGCTCATTTGTCAAATGAGCAATTATTTTTTGCTCATTTGTCAAATGAGCAATTATTTTTTGCTCATTTGTCAAATGAGCAAAAAAATTCAATGCTCCTTTGTCAAATGAGCAAAAAAATTCAATGCTCCTTTGTCAAATGAGCAAACTATTTAATGATCATTTGTCAAATGAGCAAATGATTCTTGCTCATTTTGTCAAATTAATGCTCACTTGTGAGTGTGTTTGAATGTTTTAAATACGTTAGCCTACTTGCTCAAGGGTAGAGCATTGTGCAAATGCACAACAGATGTGGGTTCGAATCCCACGTAGGTTCATTTATGTAATGTGGAGACACAAGTTTTTTTGAGAGTTTAATTGTAACAAAGTTTATATAGTTATAAATCATTTCAAACCATTTTTTTGCTCATATAATTTAGTACAAATTTGATTTTTTTTTTTTAATTAATTTTGTTTATAGAGATAACCTATGTAGGCATTGAACCTACATCCCCTATGCATTTGCATAGTGCTCTACCATTTGAGCTAATAGGTTTATCATATGTTTTAAAATCATTTTCTACGTAACTTGTCACCAACATATACATAATTACAGCATCAGGAAAAACAGAGATGAATAGCTAATATCTTTTAGGGGGACACACAGGTTTTCCAAAACACAGTATGTAAGAAACATCAAATTCAAGGTACTAACAAAAGAGGTAACAAATAGACAAAGAGAATATTGAAGGATCTTATTTTGACATTGTATTCTAGACAAACTTACTTAATAGTTTCCTCAAGTGCACTTGGAAGTATGTGCTCTTCCTTATATGCAGGAATTATCAAAGATATATACTTCTCAGCGGGATCAAATATTGAAGGGTATGGAAACTGAGAAAATAGTTTCCTATTGAAGTCAATAATTCTGATAACAAGATTCCAAAAGCAATGTATTATAACTTGGTTAAGTTAAAAAGGTAGCAAATCTCAAAAACATATAATTCAGCATTGTCAGAAAAGAAGTGAATCCAAATGTGTTTCCAACAGTTCTTTAACATACATTTAAACATGCCAACTTGTAGCCAATAACTCAAAGTGTTCCTTTTTGCACATAAAGCATGACTTACAAGTGCAAGTTTAGCAACAGAAAGTTTGATGCGCCTAATAATATATGAGTAACATTTTTCAATCAGAATTTTTCAATCAAATTCTTCCAACGGTTCCCCTCATCACATAATGCATGATCGCTCGTTACGTAATAGACTAATAGGTATGCTTAAGCACTTTGAAGCAAATTTAACAAATAATCCCCAATTGAATATCACGAAAAGTAACAATCAAAGGAAGTTTTCAGTGTTCACTATTCATTTCCAACTATAACTATAATTTCCTTGATTACATACTTTTTTCTTTTTTCTTTTTTAACAGGTCTAATTAAATCATACTTAACTTACGATCAACACAAAGCATTACAACCAGCAAATTCAAGAAGACTAACATACAATTCACAAAACAAAAATTGCAAACAATAGAAACCCTAGAATCAATCAAACTTTCAATACCCAGTATCAATTGATCTAAAAAACAGGATATACAAAATCATTAAGTAAATTCAAGTTAAAATTGATTAAAAAGTTTACCTTTATAAAAGAATTTGGATCTTCAATTATTGCCTCATCTTCAACATGACTACAAAAATAGAAAACTAACAAGTGAAAAATAGTGAACATAAAAAAAAATGAAATCATCCAAAAATTAGGGGAAGATATATAACATACGAATTATTGAATCGGCGATTATAAGCCTCGAAGAAGACGATAGAAATAATGGCAATGACGACAAGTACAAAACAAATTTCTGTACGAATTAATTGTTCTTCGCCAACCTCCATTCAAAATTTTTTTCAATTTGATCTTGCGCCAAATTAGGGTTCGTATTTGCAAAATTCTAATTAAATTGCCCAATTCAACTTATTTTATATAAGTTTGTGAATAAATTTCGTTGAATTTGAGCAAAAATCAACAGGAATCGATGTGATTTGCTTTGATTTGGAGCAGTTACAATGAATTTTAGAGAACATTTGGTGGTTTTAAGAGAGAAGATGAAGGAAAGTGTACCCAAATTATGAATATTTTGTTCATCTGATCAAGCGATGAAATTGATTTATTATAATTGTACCCACACAAATATATTTTTGATTTTTCCTAGAAATTAAAATATATGGGTGATAATTATAATTATTTTCACGATTTACCAAGTGACAGACAATTATATTTCTTGACATTTAATTGAAAAGACACTTCTAAACTTCCAATAAAATTAAATGATCAGTAATTATTAACTTGGAAGTGTAAGTTACCATGTAATTTCCGTGACGGTTTATTTCAAATTCATTCTACTTAATATGATTTTTGGATGAACGACTTTCAAGAAAATGGAGAGTTACGTGGTTTTACCACGAAGTACTGAAGTAATGGAGAATTTTAACTGTCAAAGAGTGACGCAAGAGTGATTAAATATACGTGTAGTCACTTCACTCAAACTTCCCTTATTCATTAAGCCAAGTTTACTTCTCTCTCTTACTTTCTCTTTCTAAAAATTCAATCTGTCAGAGTTCTTCAACCAATTTCAAAAAAATGAATTTTGAGATTATCATGGAGGATCTTATAAATCCTATTCAGATGTTACATATTGGGCCAAACGGAGAAGTCTATGGGGTTGGTATGTTCTATGTTAACAATATACTTCATGGATCAATAAAGTATCCAAACGAATGCCCAAATCACCATTTATCCTTAGATAGATGCGCTAGATGGAGGAGGAACTATAGAAATCGGGAGAGAAATCGTCTCAAAAGGAGGCTCAAGAAACGATGGGGGGGACAGACCCGCTGTCTTTGAAGATGGAGATGAACCTGCTCGGCCAAGCGCTTTTCAAGTGGGTGTAAGCGCCGATCTTTTACAGAATTTCTTTTTTCCTCACTTGGAAGAAAAAGAAGATAAGGCAAACGCTGCCTTAGTCTGCAAAGGGTGGCCCAAGGAGATCAGAACGATCTTTCCTCCCACATTCGATGAAAAACTGGAGTCAAGGACTGCTCCTTACTCCAAGACATACTATGAAGTCAAGGTAACACAGAAGGAGAAATACACACCTTGATGTATAAGTGTGCGTGCCAACTATGGTATGAGGAGATTTTCGAACATCGTAAGATTAAATGGCTCCTTGTAGATGGATGATAATTACAAATTAGTATCATACCTAGGATCTTGCTATTAATCATATTTTGATGATGTTTTGATTATGATGATGTTTGTTGTGTTTATTATACATTATTTGATTATTCGTGATGTATTGTTATTGCTTGATCACGCCCTTTCTGCAGGTTTAAAGGGAATTTGTACTTGAAATCACGCTTAATATGATAATAAATAATTTGATTTAGGCTTAATATGATTTTAATTCAAGTGATCACCAATAATAGATTTATTTGTAAATTAATAATCAACCAACGTAGATTAAATATGTTTAGGGCTAACTTGATGAATGTATGTTGATCGAAAAGCACACATAAATATCATAAGAATTAAGTAGAGGCCGATTTAGGACGGGTTCAATCTCTTTTAGGTTGGATTCGTACCACCATCCCCGAATATCCAGTCATGGTTCCGGAGCACTATGGAGTTAGCGATCTCCGTGTTCGTGAATGGGGTGTAACCTTCACACCCGTGAATGATTTACAAGTTCCTAAAACTTGTTGGCGACTCTTTTATCTCTAGCTTCCTTCCCTTTGGTCACCACCATGCTTAAAATCATGATCACAGTGGGGCTCAAAGTTGAGTTTGAACTCCACTGGGGAGGATTTCTAACTTTGATTTCTAAAATTTATTTTGGCAATTGATTTAGAATGAGTGGATGAGACTTGAAAGATTCTAGATATTCATATGCATAATTTAGATTAACATTGTTGCATAAGCATAAAAAGGTCCGCATTGGAAAGACCATCTGTAATGCGTCAAAAACATAGGATTTTTACACGTAGGAAAAGCTGGAAAAATCTTTCACAACTAGAATCGAAAAGATACTACGAAAATCGGAAAAAAAATCGTTGAACATAGAAAATTGCCGCTTCGCGTTGGAACTGTCGTGAGACGACAGAGTTTGTCGCCATGCGACAGCTTTATCGCACCGCGATAGAGTTGTCGTGGTGCACGACAACTCCTGTCTTCTCGCGCCATGAGTTTGTCTTCTTGTTTTAACCGATTCTAGTACTGTCTCGACTATTCTACTTCCTGATTTACTTTCTGAACCCATATGTGTTCTACTTATGGTCTTAGCCCCTGGGAATTCACGCTCCATCCACCTTAACGAACGCTCCGTGCAACGATGGGTGCATCCGAGATTGTGAATTCACCAAACCATGGAAGCAAGTCTTACTTGCGGGGTCCCATCCATCATGCCAACCCTTCCAAAGGTAAGGCTTCCGCACGATGCATCCGGACTCGTAACCATGGACCCTCTTTGGACACTATAATTCTTGACCTTTAGAGAGCTAGAGCCATGGTTAGGTTGCAAACTCATAACATCATGATTGTGACTACTTGACTACTTGTGCATTCCTTACTTGTGCATACTCTACTTGTGATTAAACTAACCTTTTGTGTTGATTTTTGTTTGTAAATAAAGTCTTAATCAACTAACCAAAGACTAAAAAAGGACTTTGCTTAATTAATTGGTTATTAATTTGAACTTATAAAGTCTAAATATACTTGACTTAGCATGACTATAGGCTTATACCTTCGAATGGATTACCGAAAACAAGTTAAATTAACGTTCCATTATATGGTGTGGAAATATAATTTGTGCCGCAAAATGCCAGGTTTACCGCGCCGCGACAGACCCACCGCGCCACGACAGTTCCATCGCTACGCGATGGTTCAGTCTTTTCTTTCCGAGTCTTCGTGTTAAGTCTATTCTTCATAATTAACCAGATTAATGTATAAATGAGGTCTTAACTTAGTCTTTGCTTGAGTCTAATTACATACTTAGTTCCATGGTCATTACACGAGTCTTGCACATATCACTTTCACTCACGAGTCTTTGCACACACTTTGTACATACTTTTTTCACACCATGACCGTATCTTAGGTCCATGCATGAGTCGTCCTTTCGTCATTTGAGTTGAGGGTTCATCTTATTCCCAAAAATTTCCATATCCTTCCACATTCACATATACCTTCCTACATACTTTCCATACATTACACTTTCTCTCTTAAACACTTTCCACATTCACATACTTTCCTCTTCCATGCTTCCCCCATACATATCATTCCCCTCATACACTATGATCCTTACCCATCTATGCATGTTGAATCAAGTTTAAGTCATGTGATTAACAATGAGTGTCCATGATTTCCCGTTCCACAGTTTTTGGTCAAGGAAAGAAGGGCGCTTAATAAAAAATAATACTTTCGTATAAGTACTCCTTTTTTATAGACCAGTTCGAATAAAAAGAAAGTTAAGAATGGCAAGCTAGTCAAGAAGATTTTGATAAACTCCAAGAAACTGTAAATGGTCTTACTAAAATGCTCAAGGGACTCACCACCCGAGTCGAAGACCCTAACAAGAAAGTACCAATTGAGACAATCAAGCGTATCGAAGATAGCTTAAGCCAAATTTCCAATGATTACAAGTACCATGGTATAAGCTCTAAAGGGATCTCAATGGATAAGTGAAAGGAATGGTGTCCTTCCAACAAGTGTATTCTTCCGATAGAGGGTTCAGAATTATTACAAAGCTAATTCTTTAGTAAGGTCAAGTGATCGAAATGCCTAGGTTAAGGCAGCTTCCGATCAGTAATATCGAGGTACAATTGATATTACAGCTTAATCTTAACTGAACCCTTCGAGTCGAACCCAATCGAATCACCGATCTGAGACGACGAATTAATCCGAAAGGATTTAATGAGTCGACAGAGTTTTACGAATACAGACGTAGGACATCGAGCCTAGGGCGTCGAGACCGAGCGTCGCAAAATCACAAGCAACAAGTATGAGCGTAGCCATAGCTAGGCTAGGCTAGCTCATCGCAAGCCTAGGCGCACCATGTGTGTGCTAGGCGCACCATGGTGTGCTAGGCACTATCGCAGCCTAGGCGCGCCCTGGCAGCCCATCGTAAGCTAGAAGCATGCTAGCATGGGTGCCTGGGTGCGCATGGCAGCTATCGCAAGCCCCACAAGCACCAGGCAGCCTATCGCAGCTAGCAGCGTGCTAGCCTGGGTGCCTGGGTGCTCATGGGCACTATCGCTAGCCTATCGCACCAAGCACAGCCATCGCAGTGCTAGGCACTGGCGTATGGGCCTGTGCGTACATGCCTCGCACCATCGCAGCCCTATCACACCAAGCACAGCACCCACGTGTGCGTGCGTGTGCGTGGGCACTGTCGCAACACCCTAACATCACGCACAGCACCATCGCAGTGCTAGGCACATGCGTGTGTGCGTGTGCACCATCGCCCAGCAACCTCGCAATGAGGCACCAAGCTGTGTGCTTGCGTGCGTGCCTTCGCATGGCAGCACCAAGCACAACAAGCTAGCAAACAGCACCAAGCCCAGCATGCGTGGCTCGCTAGCAGCACGCATGCTAGGCGTTGCGTGCATGAGTGCACTGGCTGGGATGTGCGTATGCTGGCCTAGCTGGCTGGCTGTGCGAGAGGGCCTATTCGAGTGTGTGTGCGAGGAATTGCTAGGCAGCAGCATTATGCTAGCAGCGCCAGCGCCCAGCAGCTCGCAGCGTGCTAGGGGCTGATGCGTGCTAGGCCAGTGCGTGCTAGCACTGCTTGCTAGCACAGCAAGCTGGTTGGCTGCCCAGCCTTGGTGCTAGGCGCCAGCTGGCAGCCTTGGTAGCCAAGGCAGGCTGCCAGCCCAGCTGTCTATGAGATGCCGGTTTTGGTGAAGGGTGGGGACCAAGCTTGGGAAAAGCCTTGAGGAGCAAGGCAATGGTCCCCCCACCCATTCATGGTCCTCACCTAACCTTCTCTCTCCATTTGACACTTGTTGCATTGTGATTAGATTTATTTATTAATTTATGTTAGAATAAATTAATTAGCAAATAAAACATTCTCCCACATTGGTTGGGGAATGAAATACAAGGGTTCATTTCCCTATAAATACCAAGCTTGGGTATTGGGAAATGAACAACCTTGAGTGGAATTAAAAAGGCAACTCTAAGAAAAGAGTAAACCTTTGATTTGTAAAACTCATAGTTATTTTGTCCGGGTCTTGACTAACCTTCAAGACTTAGGACGCTCGGGTCGGGTACCATCCGTCGGAGATCTCGTCTTTTCGGGATTTTGAAGTAAGAGCTCTTTGGGAGCGAAGCACGCGTCAAAGGTATAATTCTTGTTCTTAATGTTGTTTGATTAAGTTTATTATGCTTGTTTAATTGCTTTAATTAAGGGGTGGGTCTTGGTGGGTTTCCTTCCGCGTAGTGTCGGGTCACTACGAAACCCTACAATAAGGACCTTCTTCCGCACAAGTTCTCCGCCAATGACATCCCTAAATTCAAGGCTACTGACAATCCTTACTTTCACCTAAGAGCTTTTGAGACAATCATGGGAATCAAGGGGATTGATAAGAAAGTTTTCCCCTCACTTTTTTCTCTTTCCTTGGAACCAGTATGTCAACAATGGTTTTTTTCCATGGACTCTAAGAAAATGGCTACTTGGGATAGTATTACGCATACTTTCATTGACAGGAACAAGTGCAACATACAAGTAGAGACTGACTATAGAGAGCTTGAAATTCTTAAACAAAAAGACAATGAAGGCTTCACCGAATCCTATAATAGGTGGAGGGAAGTTTCTACTAAGATGATCAAGGCCCTAGATGAAAAAGATTCTATGAGAATCTTCATCAAAAACCTTCAAGACAAGTATTATAAACACCTAATATATCAAACTTTAAGAACCTTCAAAGTTGTCTATGACATAGGCATTAACATTGAAGATGACCTCTTGAAGGCTGGTCACAATGGCAAGAGCAGGAAGAACGACAATCCTTCTTTCGCTTATTCCCATAGCAACTACATTAACAACATCAATGCCGATGATATCCGGGCCCTTGATAAAGATGCTTCAAAAGCCAAGAAACCCAAAAAGGAATTCACACCTATTGGAATATCCTATGATGTTGCTTTTGATCGTCTCTATGGTCGAGGTTTAATCAAACCTATTGGTCCCACTGAGGATCCAACACCAGAAAAGCGATCTTCAAGATGGAATCCCAACTCCTATTGCAAGTACCATCGAGGCAATGGTCATACCACAGATGAATGTTATAGGTTTCAAAACCTCATTCAAGATCTCATCGATGCAAACAAGCTTCCATTCCCTCCAGCCAGCAAGAAAATCGAGTGATGATAAGCACAAAGCACGAGGCGGGCTTAAACGACAAGATTTCATGATTCTTTTCTTATTCTTTTTTTCCCTTTTCCCTCAATGAGTCTAGCATAGGCACCCTCCATCATGTGCCTTCATGAGTTTGTTTTAATCCTTTTCCATTTCAATAAAATGAGTATTTCTTTCCTTCCATATGATCATTGCATTGCATTATAAAAAAAAAAAGATAAAAAAAAAAATTTGTACTGAACTAAGCACAAGGTATACCAATGATTTGAGGCACCCCTTGCAGCCACATCATATCACCTTCACCCTTTGAATTACAATCCCTTTCTTGATAAGCCACTTTGAGCCTGGTCTAACGATCGACTTTTCATTTTTTCAACCCAAATCTACCTAACCTTGGGATGGGATGGTGTGCGACTTATACAATTTTCAAAGCAAAAGCTTGAGTGATTTTTACCAAAATTTCAAAAGTTCAAAATAAAAATGTACAAAAGGGCATGTGTTCCAATGTCTTTGATATAAACATGTCTTTGATATGAACATCTACAGTGGGCTTACTCACTTTTGGGTTGGTCCTAAGTGGTCTAGGCCCACCCAACTCCTTGCCAAGTTGCTTCCTTTCTTCTGGAGTCAGCTCATTACCATTTATCATTTTAAATGGTGTATTTTTAGTAGCCTGAATTGGCTCATGACTAGTCACATACATCTCTATTACCCCTTCTTTATTTACTAACTATAGGAACACTTTTACCTCATCACTACTGACTAACTCCCTTTAACCAGTCACCCAAGACCTTCCCTTCTGTTTATACTAGAAATTAAAGCCCCTGGGCACAGCCACATTAGCATAAACAAAGCCATGAACAGTTGCTTCCCTCAAGAAGTGTACATCTATCTTAGAGACGGTCACATTTTTCATCTAATAAACCCAGCCACCATCCCAAGTTAACACCCTCCTATTCTTACCAGCTAATGAGGGTGTAAATGCACCCCCTAATGTAATTTTAAGGTTCGCTTTGTCAATTATGTAACAGTTTCAACATAAACAAACACACTAAATCACAAGTTCAGTAATTAATTGTAAAATTAGTCAAATCCAATTACATGCATGTAACAATTACTGCAACAAACAACAATTAACCTTCGCTATGCACTTAATTACCATTTACCAACTAAAGCTCGCTTACCCTAATTAAGTAATTTTTTAACAATTAAACTGCATATAAAGGTCAAAGATTCGCATAATTAGGGTTTATAATAATTTATGTCAAGGAATCCCAAAATTAACATATTTTACCCAAAATACACCCCATTTACCCACGCAAAGTACAATAAAGAAGTTCAAAATACCTCTCTTTGTTAGGATTCTCGAATCTTTGTCAGCAAAGACCTAAGCTTTTGGTCCCCTCCCTGTTGAAGATGACGATCTCGTGCTGAGTTGTTGCGCTTTTGTGGTGTCACCTCTTCTTCAACTACCAGATGAGAAATTAAAGGAGAAAGGTGAGAAATATAGTGTTTCACTTTTACAGAGAGATTAAAAATGTAAGGAAGGAGATGAGAAATTCAGAAAAATTAATGGGAGGAAGGTGAGAAAGTGAAAGGAATTGAATAGGGAAAGTGAGGGTAATGAAGAGAGAGAGGAAAATCGTGTTTGGAGCATTTAATTTGGAGTGAAACAGAAAAAAATGGGCTCCACATCACTTTTTCGTCACCGAAGTTGGGTTTTGGTGGAAAAAACCAATTTTATTTTTTGGAAAATTTGTCTAAAAACACCTTTTAAAACACTTTTGTTGTGAAAAATCACCTTATAAATTTTATTTTGTAAAAACACACCTAAAACCAGTTTTTATTTTATTTATTTTTTATTTATGAGATAACACCTTAGGCTAGTTTCATGGGATTGACCGGTTTCCCGGCGCTGACCCTTACGTGAGGGTCACATGCTCACTTAGAATTAAAACCCAACCTTTCTTTTTTCTTTCTCTCTCCTCAAAACCACCAAGACCACCACCTAGCCAACCCCCAACCACCATCACAGTCCACCTGAAAAAACCTATCCTCCATCACCGCCCACCTGAAAAAAACCCCTCCCTTTCTTTTTTACCCTTTTCCCCCCTCTAATTAGACTTTCTCTCTCCTCTGTTCTTCCTAGCAACCCTCAAATTCTATCAATTGAAGGGGAAAACTCCATTGTTTTGCTCGAATTGCTGCAAAGAACCTCAATTAACCTTATTTTGAGGTAGATAAGTTGTTAAAGTAATGAAATTGGTTGTTAATTTCGTTGATTTTTTATTTACCTTAGTTTAGGGTTTTTAATTGGAGGTATGAAAGGGGGAAAAACCGCTACCAACCCTCTTCTCTCTCTATTGGTTTATTTTAGGGTGTTAAGGGTTTTTGTCAGGATGTTTGGGGTTATTTATGAGGTGGTTAGGGTGTTTATGGAGATGTTTAGGGTTTTTTTGGGTTGTTTTCATGGCGGGTCTAGTGGTTTTCGAGGGTGATGGATGGTGTACATAGTGGGTTTATAATGATTTAGGTGGTCGGTGATGGCGGCTAGGTTGGTGGGTGGTGGTGTCGGCGGTTGGGTTCGCTAGGTGGTGGTGTCGGTGTCGGCGGCTGTGGCTAGGTCGTGGTTTGGTGGTTTTGAGGAGAGAGAAAGTAATTGGAGGAAAAAGGGGGGAAAAAGAAAGGAAGGGTTCGGCACGTGACCTTCACGTGAGGGTCAACGCCAGGAAACCGAGTCAATCCCCCTATAATCGGTCTAAGGTGTGTTGTTGCAAAAAAATTCTGGTTTTAGGTGTGTTTTAACAAAGATAATTTATAAGGTGCTTTTTCACAACAAAAGGGTTATGAAAGGTGTTATCCGACAAATTTCCCTTATTTTTTTTATGAGGTGCTAAAATAAAACTTTAAATTATGTAAATGGAAAAAGCCAATAAGTCGTTTTTTTGGAGGTGGTAAACGTCAAAATTTCCTAATTTCATTTTACAATATGATAATAAGGGCAATTTAGACTTTTTAGATGGACACAACTTCTTCACTAGCTCGCCCCTTGATTTTTATATAATAGTTCGTAATAGAGATAGATATACTTTTTTTAATCATGTTGATTTAACTTTACCAACAAGAGTTGACTCAAGTGGTAAGCAACGGTCTTGAGTTCGAGACTCACCGTATGCATAAACTCTTGTTGGGAGACTCACCCAACATAAGTCAGGTGTGCGACATAGTTAGGATCCGGATATAGTCGAAGTTAAGTTCAGGTGAATCGGACGGGCATCCTAAAAAAAATGTTTATGTAAATTTACAATCTAATTCAAACCCGAGATACTCAACCCGAACCCGACCAATTAAACACTCCACGTAAGCTAATTCCAACCTATACCACCTTGTCAATTGCTAAAAAGAAAAGAAAAAAAGTCAGCCAAAAATTCTTGAAAATTCAACGCTAAAAATCCTGTAATATCAACAAACCCAGAGGATTGGCTTTCTTCTTCCTCCTTTGGGGTCAGCCAATTTGAACTTGACCATCATTCTCTGCCACCCAACACCTTCCTCCCGCCCTCCACTTTCTCTCTCCTCTTCGATGCCATTGTTAAACCCTTCAATTTTCCAGATCTCTTTTTTCTTCCATTTCACCTTTTAATTTCTCCTGAGATCTGGTGAATTATTGATCAATTTGATACAATTTTCAAAAAAAAATTAAAAAAATTATAGAAAATGATTACGATTCCATATTTGACTGCATTAACAACCTACTTTAGTTATGGGTTGTTATTTGTTTTTGGTCAATTACGTGATTTATTCCGTAAAATCGTCGATCGGTGGACTACCAGCACTGTTGAGGTTGATTTTCCTCTTTTTTTTTTTGGAAAGTTTGAATCTTTAATTTTTTAGTTTTTGAATTTAATTTCTGATTTTGTGTAATTTTTTTATTATTTTTTTTATTAGGGTTACGCGCCGATTTGTTTAGGATATGAAGATTTCTATATTCGTCGTCTTTACCTTCGAATTCAGGTAATTTGATTCTTATAATTGCAATTAATTTCTTTTCTTTGATTTATTTACTTTATTTTAGTGGCATGCTATGTATAAGTGGGAAATAGTTGTTTTTGAAGATAGTGAATTATTCAAATTAAACATAAGCTCAAAGGTTCATTTTCAATTGTAATAGAATTGTAGTCTTATAGGTTTAGTCTTATAGATTTGTGGTTTGTTAGTGACTGAGAAATTTGCATTGGGTCTGTGATTGAGCGTATCACTCGGATTGATTTCAAAAATTAACTGGAAGTGGCCTGCTTTCATAATCACCCATGAGGCCATGATCAAGCTCTGATGTGATAGTGTGTTCTTGTACCGGTATAGTCGTTGATCAAGTGTTAATATATTCATTTATACAGGAATAGCTAAGTTGAAATACCAGTATACAACTTTAATCAAAAGGGAACATTTTGAAAGACAAAGATTTAATCTTTCTTTTGAGTGTGTGTGTGTGAGAGAGCGAGAGAGGGTAATTTGAGAGAGAAATAGAGAGGGGGGGGGGGATGGGGAGGGAGAGAGGAAGAGAAGAGAGATTGAATTGTTGGATGAATATTAATTTTTGGTGAAGCATACAATGCTTGGTTTTTATGAGGAAACTTTTAAAGTCCTATCAGTAATCAGTTATTAGAGACGTACAGATTTCCATAGTTTCCAGTCAATCCATCTAAGATTTAGCATATCCAGCAGCGAATTTATTCGTAGTGTAAATTTGGGAAATTTGGTACCCTGATGTGGTTCTACTATTATTCTGCCAATACGTTGGCTAATTCTCCACGCCATCTGTAGGACTGCTTTGGACGACCGATTTCAAGTGCCCCAGATGCTTGGTTTGATGTTGTGGAACGTTATTCCAATGATCATAACAAGACTTTAAAGTATGTTTTAGCTATATGCAAAAGATTAAACCTTCGCTTAATGATGATTTGCTTGCTTCAGCTTTTTGGTTTTTTCTTTCTTGAAGGTTTCAAAATTCTAGTCTTATAATACCAACCAATTTATGCATTGTTTGTGCAGACGAACTGACAAAGTTAAGCGTTGTCTTAACTTGGGCTCTTATAATTATCTTGGATTTGCAGCAGCCGATGAGTATTGCACACCTCGTGTAATTGAATCACTAAAGCAGTTTTCTGCCAGCACCTGTAGCCCGTCTGTAGATGGAGGTGCCCATATTTTTTTAGCTAAGATGTACTAATTCTTTTTGGGAAACAGGTCCATTTAATGTAAATGGCTAAGATTTACCGTATTATGCATGCAGGCACTACTACACTGCACAGTGAACTAGAGGAGTGTGTTGCCAAATTTGTTGGAAAACCAGCTGCTTTAGTGACTGGAATGGGATATGTTACAAATTCTGCTATTATCCCTGCTCTGATTGGGAAGGTACTTGAGACTAATCTTTGGAAAACGATTCTTTCATGAGTTGCATTAATTAACATTAGTACTCTTGATTGTCAATAACAGGGTGGGTTAATTATTAGTGATTCTTTGAATCACAGCTCCATTGTCAACGGTGCTCGTGGATCAGGGGCTACTGTTTGTGTTTTCCAACATAATAGTGAGTTGTATTAAGTAACCTGCTAATGAGAACAATAGCCCCCCACCCCCTCCCCTCTCTTTTAAGAACTCAAATTTTAAGTGTTTAAGATTTTCGCTTGCTTTCATCTATCTGACTTGCTCCATTTTATTATTGCATTCAGCTCCATCTCAGTTGGAGAAAGTTTTGAGAGAACAAATTGCTGAGGGTCAACCCAGGACACACAGACCATGGAAGAAAATCATTGTTGTTGTGGAGGGCATATATAGTATGGAGGGAGAACTCTGCAAACTTCCTGAGATTGTAGCTATATGCAAAAAATACAAGGTATGGATGGCGGAGTTTTTGCGATATGTATTAGTTATGGGTTATTATCTTTTTTTGTTGTCTAATTTTGTTTGTATTATCATTTTTTTTGGTGGGGAGATAGAAACAGGGGCAGGGAGGGATGAGAATCTTTTTAAAGGTTTTTATAATGTGATTTATGATAGGAAAGTTCCACGCCAGTAATCCCAACTATGGATTTTTCATATATAATCTCAACTTAGGGTTATGCTTCCCAAACTATTTTCATTACCTTTATGACTGGTTCTTGCTAGTGAGATTGCATGTGTGGGCTTTACCTCCCTTTCTTTCCATCTCTGAAGTTTGTTAGAGAGATGAATTTTGCTGCCACCATAAATCTGATCTTTCGTGTTTTTTGATTTTAAAACTAAAGTCTGGTTTTTATTTTTATTTATTTATTTATTTTTATTTTTTTTTGTCCAGCTAACACGACTACACGAGTTTTTATTTTTTTTAAAAAAAAACAAACTAATTTGTACTGTTTTTTAAATTTAAAGGTAAGAACTATCACATGTGTAAGATCCAGTAGTATTCTTTTCATTGCTATTTTATGGAATTTAGATTGTGATTGTGTTTTAATTTTATGATGACAATCATATGGCTATGGGCCTATGAATTTATGTATTGAACTACTGATACAATAAGGAGAATCTCAACTTGGTTATTCAAGAAAAAAAAACGAAAGAAACAACATATATTTCGTCTTTGAGAGAATGAGTGGGTGACAGAAAAATTGAAGATGATGCTTAAAGTGTAAAATGGTGAAAGCTGTAAGCCAGATGGAGTTTTTTAAAGTCATCTCTATTGGAACAAAGCTTTTGGTGTTGGACTATTATTCTTATGTAATTAAGAAGAGCAAAATTTTTGACTTAACAAGCAGGTTGCCAGTCATCCAGGAGTATTTTGGGAAGCATGACCCTATAGTTTGTATTATACATGAATAACCCATAGTTGAGAACTTGAGATTATTATGGAAAGACCTTTGATAGTTGGGATAAGCATAGCGAATTTTTCCTTTATGATATTTGGCCGACAAAGTGGTGTTTCAAGATGGTAATTTTCATCCACAAACTTGATTAAAATTACACTTATAGTATATTTAACCACAAGACATGAGTAAACACATGTAGTGTCACTAGGATTCTGTTTGACATGCCATCAGCCCTCGTATGACAAGCTTTAAATACTTTGTAAATTACATTCCCTTGTTTCTTCCTTCTTTCCTTGTCATCCCTGCCATCCCTCTTTTCTCTGGAGTATCAATTTATTGATTACAACTTTCTTTCATCCTCCTTTAGTATTCCAATTTTGGAATCATGTACTCATTCTATCTCCATTGGAGTGGGTTGATGTTTGGAAAGACATAGGGGTAGAATTATCCTTTTAGTGTTACTAAATTTTGTGGAAGTCATTATACCTGCAAATCTTTCCAATTATGGAGTGATTAAATTATTGAAGAAACAAGGAAAAAACTTCCCTCCATTTCCCTCGCTCCGTTCATTTACCCCTTCTCCTTCGTATCCCTTGGGCTAGGAAGTTTATCCTTCCTCGTTGAAATATTAGGCTATATTCTCTCTTGGCATGTAACTGTAACTAAAGTGTGCTAATTCAGTACTTATCTATGCTTTAAGCACCTTCGGGTGACATGATACCACTTATAGCTTGTGTGGATAGAGGGATATGGAGAGAAGGGAAAGAGATGGGGTCAATTTTCCTGTATTTGGATAGCTAAGTATGAGGGTGAGGGAAATAGAGCTATGGAAAGGAGGGGAATGGAAAGAATTTACCTTTTTGTTTTTTAAAAAAAAAAAGAAAATCTCACCAAAATTAGAGAGATTCGGAAGTAAAATAGAGACATATCAATCAAATTAATCAAAGCCTTGATCCCATTAGTGGGGTCGGCTACATGAACCAAAAGTGTTATTCCGTGTAGTCATCTACAAAAATCTTCCTCCTCCATCCGTTACGATCAAATACATCATTCTTATGCAAATCCAACTGTTTCATATCCTTTCTAACTCCTTCTAACCAAGTTATCTTCGGTCTCCCTCTGCATCACATGACATGAGCCAAAATAGAGACATACAAACTAAATAATATTAAAGGCTACCTAACTTGTATTTTGCCTTCCTTTCCCAATCTCACACTCGTGACTCTCTCCCTCCTACTCATGATTTTCACCCTCTTCCTCGCCTTTGTTTCACTTTCCTATTAATCGACAATGAAACTCTTTGGAGAACATGTCGTGTGCTTCTCAAGAACTTGGTTTGTTGCTTCGAATCTATTGAAAATTTGAATAATTTCTTTGGTTGGAAGTTGTTATGTTTGTTTTTGTTATTACTTTTTTATTTGTGTCTCGAATCATTCTTCGCTTAAAGTTTGGGTTTTGATAGATCCAAGCTACATTTTTTTTTTTTTTTTTTTATGTTCAATTCAAGGTGTGGTTGGCAATATATATATTCTTTGTCTCAATGTTCTTGCAGCTTAGGCCCTAGTTCACCTTATTTTTGCTGATCTAATCTGATTTTTTTCTTATCTAATTGTTTGATTTGACCAAATAGACCTTATATGTACACGCTAATCTTATATACTTCCTCTGTTATAATTTTGCAACAATGATGAAATTACATATCCCAAAGCACATTTTATATGTTAAATATCGTTAAATTTGAGTAAAAATTATAATAAATTGATATTATAAATATATATTACGCGACAAATCCAACAAAACCCCACTTGACTATATACATCATAACGTATAAATCATAATATGTGGTCAAACAAGAGTGTTGAATAGTTCAAATTTCAAATTGTAGCAATATTACTAAAGTGACAGAAATATCAAATGGGGTTTTGTTAGATTCGTTATAATATGTATTTTATTAATATGTGATTTTCATGATTTTTTCATTACGAAAATAAAGATATTTAGCAATAAAAAATCGCACATAAAACGATAAAGTATGTTTTCTAATCTGATTTGAATTTTTTTTTTTTTTTTTTTAATCTCTGAAATAAGTAATAAGGTCATGAAATAAGGTGAACTACACATGGCCTTTTTGTTGGATTTTGAAGCAAGTTTTGTTTTACGATTTCCTCCCCTTCCCTCCTCTTCTTACTTATCCAATTAGGGGAATTGGATCTCTTCCTCCTTCCCTCCCGTCTTCTACTTAATGAATATTTGTGTAACAATATGATTATGTGGAGGGTCTGGAGCAGTGGAGCTTAGCACCTCAATGTGTGACAAAGAGTGTAGTAAGTGGCTCATAAAAGCTTAGGATGTATGTTAACCCTCTGCTATCAATGTTTTAGACACTGATGTTTCTAGAACAGTTGTCCAGAGGATTACTAGTGAAGTTTGTATATTAATGGGATAAAAAAATGTCCTGTCAAGGTAGCAGTTAAGTGTCATCATGAACCAAATGCATAACATAGATGTTTTCTTGGAGAAAGAGATCATCAAGTAATATTGTTGTTAAGAAATCCAAATGTTAAATTTATATAGATTTTGAGCTGATCAAACCTTGGATGAAATAAACCGTCCCATGAAAATAAAGCTAGAGTTGACTTCCTTTTTCCCTCTCTAGAGAGAGACTGAAGTAATCAATGCTGGTCATTCATGATAATTTGTGTATGTAAGATGAAGTATTTGAACTAACTTACTCACCTGTAATCTTGTAGGATTAGTGTCCAATTCAAGTGAGATTGTGAGGTGTATTTTACAACATGATTCGTTCTCTGTTCTGGTTTGCAAAGTGAAGCATTTCTGTTTCTTCACCCTCATATTCTCATGAAATAACTCTGAAACTCCTTGAAGCTTCTCTCTTTGTATTTGTTGTCCTTGTATTCACTTCCACGTTTCCCTCTTTATTTTAGGCGTACATTTACCTGGACGAGGCACACAGCATTGGAGCTGTAGGGAAAACTGGTAGAGGTGTCTGTGAGCTCTTAGAAGTTGATACAGCTGATGTTGATATCATGATGGGAACTTTCACAAAGTCATTTGGATCGTGTGGTGGTTATATTGCTGGCTCAAAGGTTTGTTTTATGTGCATTTTCTACCTCTACATGGAGGTTTATTTGAAGTAATTAGACCATTGTTAGATGACTCTAATTTGCATATTATCTCTTTTGATGCAGGAGCTTATTCAGTATCTCAAGTACACATGTCCGGCTCATCTTTACGGGACATCAATTTCACCACCGGCCGCACAACAAATTGTGTCTGCAATAAAGGTTCTTCTTGGAGAGGATGGTTCGAGTAGAGGTCTAATATACCTGCCATTTACTATGCAGTTGTTTATGTTGTTACAATTAACTTGTGTATTTCATAGTTTTATGCTGACTTGTGGTCATGCATATCAGGTTCTCAGAAGTTGACCAGAATACGTGAAAACAGTAACTTCTTCCGGTCGGAACTACAGAAGATGGGATTTGAGGTCCTTGGGGATAATGATTCTCCGGTGATGCCTATAATGCTCTACAATCCTTCCAAAATTCCTGCATTCTCTAGGGAATGCCTCAAGCAAAATGTAAGCATAGTTACCATGATCAATCTTTGTCTTATTCCTGAATTCTGATTTTTGCCATCATTAAGATTGGTTGCTCTAGCTCTTAAAATGGTTGGCATTGTAGTAATTTATTTTTGTCCATAAAAACACAGGTGGCTGTTGTTGTTGTGGGATTTCCAGCTACACCGCTATTGTTGGCTAGGGCACGTATATGCATTTCTGCATCTCATTCAAGGGAGGACCTTGTTAAGGCTCTTGAGGTCAGTGTTTTTCAGGACATATTCTTTTGTTCATTTTGTTTTCATTTCTTGGATACCTCCTCATCCTAAACTACTTGTCAAAATTTCCTATTTGTCAAGATATAGCAGTTTTTAGTTGGCTGAAAGAACAGTTCAGACGTCACAATAACCTATGCTTCATACTTCAAATTCTTTACTTGCAATGTTTTGACTGTTTAACTATTGACACACATCTACATTGATTATATTTGGTGATGTGTACTTGGAAAAAAAGTGTTTGTTAAATGCATCTTCAAAATATCAACTCTTTAAAATTTTTACTTGATAATTGTACTTGAACTTATGCAATGGGAAGTGTGAAGCCAAAACATTGCAATTTTCTTTTTTAAAAGGAAGTATTTCTTATAGTTTTCACTCAAATTTGACAGGCAGTATCTACAAAATTTGTAAATTTGTGGTCGTGTTGGTCAGTGAGGACCAAGAGCTGTGCTTTTTTTATTAGGGCTCATTTTCATTTTAAGCATCATTTTCTTTTCTTATAATAGTCTTGTCAAAATTTCAGGTTATCAGCAACGTTGGTGATCTGGTTGGAATTAAATACTTCCCAGCCGAGCCAAAGAAGGAGCATCAGGAGGATGGTGCAGTGAAGCTGGACTAATATTTCCAATTTTGTGGTAGCATAAAGATGAGGGAAAGGTTAGGTTGGATGTTAGTGTGCAAAATATTAGTAGTATTTTTTTAGTGTCTCCAAAGGAGTTTCATATGGGCTGCATCTGCATGTTGTGAAATTAAGGACTTATTGTTCTTCTCCCTCTTTGTTCAATTTTTTTGTTTTTAAGTTCACAGTTGTCTAACCCGAATGGGGCTCCTGTTTGGAGGCTTCTTTTGTAAATATTGAATGTCTTTCTCGAAATTACTTGGATTACAATTCTTTCAATTCTGTTCTTCCATGGTAAATGATGCATGGTCCATTATTTTAACCTTTAGAAAATTTTATCATTTCATGTTATTTGTTGTTTAAAGTATGATGTGAGAGCATCTACGAAACCCATGGGTTGAAGTGTTGGACATGGATATTAGACTTAATTTTGAATTGGTGTTGATTTTCATTCGAAATGACTATTTGGATGGTTATAGACAGTGTAAAAGGAGTTCACATAAGTGGGCAATATAGACCTTTTAAGGGAACTGGACATGGGTAGGTACCTTCAAACCTCTTGTTTTTCTTCTTCCATTTACTCTGCAAAAAAGAGGTTCCAAATCTTGAAGTTTATTCAATCCATTATTTAAAGAGCTAATTACTCCCATAATTATTCATCATCAACTATTGTTATGAATTGAAGTTGAATTTGTGAGCTTTCACTATTTTCTCTCATATCACGCTTGCAAATTAATAATATATATAACAAGACTCCACTTGATATTTTTGTGGTCGGGAGAAAATCACGAATTTTTCATATTAATATTAAAATTAATAAAAAGAAATTGTAAATATAAAGATATATACCACTGTTGGGTTAGCGTAGCTCAAATTTCATAGCCCAATTTATTACATCTCAAGGTTTCTAGAAAACTCTCGTATATTGAGAAATTGATGGAGAAATATGGAGTAATCTAGAATTTGGTGAATGGTCATAAAGATTCTAGATTGATGTGAACTTAAAGAACATGTGTAGAAGATTCCACACACTTCTTCCACCTTAATACATTACCTATAAATATAAGACGTGGGCTTCATTTAGGAGCATGTATCCACCTACATATCCCCCAATACTCCGATACATATTATACACTCTATGAGTGTCCCTCTATACTCTCTTATTTTCATATAATGGATTATTATTTCAGTGCTTGTCGTTCGTGAGTTTTTATAAATTTTCTCATGTTAAATATTGTGTGTTCATTTCTTTACTATTTATCTCGGTCTTTATCCTTCTCTTACTTATTTTCTCAATCTCTACATCTTTAATTTGCTTTCGCGGTGCACTCACCAACCCTAATAATCACGCCATTAGATAACCCTATCTCCATTCTTGAATATGTACAACTCTCATCTGAATTGTGTGTTCAACAATGCATGACATAAGGTCTTTTGAAAGAGATCAAAGGGAAAGAATTGAAGTCCGTCTGTACAAACGATCCTTTGTCGTGAATCGAATTTACTCTGATAGCTCTAACTCCAGATTAAACCCCGCAAGAACACTAACCTAAAAGAAGAAGAAAAAAGTCAGAAATTTTATACCATAATAGTTCATACTCCTAAATTTAAATGAAATTGCATACTAAAATAACCTGTAAATTTAAATGAAATTTTATACCATAATAGTTCATACTCCTAAATTTAAATGAAATTTCATACCATAATAGTTCAATTGGTCTGACCATTATTAGTGTGTTGTAGGATTAGAAACGCCATAGAGCGTGGTATCGCACACTAAACATCGCAACTATATACTGGAACAAATAAAATCTACATTAAATATTTGCAAAATAAAGAATTTTGAAATTAAATTGTAGATCAGACAAACCTTTACTATTAACCCAAGATTTTGCCACCCATTTAATGGTCTTAAGGATAATTTAATAAAAAATGGGTTTATAGGAGAAAATGCAACCTGTTTTCTCAATCATATGATCCATTTCGACTTTTCGGAACTAGTGTGTGGTCCGGACGATGCTCCGGGTTGGTAGTTTGAACGCTTGTAATTTAATAGATAAGTTCATTCTTAATTTTTTTTTATTAATTATTTGTTTATTTATAATATTTTTTCCATAAAACCTTTGAATAAATTAGTTGTAAAACAATTATTGACTACTCATATAAACATATCCTTCATATATAATTTATAATATATAACAATAGTTAATATTTCCTTTATGCATTACTTTTTTTATTTTTTTATTATTTTTTTTTTATTTTTAATTTTAAGGAATGCTTTTATGCATTACCTTAATGAATATTATTAGCAAATAATGGAATCGATTTTTTTAAAAAAAATTGTAGCTATTAAATGTTCATAATCTCCAATCCATATATATTTATGATTTGAGTATAAAAACATGATTAATCAATAGATGAGATGGTATGACTTATTTTTAGGAATGAACTCATTTTGTACAAATATTTGCTCATTTGTGCAAATAAGCAAATTTGTTTAAGCAAAATCCTATCATAAATCATGCTTATTTGCAAAATGAAAAAAAAAAATGCAATAAAGCTTCGTTAAATGTAAATATCGATTGTATTTTCCTGTACCCTATCAACCTTCCAATTGTAAAATTTGGGATCCTAATCAACCTAATGATTGGAATTTCTAAGACTAACTTAACTGGTACTTGAAAATTTTGAAACCCTAATATATTTTACAGTAGAGATTGTTAGGACCCTAACATATCTATCGCTTAAATATTTTTGGGCTCTATTGGCATTTGACTTCATAGACTAACGCAAGTTTTCTAGCGTATTTTGTCCTCACTCATACATACTCTGAATCCCAAGAGATCATTCATTTTAAGACTATTCCTAGTCAAGCATACATAATTGGGGAGTATCTCAACATAGGTACCAAATCCGCAATGAGGATTGACAACTGGCCCCACAGATCACACAAACTAATATTACTCATAGCCCATATGTGCAATATAGACTCAATAGACCGACTATTGGTCCTATAAACCAACACAAGTTCTTCTAGCGCATTTAGTCCTCACTCAAGTGCACCTTGGGAAACTTTATAGGAGGTTACCCATCGTAAGACTACTCCCAACCAAACACACTTATTGTAAAACATCTTAGCAAATGAGTTCCCTAAAACAAAGATTCATCTTTTTTTTTGGTGTTTAGAGAGCCACAAGGGTAGGGGTGAGAATCAATTCCATAATTTCCTGAAACCGGGAGAGAATCTCTAGCCACTTGAGCTATCCCTCACTCTCAAAGATTCATCTTATTGAATATGTATTACATCAAATCCTTTTTACAGCAAAGTAGGGGTATCACAAGGGTTATTTGTCTAAAAATGGAGTTAAATAAGGGGTTTTAATTAGTTCGAACTACTCTTAATGTTGCACTTTTATTAGTTAATTAATTCATTTATGGCAAATTTAATCTAACTAAGGGCGCGTTTTCTTCACTTGATTGGACTTGAACCGAACTTATTAGACTTAATTGAACCTGATTGGAAATTAGTAAACTTGATTGAACGACTATTAGACCTGATCAATGTGATCATTGCACCGGATTGTAACTTATCAAACCCAATTAAAACTTATTAGACTGGTTTTGAACTTAGTAGATCTTATTGAAATTAATTAGAACTTATTAAAGTAAATTATAATAATTAAAAAATAATAATTTATTCATTGAAACGATTTCAATTAGCAGTGTATATTCAAATAGTGCAACAATTCTCTAAAAGAAGAAAAAAAAACAATTGTATTTACTTGGTATTAAAAATACCATTCGAATAGACGAATACCACCGAAACAAGAAAAGCCGAAGACTGGCCGATCTACCATCGATAAGCGCTCACTTCCTCGCTCACTCTACTATCTCAAATTCCACAAAATCATAAATCAATTTTCAAACAAACAATTTCATTTAGAATTTATCAAGTAAATTCAATGATGAGGGTTCTGCCCTTTGGGTTACTGCTAGTTTTAGCTTCTGGGTTATCAATCATTCTCATTTACATCACTGGAATCTCCAATATTGGTACTCCCTTTTTCTCTCTCCTCTCTTCTTCAATTTACAATTGCAAGTTTGAAACTTGATTTATGAATTCTGGGTGTTTTTTTAGATTCAAAACCACGGCTTTCTGATCAGGATTTGGAGGCATTACTTGCTCTTCAGAATAGTTTTCAACAGTGTGTGGTAAGCTTCTTAATGTTTTATATACTGGTATTTTCCTTAAACTATGTAAATTGAAATCATTGTACTATATAATTATTAGAGGAGTGTATGTATTGCATTTTCCTTTTGGGTTTTGCTTTGCCAAGTCTATCTGTTGCATTTGATGTCTTGAATGCATTAATTGTCATGTCGATAGTATAATTTGAACTAATAAAAGTATCAATGGAGGTAGTATGAATTATATGGATATAGTTGGACGCTGGTATAATTATTAAACTTGATATAATGTGTAATAACGGGATTTTTTGGCCTAAGTATGAGTGTCCCATATTATGTTTGAGTGTTGAGTGTTATTTAGGGTGTTTTTAGTGTAGTTATGTGCTATTGAAATGGTGTTTGTAGTGTAGTTATGTGCTATTGAAACCCCATTTGACAAACTGTTGAAATATGTCTTGAATCTGTTATAAGTCGTGAACGAGGAAGTTTGTAGGGGAATGATGTGCAGAAGGTTGGAGCTATAGTTCGTGGGGGAGTGAGCTATCGTTCAGAGGGCCATTGTAGAATCGCAGTGGTGGAGCTATAATTATAGGCGAGTGAGCTATAGCTCTTGCGTGCACATGACACCAATGGGCTATTATGGCTAATCTAACTATCTAAGATAGTATTTTGAGTCTAGTGATCATCTGTGTGTTGATCATTCTGATCGGTTGATCATTCCGATCTGTTGATCATTCTTTTTAATCTATTGAGCGTTCTGGATCAGTTATTTAATATGTATTTCCTTAAGAATATCTATGTTGCACAGACTTGGATTTGGGTGTCGTGTCTGATATGGTGTCAGATCCTTCGAACTCCCGATTTTATAAAATTTCATATAAGACCACTATATATTTGGATGTCATGTCGTGATACTCTATGTACAACCGGGTGTCTTATACGCATACGTGTCTAAGTGTCCGACTCAACTATTTTGTGAAGACATTTTATGATTTCGAACTAAAATGAAGTGTCTAAGTGTCCTACCCATATGCGAGTGTCGAGGGCCTAACAAAAATGAAAAGTCCGTGTAAGGTGTAACATAGGTGTTAGGTTTGTTTAACTCATGATGAAGCAGTCTATAAGACAATAAGGGATTCAGCTTAAGAGGTGAACGTGTAGTGTTGTATGTCTGCTATTGCTGAAAAGTGTTAACAAGAGACCTTTATGTGTTGCAAAGGTCTAAGTTTTGGGTCTACAATTGTCTAGTGTTTGAAAATGCACGCCTAGAGGTGTCACGGGTCATGGGCTTTTTATGGTCCAGGCGAGGCGATTTCGATGAGGTGCAGCTAAGGTACACACAGGCGCAGCTTAAGGCGTACTGGGGCGCCCAAAGATTTGTTTCAAAAATATTTTATTGTTTATTATATGCGCCTCACTTATATATGGCGCAGCCTAGGTGCAAGGAACTCATAAACGCCTTGGTGTGCCTTTTTATACATTGCTGTTATCATATCGCAAGTCTTGTGGAGCAACTAGTCACTCATTCTCACATCGAGTTATGAACCACATTCTTGAGAGTAAACACTCATTCTTGAAATTTGAAGTATCAAAGTCTTCGCCGTTGAGCCTAGTTTGACTCTTGGTCGGCATATGAGGACAAATTTTAGGAAGCCTTCCCAAAGGTATGGTCGTGAAGACATAGTGGCTTTTGCACTATGTATTGATGAAGAGGTGGATATTTCTTAGTTGTCCAAGGAAGTTGTTTTATGTACTATATGCTCAATGGCTTGCCGCAATGGGAGATGATATGGAGTCTTTTCATAGGAATATGACTTGGGAACTTGTTTTAAGGCCTTTGGAGAAAAAGATCATCACTTGTAGATGAGTTTTCAAAGGGAAGGATATAACCAAGTATAGAGTTAGGGTAATTGCAAGAGGGTTTCTTTAGAAAAGGGAATTGACTACAAGGAGATTATATCGCAGGTAGCCAGACATACTTCCGTCATGGTGCGAGTAGTAATAGCTGTACATCAGACTTTGGAGCTTGAGCAACTATTTACGAAGTTCAACTACAACAAGAGTCCGTTTGATTTTTGTGTGTATTACATCAAGATGGAAGGTGTTTTGTAGCTCTGCGTATGCTATGTTTTGCACTAAGTCTGTCTTTCCATACGCTAGGAAGGAGCATTGGCAAGCTATGTGGTACCTTAGAGGTACATCTAATGAATGTTCAAATCTGGAGTAATTTCTAACGTTATTTGGATTTGCTGCTAACTATTCGAAGCTATTAGTTTCCCTTCAGGTCTGTTATGTTTTGGGAACAATCTTGTAATCTAACTATCTCATATAGAGTCTTTGGCAATCATTTTATTGATCGGATTATGTTGATTAAATCTGTGTAATTTGTTGATTATTCTAGATTTGTAATCAAATACAGAGGGAGTATAAAAAACAAATGTTATTGTATAATATATTGTTAGATTCGTCATAATGTATAATTTCGTAATATCAATTTTTTTTTGTTTATTTTTATTTTTATTTTTTTATTTTTTATGGTTTTATTAACATGTAATTAGATATTTTAATGGCAAAGTTGTGTCTTAACATGCGTGTTTGGTTAAAGTGTAATACTTAAAAAACACGGATAGAGTAAATTGTTGCAAGTAAAAAAAAAAGGTGGAGGAAGTATATATATATATATATATATATATATTGGGCTTTTATTAATTGAGCTTAATTGGGAACCGGAACCTATATTAACCGCGTACCGAACCAGAATCAGAACCGAAACCGAAACCTGTTGCAACAAGTGAGCAATTTAATTACTCGAAACCAAAACTTGCTTTCGGAACCAAAACCTGATTAGGTTTCGGTTCTGATTCAGGGTACCCAAATTTTTTGCTTCCCCCCCTCCCCATGGTGAGCCAAGTAAATGTGTGAATTTCTTGTTGATTTCGCTTTTCTTTCTTGCATCCGTTATAACACAAACTTTATACAACTTTTCTTTTGTGTGGTACACTATTCTTCTATGCGAGTTTGTCTTGTTGACTGAAAGATGGGGTTAATGTTTTTTGTAGACCCTTAAGGTTGAATTCCTGCACATGTAAAGCACTTCCAAGTTGTCTTAATGAAAATAAACCTTGTTCAAATGGACCACCATGGCCTACTTTGCTATGTTTAAGACTCTAAAGAATTGATGCCTTCAATTGTTAATTTCTCATAATAAATTTTGTGTCTGATCTTTATTGCTGCAGAGTGCAAATGGCTTGGGTTTGAGAGCTGTGTTTGAAAAATATAATTGCAAAGTTACAATGAAATTTCCTGATGAAACTGTCTCCAAATGGGTAATTCTATTTAGTTGCTTTATAGGGCTGAAAATTGGTTTTATGTCAACATCATCTTCCCCATGTTATAATTCTGTTCTAAGACTTGCTGCTAAGATGCCTATAATTTTGTACAGAATGACCCTAAAACAGGAGAGGCTGAAGGCTTGTCCCATGAATTCAATCTTTGTGAAGCTGTGGCGACCTGGGAACAGGTTAGCTGACTTTTTCATGTATCATTTATTCTTTAAACAGTAAGGAGGTAAAGAAGAGTTTTATGCACAATTTTGAGTTAGAAGTTGTCATTCAAAATCTTCAATATTATATTGTTTCCCTGTTACACGGAGGAGAAAGAAAGGGAAAAAAGAAAAAAAAAAAAATGTTCACAATCTTGTTTATGAATCATTTTATTGATCGTTTTGTTGAGAACTTTCAGTCATGATTTAATGCGATGCTCTTGATTGATCTGTTATTTAGTGAGCTGAATTTCTCAGGTTAGAAATAGTACAACAGTCTTGACAAAGGAGTATATTGATGCTCTGCCTAATGGCTGGGAGGATTATGCATGGAAAAGGATCAACAAGGGAATCCAGCTGTAAGTTTTTCTTACGCATAATAAGAGATGCCATCTTGATGTACTTATTATTGCTAAGTATATCACAGAAGATATATTGCCTTACCCTTTGTTTGGATTGAAGGAAATGGAGGGAAAGGAAGGGAATTAGAGGAGGGATGGAGTATCTTTCATTTGTATAACAAATGAGGAAGGAAGCGAATTGGAGGGGAGAAAAGTAGAGGAATTAAATTGTAAGAAATTGATTTCTCTAACAATGGAGAGATTAGGAAGGAAAACTCATCATTCTTCTCCTCCCTTCCTCGCCTTCTTTACCTTGCCCATTCTTTATCTAAACAAACTTTTACTGATTAATTGCTAATGTCTCAAGTATGGACATTGTCTCTTGAATGGAGTATAAGCAAGACAGATCTGCCTATCGTGGGGGGGGGGGTTTGGGGGGTTCAGGACAGGAGAAGGGAATATATCAAATGTTCGTTTTACTCAATTTGTGTCATGTAATACCTGAATTGCCTGGTAGCCTCTCTGTAAAACCGCCAGTCCAACATGAATTTTTTTGAGTTGCAGAAATAATTGCCTAAACAAGGCCCTTTGCATGGAGAAACTCTCTCTGGTTCTTCCTCTTACACCTCCTTATTATCCGAAGCAGTTTCACCATTGTGCTGTGGTAGGGAATTCTGCAGATCTTCTGAAAACCAAGTTTGGCCAAGAGATAGACTCTTTTGATGCTGTTTTCCGACAGAATGGTGCACCTATTCAGGTCTTAAAGCTTCTATAAAATGTACTTGATATGCAATGATTCACTTCTAATTATTGGTTTCTTGGATATGCAACAGAACTATTCTGAATATGTAGGCTCAAAGAGTACATTCCGTCTTCTGAATAGAGGGTCTGCAAAAGCTCTAGATAAAGTTGCTGAGCTGTATGGTACAAACTTTACTTGACTTCTTTGAAGTTTAATCAATATGCTTTAGAGTATCTGATAAGATCATCTTGCAGATGCTGGAAAGGAGGCCTTGATAGTTAAAACAACTATTCATGACATAATGAGCAAAATGATCCGGGTTTGTATTCATTCCCTTATTTCTTTTATTTTCCCCTTGGTTTAAGAGCAGTGCTTTTTCCTTTAGTCAGTTGTAATTTGAGCCAACATCCATCTCTTTCAGTCTAATTATACATACTTGGGAAATGTATACTCTCTGGCTTTTCCCTTCATTTTTATTTTTGGAAATTGTGAATTTGGACAAGTAAAAGGGGGTGTGTTTTATAATAATAGTAGCAGGACTGTTTATAACAAACTCAAATTGATTTAAAAATGCTCATGATATCTGCGATTTTTCCGTTTCCTTGATCAACTATCACTGGTAGTGTGTTCTTGCTGTCCCTGAGCTATCTACACCTACTTTATTGTACTAAATTTGTTTTACCTGCCTTTTGCAGGAAATTCCTATTCTCAATCCTGTATATCTCATGTTAGGTACATCCTTTGGTTCATCTGCTAAAGGAACGGGACTTAAAGCGCTGGAGTTTGCACTTTCTATATGTGACACAGTGGATATCTATGGCTTCACTGTTGATCCGGGTTATGAAGAATGGTAATACTGAATAATGCTGTCATGATTATGAGCTTCCATTTTGCTCCATAAATCAGTAATGAAAGTGTATTAGCTCTTGTTCTGATTGACAACTGTTGACAATCTCAGGACTAGGTATTTTTCTGAATCCCGTGGAGGTCATACTCCTTTACATGGTCGAGCGTACTACCAGATGATGGAGTGCTTGGGTGTGAGTGTCACGTGCAATTTATTTATTTATTTTTTTCTGCGTTTCATTTGCTTTCTTTCATTCTAAAGACTGTATCTATCAGACAACAGAGCATTAGCCACTTTTATCTCCCTTAACATGAAAGTTACCTAAATTATATTGTTTACATCCAATCTGATGACAAGCCTTTTTGTCATGTGGAAAATACAATTGTGCTATATTTTCTCAGCTATTGAAATGTGAACTATGCTATTCAAACACTGCATCTTTGTTTGGCTAGTATTTGTAATTTAGGCCAGCTAAGATAATAAGAAATGACTTTCTTTTGTCGACTATAAGAAAAAGAACAATCCTTGACATTTTTGTTTTTTCATTTTGTAGCTGATCAAAATTCATTCTCCCATGCGTTCTGACCCAAATCGTGTTGTGAAGTGGCTTCCCAGCTCTAGCATTATTGCTGCTGCAAGGATTGCATCTGAGAAGATATTGGCGTAAGTAATCTTGAAGGAATTTGCCTCTTCTTTTCTGCACGAAGATTTAGATGTAAGCTTGTTCCTTGGGTATATCTGCGTATTATTTGATGTCACCCTTGAAATTAATTTTAGAGTAAATGAAGCATATGGATATGCTTATGTTACTTGATGCTTATATTGAGAAGTTTTCTCCCACATAACAGTTTCAATACTTTACAGGAGAGTTGGAGCTGGCTCGACCGATCCACTAAGTCAATGTTCCATAATAAAGAAGCAGCAAATCGATCGGAGGCCTAAAGCAACCCTCCGGAAGGCAGCTCTTGAGCACCAAAAATATGTCAAAGGCGCAACACTGTATCCTGTTGAGCATAATCCTGGCCATGGCTTACTTTGCACAGTACCTCAGTAATTAGTTCTGCTGCTGGCCATGTTCTGAACAGACAAGACAGTAATTCTGTCAAAAAAAAGAAAAAAAAAAACTGACAAGAAAGTGAAGTTTCGGAGAGATGGAGTAACTTGTGGATTTATCGCGCAATTGAGTGTGTTTGGACCACTATTTATATATCCTGGTGGGTACAAGGGGCAGAGCATTTTTGTCATGTAATTGCTTTTAATACATATACATAGAACTAGTGCGTGGCCCGGGGAGTGGCTTAGGTTTTACTTTGAATAATTGTTGGATACATGGAACTAGTGTGTGGCTCGGACAATGACTTAGGTTTTTACATTGAACAATTGTTGGATAGAAAAGTTCATATTTTTGTTATTTTTTAATTTGTTTTAATCTAGCTATTTATTTAGTTGTATTAGCTTTTCATCTAACCTATGAATCTATATATTTAGCTTAGCTTATGAATTGTATGATTTTGAATAATTTTCCTCGTCTTTTTGGAGGTTATTTTTGTAAGAAAAATCATATACGTTCATTGTTGATGTGATTCAAGTATGTTCAACCAGTAGTTATTAATGATTGACAAATATGTTGTAATGTACAATGATATATATTGAAAACAAAGACAATAATAAAATTATTGAAAAACAAAATTTATTTTATAATAATATTTAATCTGTCTTGTATATATTAGTTGATTTACTTCGATAAGTATAAGCAAATACTACGTAATATAATTGATTTTAAAAAATATAAGTAATTAAGTGCTTATTAATCCATGTATTAAAGTATATACTGCCTTCGTTTTGTAATAATCAAAATTTGGCTTTTGCACTATTCATGTGCTTATTTTTATTATTCTTTTTACCAATATATAAAAAACCTATGTTGTTATGTAATATATTTTTGGATTAGTCATTCTATATATTTTCATTATATTAGCCTTCTATTAATATATAATTTCAAATATTAACGGTCAAAGTTATGAATTGACATGTGTGTTAGTTAAAGTGTTACGATTATTATAAAACGGATTGGAGGGAGTATATATATACTTATGATTCTAGTATAAAATCATGATGATCAATTAGTTGTCGAGAAGATAAGGCTTCTAATTCATATATTTTATTCCATTAGAAGATGCTCGTAATCGTGCTTGTACTATTAATTCATAAACGTTTTTAATGGTTCAAAACTACATACAAGATCTTCTTTTATGATAAAGTAGGGCTACAAAAGTAGCTTATTTATTTTAATAGACAAACTCAGCATGCAGGGCTACATGCATGTATGATCGCAAGCTTGGTGGTGCAGTATCCAGCAGGTTGATCTACGACGACACACATGTACCGCTAAAGTAGCGGTTGCAGGTTGAGCCGGAACAACACTAATTATTTGGTAGAACATCACAAGCTTCTCCGGCTGCTGAGCACGACAATGGTACGCTCTGGGCAGCCGCACCATAGGCCATCATAAAAATGATGGCCATAGTAAGCAGCAAGAGAACCTCAATACATTTCTTTGTATTCATCTTTATTTGATTATATGATATGTGTCTTTTAATTTGTTTTCTTTTGGTGCTAATTTGAATCTCTTTTTATAGCCTTCAAAACAAAACGTCGTACGTCTTAGAATTTTTACCACTTACCACCTACAATAGTTGCTGGTTTAGGAATTACCACCTACAGTTTTTTTTTTTTTTTTTTTTTTTTTTTTTTTTGAATTTTACCACCTACTATTTTTTAAAATATCAAAACTTCCCACCTAATTGGCTCCAAACTGAAGTGTGATGTCATGTGGAGCCCACTAACTACCTTCTTACCCTATTTCCCTTCTTTTCTTTCTTTCGCTTTCGATTTCTCATTCCCCTATATTGTTCTCCTCTCAAAATTGAGAAAAAACTTCAAATTAAATTACATATTCATGTTAATTATTGGGACTTGTTATTCATCGCCCGCAAATCTCTACATAAAGCCCACATTTTATAATTTTTTGACAAATTTGCCCTTTTTATAATTTTAACGGAAGATAAATTTTTCGCACTAAAAAAATGTGGAGCAGCACCGGATCGCCGAGGATCACCGGAGAATCGCCGTCGTCATCGGAAAACGAGGTTCGTAACGCATCGTAAGGACGAAATGGTGGCTGGCGCCTAGCCAAAAGGCCATGCCGTGGTTGTGGCGCCTAGCCAGGACGCCGCCACCGTGGTCACGGCGCCTGGTTGAGAAGCCTCGACCATAGTAGTGGCGCGTGGCCAGAACGCCGCAGCCACGGCCAAGGCGCCTGGCCACCACGCCGCCACCATGGCGGCGGCGTCCTGACCAGGCGCCCCGGCCGTGGCTCCGGCGTCCTGGCCAGGCGCCAGTAGGGGAATAATTTTTTTTTTTTTTTTTTTTTTTTTTATTTATTTTATTTTTTAATTTAATCCCCTTTTTTTTTTTTTTGTTTGTTTTTGTTAATTTAATCTTAATGTAATTATATTTATACGTTATATGTTATTGTTACAGGATTATGGTGGAGACGGAAATGATTACAGTGGGATTTTTGTACATGATGGCCTGTTCGAAGATGCTCAACAAGCGATTGATTGGGCAAAACAGGTTGCAATTAGATCAGGCTTTTGTTTAGTAGTAGCAACTCATAAATCTCAACGGGATGGTAGAATGGATCGCATTTTGAGATGCGACCGTTATCGCAAAAGAGAAGAACGAGATTTCAGTAAAGCGATTCGGTTTGACTCAAAGCGGAAAGGTTGTGGGTGTCAGTTCCGAGTTAAGGTTCGACAACATCAAAGGCGTGACGGTTGGGAAGTGAAGGGTTACGACAAATGGGGATATCACAACCATGAGCTGATAGCATACAAAGTGGGGCATCGGCAGTTAAGCGGCCTAAGTCCAGCTGCGAAACTAGTTGTAAAAGAAATGAGTGATGCTCAAGTGAAGCCCGCTAAAATATTAGCGTCTGTGTTAGAGAAATTCCCCGAAGACCAGCCAAACCGAAGACACATCTACAACGTCAGACAGAAATTGAGGTTTGAACGGTCAGAGGGAAGGAACCCTATACAGCAGCTTCTGCACCAGGCACAAGCACGTGGTTACCTTTACTGGTTTGAATCTGACGAAGACACATCGGAGGTAACTCATTTGTTCCTTGTCCATCCTGATTGTGCTGATATGATTTCGTCTTGGCCATCTGTGATTTTGATCGATTCAACGTACAAGACAAACAAGTACAAGTTCCCACTGGTTGAGATGGTTGGGATGGCTCCAACGAACCAGAACTTTCTGATTGGTTATGCAGTCATGAAGGATGAGACGGCTGCGAGTTACCGTTGGGTGTTGGAAAAGTTGAGAAACTACATCGGCCCAAATGTACAGCCATCGGCCATCGTAAGTGATTGTGAGGGAGGTCTTTTTGCCCCTATAGCGGAGCTGTTTCCGGAGTCGAGCCATTTACTGTGCACATGGCACATCAACAACTGCGTGAAAGTCAAAGCCTACAACCTTTTCAACAAGAACTTAGATTCAGCAGAGAGATTGGTAAATGGTAAGTGGCGGAAGATCCTGCAAGCTACCACGGAGGCAGAGTACGATCGAGCCTTGGAAAACTTAAAGGATGCGTACAAGTGGTGCCCGCCAATCGTAGACTATGTGATGCATCAGTGGGTACCTCAGAGGGAAAAGTTTGTCAAATATTGGACGAACCAAGTTCTTCATTTTGGGAACACTACGACATGCAGAGTCGAGAGCGCTCATAGAGCTTTGAAGGACTGGATTGATTCTTCCACGGCTGCTCTGGATACACTGTTCGAGAGAATAAACAAGGCTATTGATACTCAGAGGAACGGCATCAAGAACTATCTCGAGGACTCCAGACGACGACATGGCATGTTGTATGGCCATTTCATATTTAAGATTCTCCACGGTCGTGTGTCACACCACTGTTTGGGGTTGATTCTGAGCGAGTATACCAGGATGAGGGAGTTGGGCGATGAAGTGGCTATTCGGTGCGGATGTGCTATATCAATGACTCATGGATTACCTTGTGCATGCACCATTCACCGCGTAATTACGCAAGACAGGGCGTCGTTACATGTCGATCAGGTTCATCCATTCTGGCGGACGCTCGTTATCGGAGAGCATGCTGTTCCGCATACGGTTCACCGTGAACAGGAGGAGTTGGAGCAGTTTCAGATGATGTTTGACCAAGTGTCCTCCAGTCACCCTTCGATCATTCGTAGTGCTACACACATACTTCATGACATGTTCAATACATCGTGTTTGGATACCGAGGAACCGGAAGGGGTCGAGCGACCTAGGGGTCGACAACCACGGCGGAACAGGAGTGCGTTTGAGTACATTCGCGGTCGTGGCCGTGGCCGTGGCCGTGGTCGTACATCCTCATCAAGTGGCAGCCAATCATCGTCGTCGGTGAATATGCCCGGCACCGGTAAGACATTCGACTTGCCTTTCTTTTGTTGACTGTTTGATTAGTTTACTGTTGACTTGTTTATTGTGTTTATTGATGTGTGTAACAGGGAGAATGGACATTGAACATTTTCCATATAAGGACAGGATCCCTAATATCATGATGCCATTCTTGGACGGGTGGAATGATGTCATTGCAGATGGTAACTGCGGATTTCGGGTTGTGGCGGATGTGTTTCAAATGGGTGAAGACAACTACGGTTTAGTGCGGCAGTTGATGTACAGTGAAATCGCATCAAACCGAGATGTGTATGGCCATGTGTACGGCGAGGACTTGGATAGGTCTCTGCAGCGTATCCGGTGGGGAGGGGGACCTTGCGGTCAAAATCATTGGTTCGATGCGCCACTTGATCTCTTTGCCGTTGCAAACATCTACAAGTGTGCAGTCATGCATTTCGGCCTTGGTTTACATAGTCGAGCCTATTATCCATGTACAACGGTTCTGCCCTGGTGTTCGCGCGAGACCGTCACCAGACCGGTAAGGGACGTTGTTATTGGATTTCTTGGGCCGTCATACAGACATTTTATCCGATTAGACATGTCACCCGATTTTCCGGTCCCAAATATCATACCGAAGTGGTATGAAATTCGTAGAGCAAGCGTGGAGGGTTGGGATGCTTTGTACCATGCTCGCGTGCAACAGTGGAACAATTTAATTGCCATGTAGTTTTTGTTGATGTACACCTACCTTTTACTATGAGGCCTTGTATTGTCAATACTATGTCATTTCTATGTGTTCATTTTTAAAAGATAATGTTTCATTTTAAAAACTAACAACAATAATTTCAAATATTACAAAATAAAATGATAATATTGAATTTTAAAAACTAAGAACAATAATGTCAAATATTACAAACTAAAAAGATAATGTCTAATTTCAAATATCAGTAATCCCTCTGTGACGCCCACTGCCACTGCTCAAGGGTCCGTTCCAGATCGTCAATAACAGCTCTGCCTGATGCACTCGTCATGCAGTCCCTTTCCTCAAAAAGTCGGTGTCCCAACTGCATAATCTTGCCCATCCACTACACAAAACAAAAAACATGAAACGACGTATTATACATATATATATTAAAATAAGAGAACAACAAATAAAAGATGAGACGTACCGCATAAGAGGCAGTGGCAGGTGGCACATCGTCATCATCTGCGTCGTCGATGTCTTTGATCAACCTCGGGTGCGAGTGCCGGATGTACCATTCCATGTAGTGCTGGTCACACATGGCAGTCACCCCACTTGGCGGCCGCTGCAGCTCCGCCGTCCATAGGCGGGCAACCATCGGAAACTGCTCCCACATAGATATCATGTTTGACGGCCATTGGACGACGTACTCCTTCGACGACGCAGATCGTACCGCCTTACTGGGCCATGCCGGTGGAGGTGGGACAACTTGGACAAATCCAAGCTGGCGAAGACAGCGCTGCGGCATGTACGCCTCTACGATCTCGCGATACTGAATCAGTCCAGTGTAGAGGGTCCTGGGTACCCTATTACTAGGGTTCTGGCCGAAAGGCATCCAGTTCACCTGCACATTATTTAAAATCAGTAACAGTCATAAAATAAAGCATCAGATTGTAAAAGTAGAAATAATTTAATCACTGTACCTCTAAGGGGGACATCCTGTCAAGCGATAACCGTATGGAGCGCAGGCGGTCAACGGACTTCTTCTCGACACGCGGACTCCACGCACAGGCACGTGGCTGGCCATCACCAATGGGAACCGGGTCGCGGTGTGGTCGAAACGCAGGAAAATACTCGTATATCCAGGTCTGTAACAACGTCAGACATCCAGTGATACCTGCTGCATCAGCCCGGCTCGAGAATCCTAACTGGCGATACAGATACGCCAGCGTAGCCGACCCCCAAGAAAACTGGCCTACTCTGTCGGGCTCACACGCGTCAACTATGTCGCGTGGCCTGAGCTTGTTCCCGCTCTTATCCGGAAACAAGGTACACCCGAAAAGAAGAAAAACATATGCAGCCAGCTGTGTGTCCTGCGTCCTACGTGCCGTAGGGTGCAAACATCGCTGCAAGACGGCTGCGATCTTAACGCCGCCGTGATCCCACACACCAAGTGCCGATGTGTACAGCGCAGCCCTATCCACCGCCAACAGCTCCGCTAGTAAATCTGCCTGATCCGCATCAGTGACGACAGATGCTCGGTTTCCCTCCACGGGAATCCCAAGGATGGCCTCGACGTCATGCAACATGATCGTCATCTCACCGAACGGAAGGTGGAACGAGTTCGTATCCGGCTGCCATCGCTCAACGAAAGCCGTGATCAGCGTCCAGTCAATCCTATCGTGCATGGTGGCAGGAAGGTGACTCACTCTAGTGGCCCTCAATCGCCCGACCATCTCGCTCTCCTCCGGCCAAGCATCAGCCCAGCTACACAAAAACCTACAAGTCTTTTCCCGGGTTTGGCATTTCAAAATGCCTGTATCCAAAGCCCTCTCCTGGTCCTCCCAAATACGGGTAGCGATGTGTCCTAAAAAGCTAGGAATCACACTTCCGTCTATAGGTCCCCCGGCCACCTCACCCCTCACCATCCAAGAATCATTAACGGCCCTCGACCGTTTTCTGCTACCCGCAGACACAGTGGACGCAGATGATGTGCCAGATCTACTAACAAACCTACCATCTCGACCCTTACGCACATCTACCCTATGCGTCTCATACGTATCATCAAGTCTCTGACTGAATGGACCGTAATCATCATATGGTCCACTCTGATCGTCGACATCCTCATCTGCATCATCCTCGTCCTCGACCTCCTCCTCCTCGACCTCCTCCTCCTCCTCCTCATCATCATCATCATCATCTTGATCGTCCGCAGAACAGTGCACCCGTTCTCTGCGGGCCGAGGCCGAAATACCACGGGATCTAACGTGTCTGGGCCCCGAGCTCTCCATTGAGTAGATCGTACTCCTCACGACGTCAATACTCTTCCCCGCACCAGGTCTAAATTGCGATGCCTAACTCCAAGTAAATAACGAAACATAATAACTAAAACAAATTAAAAAAAGTCGAAAATAAACACAAAAGCAAATAAACAAGTCACGGAAATAAAATTATAAACATAAAAAATATAAAATTAAAACAAATAAAAAAACAAAATTTAAAAAAAAAAAGATAAAAAAAAAAGGGAACATACAATTTAAAAAAAAGAAAAACAAATTTTTTAAAAAAAAAAAAAAAATCGAAAATAAAATTTAAAATTAAAAAAAAAACAAAAAAAAAATTTAAAAAAAAAACCACGGCGGAGGCGCCTAGGCAAGGCGCCCATACGGTGGTGGCGGCGCCAAGCCCAGACGCCACTGCCATGGCGGCGGCGCAGAGGCTAGGCGCCACAGCCGTGGTGGTGGCGTCTGGGCTTGGCGCCGCCACCACCGTAAGGGCGCCTTGCCTAGGCGCCTCCGCCGTGGTGTTGGCGTCTCCCCTTGGCGCCCCACCGTCGCCGGAGGTTTTTTTTTTTAAAAAAAAATTACAAAAATTAAAAAATTTACCTTCTGGCCGGCAAACCGCCTTCCGCCCACCGCCGGTGCCGCCACTTCCTTGCCGGGCCGCCTCGACATAGCTCTGGAAATAATTTAGAGAGAGAAAGTGGAAGTAGAGAGTAGAGAGAGAAATTGTGTGTTTTTTAGTATGAGGGCAAAAGTGTCATTTCACTCTTATTTTGTGGGCTTTATGTAGGAATTTGCGGGCGATGTTTAACAGTTCACTAATTATTTCACGAATTGAAGTTTTTGAGTTGAGAACGAAGTAGGTGGGAAGTTTTGATGTTTTAAAAAATAGTAGGTGATAAAATTAAAAAAAAAAAACCTGTAGGTGGTAATTGCTAAAATAGCAACAATTATAGGTGGTAATTGTGAAAAAATCCGCCTTATAACGATGTCACTTGTTATAATACAATCAAAGTCCACTCTTCCACATGTGTTCAATATCATTGCTATTGCTAGTTGCTCTTCTTCTTTGAAGCCGGTAATATTCAATAATTATTATTGTTAGATTATTATAACTAATTAATGACTTTGTTAGGATGGTCAGATTTATTTAATTGAAGCTTAATTTTTTAAGCTACTCTAATTTATTAAATAACTAGGGCGGCTAATGCGGATGCAAGCGCCATAACTAGCCATATTCAGAAGTTTTTATGATTTGACCTTATATCACAACTTTAATTGTTGGGTAGCATTAATGATTGAATCTATGTGAACAAATATTTTTAGGGTATAAATGTTCGCATACTATTCTTATGAGTTTAGTTTATAATATTAAAATCTTAACCACTCAACTATGACAATTTGGATTTTTTTTTTAAAAAGTAAATAAGTGAAGATATGTTGTTCGGAGCTTAAAATCTAGTTAAAGTAAATTGATAATGCATCAATCTATTAACCTATACTAAAAGCAAATCCTTGCATGACACTTGTCATTACCGTGTGAAAATTTTTTCCGCCTTTTTTTTTTTTTTTTTTTTTTTGTTTCCAAATCTTTAAGTAAACTACTTGTACCTTATGATATCTTCTTTCCAATTTGACAATCATATTCCATATAAACCTAAATAAAATATTTCTGAAATCTTTTATATACTTTATATTTTGTAATATTATTGTCAAAAATATTTCAGAACCGTGCATTGCACGTGATTTTAATCTAGTTTTCAATTAAAAATAGTCAATGGAATGGGAATAATCATGACTTGGCCGTGGTCTTTTGTTATTGTTTTATTAGTCTCTAAACATTTTTTCCCGCTCATCTACCATACAACTAGGGGTGTCAATTCGGGTAAATAGTTCGGGTTTGGGTTGGGTTTATCAGTTTCGGGTTATAACGGGTCGGTTTATAACGGGTTGAAATGAGTAGCGGATCGGTTTGGGTCGGTTTTGAAAATCATCGGGTCAGTTCGGTTTGGTTTTTTTAAATTGCGGTTTATATTCGGGTCGGGTCCTAATTGGGTCGGGTTGTAGTTGGTTCGGGTCATAATCAATTTGGGTTGAACCGGGTCGGTTTGAAAACGGGTTTAGCCAGTTCAAAGTGGGTTTCGGTTAAAAATAGTTCGGGTTCTAATTGTAATCGGTTCAGGTCATAATCAGTTTGGGTTAAACCGGGTCGTTTTGAAAATGGGTTTCGGTTCAAAACAGATCGGGTGAAATCGGGGTTTCAGTTATTATCGGTTCAGGTCATAATCGGTTTGGATTGAATTTGGTCGGTTTGAAAACAGGTTTACCCAATTTGAAGCTGGTTTCAGCCCAAATCATATTGGGTTAAAATCGAGTCCGATCATTATCGAGTCGAGTTAATCAGATAATGGGTAGGAACGGGTCATGTTATGACCAAGTTAAGTCATAAATAAGTTGGGTTTATCGAGTAGTGGGTTGAAACGCATCAGACCTAAACATATTGAGTTACGGGTTGTAAACGACTCAGTCATAACAGGTTACCGGTGGTAAACGGTTCGATTTCAACGGGTTACGGGTCTCGGTCTCAACGGGTTACGGGTTGGAAATGGTTCGGTCATAACGGGTTACGGGTTATAATGGTTATAAATGGTTCGGTCACAACGGGTTACGGGTTGGATCGGTTCAGGTTTATCAGATTTTTGCTGGGTTTAAACGGTTTTCGGTTTAAATTGGGTCGAGTTATTACTATCGGGTTCAGACGTAATTGGTTCGGGTTGTTTTTCAGTTTCCGGTTGTTACGGTTTGGCTTGATAATGGGTCGGGTTAGTAACGGTTCACATAAATTCGGTTCAGTACAGTTTTGGGTTAGGAATAATTGGGTTGGGTCGGTTTTCGATCTCCAAAAAACGGGTTTTAACGGTTTACTTCCTTTTTGAATGGGTTCAAAACAGTCGGATTTAACGGTTCGGCTCAGAAACTGACAACTCTACATACAAGCAATTGTTCCCTGCTATCTAGGGACAACCGGTGACAAATTGGTAAATACTACGTATAAGCAAACTGAGCAAAACTTGAAATAATTACTGAACTAGAATTTAATCTTATCATTTCTATATACTTGTAAATGAGTAAAATAATGCTTATACATGGAAAGTGGGAGTAATTGTTTAGGTTAATTTTTTGTGATTATTATTGCCTTTGTTTGGGGTGATACTGAATTCGTGTGTGTGTGTTTTCATGGTTCATATTTATAGTGGAGAGATTGGAAGAAGGGTTTGGACAAATGAGCTCAATTAAAAAAAAAAAAACTTTAATTTGTTTTGTTCCTTAAAATTCTCTTTTAGGTATTCAATTTCGTAAAACTAAAGATAATTTAACTGACAGCAAAAGTAAAGAAAAAAACACGCAAGAGAGAAGGAATTATAGCAAAAACAAAAAAAAAAACAAAATTTAAATTCTTAGCATCCGAACATGGTAAGTTTGATTGTAAGGAAAAAAAAAAAGAGAGAAAAATATTTTTATTTTTATAAATATAAAGAAAGACATTAGAGAAAGTGACTCTTATGAATTTAAATTAAACTAGTTTTGATTATCATTGATGAACCTATTTTTTTTTAATCTATATGACAAATTTAATACATATTATTTTTTATTTATTTTTTTTTTTTGAAGAATTTTAATACATATTATTGATACAAATAGTGTTAGGTAAAAGGTGTATATCTCTTTTCATTTAGGATATTTTGACGTAGGATACCATTGACTTTTATAAGAGCGCAATATATATATACATATTATAGAAATATACTTTGAGAAAAAAAAAATCTATGTATTCGAATTTGCTACTCATGGATTAAATAATCATGTTTATTTAAAGATATATATCTTTATTCATTGACAACCTAATATACACATCAAATCTATTACTTTATACTAAAGGCGAACTTTGGGATGACACATTTCATCTTCTAATTAAAATTATCCCGCCTAAATTCCTTTTTTTTTCCCAAATATTAAGTTCTATATTTCACACCATATTTCTTCCATATATGTTTTATCAATATTTTCATATCTTTCTTACCATTTTTATTGAACAATATCTTTTTTACCATTTTTATTGGGTATTAAAGTAGTAATTTTTATAAGACTTCAAATTATTCTTTTTTGTATAATTATATATGATGTACTTTGTATTTTATTTTCAAGAATAAACCCATCAACAATTTTCAATGAAATGTAAAATAAATGAAGTTGTAAGAATCTATACTTTTATTAACATTGCACCTCATTTTGTAAATATAATACAAATATGCAATATATCCTAAATAATTTATCAAATTATATATTTATACATAACTATGTATTTTTTGTTTAATATTATAGGAATATTAGATAAAAAAAATACCCATTGACTATAATCATAACAATAGTACTAATAAAACAACAATTAAATTCTCCACCCGTTCACTAAAAATGAAACAAATAATCGATTAAATTACCAATGTGCCTATCAAAGTGTGGGACTTAAGTGTATCGCACGGGAATTGACCTTGATTATATTGTTATAATGTATTGTATATAATGAAGCTATTTTATTATGTTCAATAATGTAATTCATTTTTAAAATTAATTATTGTAGTAATAACTAAACGTTGTTATTCGTAAATTTTGTAAAAACCGTGCATTGCACGGGACTTATACTAGTTAATAATAACCAAAGGATAGTATAGGCTTCTAGAAAATCCATGAATTTTCAAGAAAACCCATATTGAATTATTGCTCTCGCATCACAAAATTTCCAAAATACAGAGTACTTAGTCTAAATAATCCAACATCATGTACAAATTCTTCCTCCGTTAATATGTGTTTATTGGTTTAGAAATTTTGAAGAATTCGAACATTAAATAATGTAGCTGATTAAATGCACAGTTCATAATTCTCTATTATAACAGGAATTTGAGGGTATTGTTCATGCAAAACTACAATTTGAATTATTCAAATAAATATATGGCATAATTTTTAAGAAAAAAAAAAAAAAAAAAAACTACAACAAGTCTCTATAGCTGGAACATTAACCGATGATTTATCTAATTTAGTATAAATCATTCAGCAAAATAAATGGATATAAACAGTTTTTTTAACAAGTCCCTTGCTGGCTGACCACTAAATCAAGGATGACTATCATTATGCTAAATTTTTTATTGGCTGATTTTAATCAATTTTTTAATGTCAAAATTAATTATAAATTATTTATCTAATCTTAAAATTTATTTATTGATTTTGAAATGATTTAAGAATTTTTTTTTATAATTTTACTAATTAATTTACAAAATTCAATTTTTATTATTACTGAAATTAACAAATAATTCATAAATTAATTATGAAAATATAAAAAAAAAATAATAAATATTAAAATAAAGAAAAAACCTTCATAATTAATTTTGACATAAAAAATAAATTAAAAATCAGCCAATAAAAAATTGGTATAATAGTAGCCATTTTAAGGATGATTACCATAGAATTTTTACTAAATCAAAAGTACATCCTCTATCTCAATATTTTTGCTCCATAAACAATAAAACAAATGATGAGGTTTTAAAAACAAGTAAAAAAAAATAGAATGAAAATGTATAAGTTTGAGTTGAACATAAACAGAATAAAAACTTTATAACTATAAACTTGAATGGAGCAAATAATTTGAAACACAAAAAATAAATGCAAGTCGATGAAGACAAATCGAGCATATAATTGTCTAAGGGAAGTAAAACGGCTAATTGGCTTAATGGAACAAAACATCCAGTTGTAAGGCGAGGTGCGTAGCTGTCCCTAGTATATTGCAATATGGTTGGACATAAAAATGAAACAAGATGAAGTGGCATGAAAGGCTATAAACATTAGAGACCAAATAAAGGATTTTGTTTTGGATATGTGGGATCCAAATTCAAAATACCTCCACACTATGATGTGAATAAGGCCTTGTCCTGACCAAGGAGTGCCATACCATACATAGCTAAATCTTTACATTTGCTAAATTTAATAGTTTTTTGTTTGTGTTTATCCGTAACGTTCAAATCTACGATCAACGCATTGGTTAGACTAGATATCAAATCAAACCATTCCAGCATAAGCTCATTTGATCGGACCAAATCTCAATCTTGATCATATCAGAATACTATATGTCATGCGAGAAAAACAAGTTCTTGAATTCTTCTCACCGTATATTTACTTATTTTGGGAAAAATTCAAGTCAAATAAGTCAAGGTTACTTTAGTCAATTATATTTAAGGGTAATAAACATCTCAAATATAGTTAAATAAGTTTGGAAAAGATAGACTTTTTCTTTTTTTTACGGGTGGAAAAGATAGACTTAAGCCCTATTCACTTCACCATAAAAAAATTAATATTTAGTAAAAATAAGTTCAGTTTAATATAAATTAGTAATTGTAAAGAAGATATATGATAGAGAATCAATTAAAATAATTTCAATTCAATAAAAATAATGTCTAGAAAAAATAATTTCAATTCAGCTAAAAAATAAGGTGAATGGTAAACGAGACCTTAGATGAGGAAAGTAAACTCTTGGAATATCTTATCTTCATTATATTCCAAAATATATTATACTAGGTGTGAAGCCCGTGCGATGCACGGCTTTGTTTTTATTATTATTTAAGATTTGTATCTTATTATATAATAGTAATTTATTATTATTATCATTGGTAAACTATTAAAATTGATATAACAATTCAAAAATAAAGGTAAATAAAAGTATTAGGTATATGATTTGCTGTTAATAATAAAACATACATAAAAGAAAAACTATCATCTAGAATCTCGAAAGTTGTTACATAATAAAAAAAAAATTGAAAAGCTAACATAAGTATTATTTGTTACTATCATCTAAATCTCTATTTCTTGAACATAGAGTTTTATTATGTTTCGAGAGAATCCTTGATTCATAATACTAAACCTGCATCATACACAAAGTACACAAATTAAAGTGTTAATATTAGTATACTATTAAATAATCTATAAAATAAAATTAGAAATAGTAAGAAATATCTAAATGAATTATATATATTCTAAAAAATAATACCTTTATCTTCTTTGATGTGATTGGGTCGGATGAATCATGATTCTTTTCCGTTGAATCGATATTATTAAAAGGGCATTTTGCGGTTTCTTCAATGAGTGTAACTTCATCTTTTAAAGTATCTTCATTATCTTTTATGACATCTTTATTCTACATCAAAATTATTTATGCAAAGTTTTTAGGAAATTAAAATTTTAAATTCATGACTTCTAAATAAACATTAAATACTTGTAACAATTATTTAGTACCTCAATGACACTTTTGTCAAAATTTCTCATCACCGTAAAAGTTTGTCGAATTGTTGTACGATTATAAGCAGTGATTTTAACTTTGAACACTAACTCACTCCAATGATATTTGCAATCATCTTTGGAATTTGTGTATCATCATCTTCATTGTCATTATCATCATCATTATGATCATTGATCTGTCAATTTTAATTGAAATAAGTGATAAACGCATTTGTAGAACAATTTAATCTTTTAACTATTGTTAAAAAGCAATTATTAAAACTTTTTCATAAGTATGAGCCTCAAAAAGAGTACTTGCATCTTGTCCTATTAGTTTCTTAGCTTCTTCATCAAAAACTACAAAATTTTTGACCCACTATGATCGATAACACTAAGCTCCAATTGATATCTGATTGAGAAAAAATAAATAATGCATGAAGAAATTAGGCATTATATAATTTATTATTCGTTTAATCTATTATTGTAATATGGATAAAGAAGAAATTTGAAACAAACCTTGGGATAGGCCTTTCAATTTGTTTCTCACAAGGAATGCACCAAAAATCTGTTTTTCTTGGAGTGATACATCTTTTACATGCTGGGCATGAGATATAATACCAACTATTTTCACTCATAATTGTATCCACGTTAGCCATGCAATAGAAGATCAAATCCTATATGATTTTAAAAATAAAATTAGGTTTGAATTTAAGATTTATCATATATTTCGTATTAAGTATAATAAAGTGATGTATTAAAATACTTTTTCTAAAGTTTTTTGTACATGATTCATAAGCGTTAAAATATCAACTTTTTTAGAGTTGATTTCTTCCGGTCCAATGTTGATATGCTGAATTTCAAGTATTCCAATGGTAGCATTATCTAACTTCTCACTGCATTATAATGATCATATATAAGAGATATATTTATGTAGAAAGAATAGCATAAAAATTAAAATTATTGAAATAACATACCTCCATAAAGATTTCAATTCATCAACCTCAGAAATTTGAAGATCAATATAAATTTTGGTTGATGTAGAAGTATTTAGATTAATTTTCCCTGTAAACAAAATGACAATGGCAAATTAGGTTATTCGTTGTAAATATTAAAAAAAAAAGTTATTATAATGACTAATATATGATACTTACCATTAAAATATTTGACCATTGTTGAAGTAACAACTATACCAAAAGGCTTAGTAGAATCAACAAGTAGGTCTTTTTGTCTTGAATAATCAGGAAATACATTATCCCAAATCTTTAATTGAATTCGTTGTCCCCTAACCATGATATCAAAATACAAATAATTTACTAATAAATCTAAAATAAATCAAATATAAATTATCTAACAGTAATAAATCTTAGTTTATCGTAATTGATAATAATAATATATACAAATATATTAAAATAATAATTACCATTTGTCTTCTATTTCAATTGAATCTCCAATTTCGTTTACAACCATACCAACCACTGCACATCTTGTAAGACAAAGTGATATACAAACAAAAAAATATATATATATATATATATATATATATATATATTAGTACAACGAATGATAACACTATAGAATTTTTAAAAAATAAAAATTGAAAATATGTAAAATATATACCAGGGAATGTTGCATTACTAAAGAACTGATCTAAATGTTGCAATTGAACAAAATCAAATCTGTGCAACGGAATTTTATTATTATCTGCAACGCCCTTGACAGTTGAATTTTGAAAAAATTGTATCATTATCTTGTTATCACTCACAACACGATATTCATTCTTGTTAGGTACAACAGAAAACTATCGAATTGTGTAAACTTTGCCTTCAATTAGTTGTGAACAAAATTGTTGGACAAATTTTCCTTTGATTGAAACATGGACATAATCACCCTACATATGCAAAATAATATTGTATGTTAAAATAATATTGTAAATTACACAATGAATTTAAGAAAATATTATATATTATTCAATGAATTTAGAACGATAAGTATTATCAAATAAAAATAAATAAAATTAAAGGCATACCTCTTCGTCAATTAAAACCATGTCCAAACTAATCAAACTATTATGATTCCGAAAGTTCAAAACATCAAAAAGCCTTGATACGCGTACTTTAATTTTCCAATCATTTTTGGAAGAATTAAGTTCTCGAATCGACGAAGTAGACCTAAGAAAACAATGCAATGAAAAAAATAGTTAAAAATAATATTACCAGTAACTACAATTTGAAAAAAAAAAATGAGTTTAAGGAATTAGATCGACATTTTCTTAAACCACAATATAAAATCCTAAATAAACCACAATATAAAATCCTAAATTGTTTTGTATGAAGTATTGTGTTATTCTTTGGTGGTTCGTGAATTAAATTAATGTCTATCCATAATAATAACAAATCATAAGCTAATTAAATCAATTCATATATTTTTCCTAACTTAAATTTTATCGTTATTCAAATTGTAATCATTAAAAATTCCTAACAATCCAAATAATAATGATAAGGATAATTTTTTTTAAAAGGATTAATTTTTTAAGTTTTTTTTCTTAGAAATAATAATCATATGCGTTAGATAGCCAATATTAATTTTTTAAGTTTTGTAATTATTTATCATATGAAGAGTTTTGCCGATTAGGTGTCAGTTGCTTTAGATAACTTTATGTACATGTTTCAAATAATTTGATATTTTTGCATGATATATAAAACCGATTAGGTGTCAGTTTTAGCCACTTCAATAATTATCTTTGTATGATAGATCATACATGTTTATCTTTAGCATTTAATATTTTGATATTGTAAAACAATTTAACGATTATATAACATATTGTGCGTGCTTGATAGCATGTTTATGATCATATTTTCACATTACAGGATTATAATGAATTTATTAAATATAAATAAATTGTAAATATGATATTTTCATTAAAATAAATTTATATTTTCCTATATTTTTACTTTATATTTTTTCATTAAAATAATTTAATTCGTGGATTATAATCTACGTGGCATTTATTTTTTTCATTAAAATAATTTAATTCGTGGATTATAATCTACGTGGCATTAAAATTTTAGATATATCAAATCTAATTCGTTATTTTTATCTAGATGGCGACATAATTTTTTAATTCAAAAATAATATACAAATCTTTCTTCTTATTGGTCGAAATAAGTATATTTCTTACGTGGCGCTCTGAATGCTCTCCAAAAATGCCTATTTTATTTATATATATTAGATTAGATTTGTTAATTGAATTTGAAAAGCAATGACCTTAATTTAGCATATAATGGAACTTATTGGGTAAGTAGAACTCAGTATTTTGAAATACTATTAATTTTCAATGTACTCTATCCTCCCAAATTTAAATCCCTACTTATCATATCACATAGTTTTAGTGGTGTTTTTTCTGTTTTTGGTTAATTATCAATTTTTCATTAGAGATAGATGTGCTAGTAGATTGAGGGAGCCCCACTTTATCTTTATGATAAACATGGGGTGTTTATCTAGTCTTGAAAATTATATAAATTGATTAAAATATAATTTTTTGAGTCAGTGGCTTCCAGCTGTCTATTCTCTTCGATTTGTAATATTAACGGACGTTACGTCATGAGAGCTTCTTCCTTCATTCTCCTTCTTCCTCTATTGAAACTGACTCCTTCTTCCTTCTGCAATCTCCATCTCTTCGATACCACCATCTCCGGCGGCTTCGCCACAAAATAAAACGAAAACCCTATAAAAAGGGTAAAATTAAGGGCATGGGGAAACCCTAAGGATAAAGGTATTATCCTCCTCCATTAAGCTAATTTTGAGCTTCAAATTTTCCATTAAAGCTTCTAAAATTTCCATTGAACCTTTCCCTCTATTCACGAAGTTAACACTTATTGTTGAAATTACAAGGCTACCCAGACTTAAGTCTATAAATTGACGATTATACCCTTAGATAAACACAATTTGTTTATCATGAAGATAAACTTGTATTTTCTCTAGTAGATTGAGGAGTAATATTTAGTTTAATTTTAATTCATGTTTGTTACATTTTGTATTTTTAAATTAATTTTCAATTTAAATTTTCTAAAATAAATTTTAGATTTAGATATTCCTTTTTTATTTTCATTAGAAAAATTCTGGCATAAGGATCCTTGTCACAACAAAAATATGATATAAGGTCCTTTTTTAAAAGATCATTTTCACAAGAGTGGTGCCATAAACTATAAAAGGTCTTTTGTAACTTTTCTAAATTTTAAACTAGGAGGGAGAGAGAATTCAATTCAATTACAAGTTAAAAGCCCTAAGAATGTTTAATACCAAGTTAAAAATAGTTTTTTATATTCTCTTTTTTCGATGTGGAACCACTTATAATTAGACTAGACTGGGGTTTCACCCTTATCACTTGTGAGTGTCCTTAGTAGTTTAGAGATGAGTCAGATTATTGAACATGTAATCAATAATAATCCTCTTAGGAGTTGGAGATCTTATCGAGGTAACCCTTATATAGTTTTCATTAAAAACCTAGTTTAGAAGATCCTAAACTCAACCTCTGCTGTGATACCATACATGTTATATATGGACCTGGGCTGCACTCGTCATCAAGAAAGAGTCCAATTTACAAGTTTAAGGAGGCTTCATCCAAAACCTTATGGCAATCTACTTCATTCTACCTCATCTATGAACGAAGCACATGATGTAAGGCTCACTTTATGAAGATGCAAGATGAAAATATCTTTATCTCTTAACCAAACACAAAATTAACATATTATTAAGTTAATATCAAAAGGAATCCATAATCTCCACATCCAAGGAGTCTCTTGATCCTTCGTTGTAGATAAGATGTCCCATTGATTAACCTAAAGAGCCATGTTTATATATAGTTTTTTTTCATCACCAATTTGTTTTCCTATGAACCACTCGGATCTAAACACATGTCGTTCTCATGCGTTTTATTGCTTATTTGTCCACAAAAACAGATATACATGGCCATCTACTTCATGTGCATACTACAACTACGTATTAAAACATCAGTTTAATGCATGTGAATCACTTATGATTCATGTGGATTTATTTCTTAATACACATAAAAGACAATAATTACACCTCTTTTATTCTTTAATTACACACTTAAATGTCTAGTTGAAGGTGAAGTAAGCAAACAACTAATTGTAAGTTTACATTTGGTCCCCACTATCATCTTCAAGTGCTTCCAATATTATGTCAAATTTATTTCCTTTTTAGCTTTTCTTTCAATATACTTTCTGATATATTTTGATCATTTCAGAATCTTTTTTGTTAGACAGCATATTCAATGAAAATGACAAAAAATAGAGTAATATAGTAAGGACTTTTTTTCTAGAAACCATCGCTTCAACCAAATTTGTACAATATGATTTGATATGTAGTATAACCTTTTGGTGTGCAAATGTTTACGTTGTCAAATGTGCCTTAAAGTTTAGCTAGTTAGCCAAGAACTTGAAATTGACCAAAAGTAAAATTACTAAATGTTTCAAAACGTGTTGATAATGGTCAACTTTATAGTCAAATTAGTTTATTAACCACAGTTAAAACACCCATACATATCATAAAATCTTCTAAATTTTATATTTCGGATTTACTCTATTACTCTTGTTTATAAAATCTAAATAACTTAATACCTTACATTTTTTTTAGATTTGAAATCATAGGGAATCATTTTATTTTTTTTGTCTTGTAAATATGTCACATTAGTTGTGCCACTAATTCCTATTGATCCATTCATTCTACTTTCTTTAACTGTTGCAAGTTTGCAACACATAAATATTTGGAAAAATTGTCCGGAATAATCCAACCTTTGACTCATCCGCCCAAAACAATCTCACCTTTTAATTATTTTTTAATAATCCGACCTTTAATATTAATCCGCTTAAAATGGTCCCAAGTGACCGGTAACCTATTCAATAGGTTTATTTTTTTGGGTTTTAAAGTATACGTGTCACCACGTGATTTATCTAAAATTTAAAATAAAAAAATTGAATTAAAAAAAAAAGAAATCAGCAGCCCCCCAACCCTAGCCACCGGTCCCCCAGCCCCACTTTTCCTCCAACCTCCTCATCGTTGCTACCCTCCTTTGTCCTTTCCCTGAAGGCGAAACCCTAAATCTCTCTTTCTCTCTTCCACCACCTCCAATGGGCACACAACATCCACCTCCTTCGAACCCACCTCCGCCATCGTCGCTCTCATAGACGAGCTCGATAAGCGTCGCGCTCCTCTTATCATCATCGTTGAAGAAGAACACTCTTTTGCGGCCGGAATTGGGACGGGGAAGGGGAGGCGGGGAGGAGGGCTGGAATCGCAACGACAAAGGGGTTTTTTTAGGGTAGTTTGGTGGTTCAGGGGGAGGGGAGGAGGGTCGGCGGTTCAGGGGAAGGTGTTCGGCGCGGCGCTAAGGGCAGGTAGGGGGTCAGGCTGGGTGGGTGTGGGGCGGCCGTGGAGGGTTGTTGGCTGGTGGGGGTGGTTTTTTGATTAGTTAATTAATTTATTTTTATTTTTTCTTTAAAAAAATAATTTAATTTTTTTAATTTAATTTTATTTTTTTGACCAATCAGATGTCGATACGTGTCCTGTAACTTGTTATAACAAGTTAAATGACCGGTTGGGACCATTTTAAGCGGATTGACATTAAAGTCAGATTATTAAAAAAATAATCAAGGTATGATAGGGCAAAGGTCGGATAATTCCCAGCAATTTTTCCTAATATTTTACACAAAATTACAACACATAAATATCTTCCCCAAGGAATAACACATAAATATCTAGTTGAAGATGAAGTAAGCCAACTACCCATTGTTTACATTGGTTTGGTCCCCACTATCATCTTCAAGTGCTTCACATATTATGTAAATTTTCTCTTTTTAATTTATCATTTCTTGTAAATATTGAATAATTCGGAATCTTCTCTAATTCACTACATATTCAGTGAAAATGACACATAATTGAGTATAGACTAACAATGTAAAGCTGTAAACACCTTTTCCCAATTTTCTTTGCAACAATTGCGTCATCTAAATAAGTACAACGTTTATTGATCCCATATAATGATATTTTATCAAACAATGAGGGATTTTGGGTGGAAGACAGAAGACTAAAAACTTGCTATAAGTTGGCTGAAATAGTTTTCGCAATCTAAGAGAAATATTTTTAGCCCTTTGCTTTATTCACTCCAGTCTGATAGGAGCACATAGATTCTTCAAGATTTGATTAATAATAAATTTAATCTAAATTCTAATTAGATTTTTTTTTTGGTTAAATATAAAAAAAATAACATTAATATATGGTAATGCTAGTTTTGAGATAAAGTAAAGAATTAAAGTTGCATTAACATGATTCCACGAATATTGAAAAGTCACCTTATAAAACTAAATGTATTGCCACCATCTATTATACGTAACTTAAACTACAAAAACTTTTATTTATAGTATTTTCTCTGTAAACTATTATGTGCAATACTTCTCATTATAGAATGTCAATGCTCATCTCAATAATTAATATATATGATTGCTAATTTTTAAAAATTATAAAATTTGATGTTAATAAAGCATAAACCAAGACGAATTTAATAAGATCCATATGATTATATTTTTTCTTAATTTTAAATAATCAAATCTAATTAAAGTGTAAAAGTTAAAGTGTTGCATTTAAAAGTTAGATTCTTGGTAGTCAGAATAATCATTATAATTTTTAAATCAATGAAAACATAAAGGCGGTAATTCCTACACTGTCTAGAATCAGCAGAAGTAAAGTTTCATCATAACTACGGAATGGTAATAATTTAATATAACACAACCTTAAAGCACCGTTAAAAGAGATTATGAAAGAAAGAGACATGGAATCCAGATAAATAACGTGGACAACAAATTTCAGAAAAAAACAGAAAAAGAAAATCATGGACAATAAGGTCCCAACACAAGTAGCGCAACTACCCTCCAATCAAGAAATGGGAACTGGAGTATTTACATTCTTGGCTGTGATATACTTCCTTGGTTTTTATTTATTACTTGCAACTTCTCATCACCCATGTATTATTTTAATTATTAATATCTTTAATTATCAATATATAAAAATTATAAATTTTATATATTTATGAAAATATAAATCGAAATAAATTTACCAAAATCCCACATGACTATATTTTTTCTTAATAACTAATAATCAATATTAAGCAAAGTAAAATATATGAATAGTATAAAAGTCAAAGATTTTAAAAAAAAAATGGAGTATCATATATGCAACCATTAAAACTAAACTCGAACTTCTTTTTTTTTTTTCTACAAAAAAATTTGCTTTAAAGTTATAACATAATTACGTTATCAACTAAATAATGATCAATACTTTTTACTTTTAACTACTTACCCTCAGACCATAGTACCATATATATTATTATACATAGTAATATTTTTTAATAAAGTGGAATCTTGAAATAGTTAGACAAGAAAATAATTAAAAAAACACAATTAGATTTGATTTGAACAAATAGATATAAATAATCTCTAGTGTCAATTGTTGTTCTTCAAATTGATGAATTGAAAACTGTCAATTATGGAGGGTCATGAAAATATCTTGTTTTATTTTAAGTTTCTCCGCATATGATAGGATGTTCCTAAGAATTAGGTACTATGTCAAAAATGACTTGGCGATTTAATAATAATTGCAGTGGAAAATGGGCCAGCCAATAATACTATATATATATATATATATATATATATACGGGGAGGTTCCGCTAAAAACAGAGCTTATGGTGAAAACTAAAAACAAACAATCTTAGCCATTGAAAGTTCACTAGATGATCTGATGGTGTGAAACAACCTAGAGGTCACTATATATAAAAATAAGGTAATTATATCAAGTTATATTAATTTTGATGACATTTACACCGAGGCCACTATATATAGAAATAAGGTAACTATATCAGTTTTTACAATATTTACTTAGAGGTCACTATATACAAAAATAGGGTAATTATATCAATTTTGACCACATTTACATAAAGGTCACTATATACAAAAATAAGGTAACTATATCAATTTTGACCACATTTATACAAAGCCACTATATATAAAAATAACGAAGGTCACTATATATAAAAATAAGGTAATTATATCAATTTTGACAACATTGACCACATTTATATAGAAGTCGCTATTTACAAAAATAAGGTAACTATCATCAGATTACTTCTCCTGCTCCTCCTTGTCATCAGATAACTTCTGCGCTCATTAACAAATGATGCTTTCTCCTGCTGTTCCTTGTCATCTGAACCTTTCTCCTGTTGTCCTTTATCCTCTGATTGTCCCTTCTCCTAATTCATTGAAATAATACAGCACGTCAGCACCATAATCCTAATCAACAGCATTCACAGCAACAATATAGCATAATACAAAAAGTAAAAGAAAATCGAAACAAATTCACACAAATTCTTTGCAGAAAAATCCAAACAAAAATTTCATTTCAACTCTCAAGATCTTCCATTGAGTGTACATTTCTCCAACTACTTCAGATTAACAGTAAACGCAAACCAAATTCGATAAACAAAGTAAAAAATACACGAAAAATCGCAACGAAAACTCAACCAAATAACAATTAAACTACTAACAATAACAATAACAATAATAATAATAATAATACTTAAAATCGAAAGTATAATTTCACGAATTTTTCGAAATTTAGTTACATAAGCAGTCATCTTTGGCCATGGTCCTTCATCGAATGCTTTCCGAGCAGCAGATACTGCTCTGTTCACATCTTCGGCATAGGGAACTAATAATATAGTAACTTTTATATTAATAGGGACCTACATTCTATAGTATTAGGAGACTATCATAATAGAGCAAACTAGTATATTAAGGTTAATAATCCAAAAATCAAACATTCATCATACCTCCTGTATCTTTCAATTTAACTCCTCCTGTTGAGCTACGAAGGCCTCTCCTTTTTTTAAAAGTAGCACCACCTCTAGTTCTCACCATAGGAATAAAATCTAATCCAAATCGAATGAAAATCCTTGTTGCACCCTGTAACAAGACATACGAAAAGATAAACAAAAAGAAACCAAAGTAGTTTGCCTCTTTTTATGGCATAGTGACCTTTTTTTAAAACAAAACTTCAAAAATAACATAGTCCAACACCCCTCAAAAAGATTCAGTTTTATTTTGATTTGGTTTAGAACAAGTTCAGGTCATATTCATATTTATGTCTTTTGACAACCAATTTGTTTACGAATAAAAAAATCAATTCAGGTCAGGTCAGGGCAGTGAAAATCAGATCAAACTAAGGTATCCAAATCCTCGAATTCTGGCTACCTTGATTCAAGTTCAAAACAGGCCTAATTCAGAAATTTTGAAGCAAAATCCAGTACAGAGTCAAATTAACCATGCACATATGTCAGACTAGAAGTACACTTTTCAACAGTCAAGAAAGTCATGTAGATGTCGATTTAGCATGATCAGAAGCAATCTATCACAAATCCACCCCAGATGTCTGTAGCTCCTGGGTTAGTCGCTTAAGCAGTCTGCTCAACACCAAAAATCGGACATATAGAATCAAAGTCAGTATCTTAAACCAGGAAGCATTCTTCATACTTTATGTTCTTTCTTTTCTTTCTTTCTTTCTACGGTTGATGTGGAAAGAGTCTTTGCATCAATATCACAAACACAGAAAATTTATCTAAGTGCAAAAGGCAAATAATTCATGTAGGAACCTAATTGACATTTGATGCAACTGAAACCACTTCAAATCACAAATAAGAAAAGACAGGTTGTAAGAGAGAAACACAACAGCATCAAGGAACACCAATGCAACCAAGGCAGTTAGTCCATCTCCAAACATGTCACCATGTTGGTCAGGTCTCAATTCCAGATCATCATTAGCAAGAGATTGATGACCATTCCTGTTGCCTACACCAAACGGAACACGGGAAAATACAAATCGAGTT